>NC_037673.1:131436317-131741422 GCF_003255815.1 Theropithecus gelada | reverse complement strand
AAAAAAAAAAAAAAAAAAAAAAAAAAAAAAAAAAAAAAAATCACACTTAGATATATTGTAGTGAAACCGTACAGCTCTGAAGACAAAGAGAAGACCTGAATGGTTGCCAGGAAGGATGAAACACATCTCGTGCCTGCATGAGTTCTGTGCCTGAGGCGCTGCACATGGGGACAAACACCTACACCCTTTACTGAGATTTGCCAGGCAGGTGGCTTTATGGGTGTTATGTTATCTGGAGGAAACCTTGGAGGGCCTCTAATCTGGCCCCCTCAATGACAGACGAGGGCACTGAGTTCAAAAAAGGAGAGAGGAAATGTCTGCATCTGTTGTCCCATTTTCTTGGCAGACATGAGGCTTGAGGCCACAGCACCCACCTCCCAGCCTGTGTTTCCTATCACAGAGGCTGAATGTTCTGGGCCTGGCCCAGGTGGGCACACAGAGAACAGGTACTCCTCAAAGCCATGTGACAGGGTCTAAGAAGGCAAGGAGAGCCCTCTAAGACCCTGATGCATGGGTTGTATAAACAGACCCTCCCTGACTCATGACAGCTGCGCCTTGGAAGAAACTGCCTTCAATGTGATAGCTGGCATCTGGGGCCTCTCCTGGCACTACACACCCCCAGTACCCTTCCTAAGAGAGTGCACAGTCCAAACCGAAACCAAGCCCTGCCAAGAAAAGGCATGCCCAACCCTATCCAAAAAGTCCCCAGCTAGCCACTCGCCCATCTTGGAATGACCCTCTCAACGCGGACACAGCATAATCTCTCTCTTATTCCCCAGTTGGCCAAGGTTGTTCTAAGGAGAATGGCCGACAGAAACAGCACATAAAAATGAGCCCAGGAACCAAATCTCCAGCTCCAGAAAGATGAACGTCTATTTGTGGGTGGTGGACCCAACTTCCTGGGACAGCGTCCCACAGCCCAGGGCCATCTGTCATGTCCCATAGGCCCAGAGGTGTCAGTGGCAATGGGGTCTCCACAGACAACAGTTGTCTTGAGAATCTGTTCCCACAACCACCTTCCTCATGGGCCCCGAGAAGAAAGGACAGACACAGCTGCAGGTTTTACAATGGCCCAGCCAACATGGGATACCAGATGCAAATGAAGAGGCTGTGGAATGTGTGGACTGGCAAGTGAAGAAACAGCATTTGTCTCTGAGCAGAAGCTGTTGGCCTGGAGGTGTGACTGAGGCCATTACTCAGCTCAGTGACAACCAAGGGTTTCCATACTTTCATTGAAGAATCATCTGGCTAGTGTTTCGCTAGATGGCACCCCTGGAATCACTTCACAAGTGGCTACTTATGTAAAATTCACTCTGTGGACAGCCTTGGCCCATCCATTCACACTTGGTCAACTCCTGGGCTCCTGTGTTGGCCAGAGGGTGTGATTTCTCACATTAACCTGCTGAAGTTAATGCAGAAGAAGCTCCTCTAAGAAAAGAAACTGAAAGTCCCCCCAAACCAAATGTGGTTACAAGTTGATAACATGGAATGCAACTCTCAGGCAATCTTACCTCTTCAGGATGTTTTAGGGGCCAAGAAATAGGCCACAAGGTCTTTGAATGGCCCAAAGAACTGTCACAACGTCCAGGCACTGAAAGCTCATTCCTCTTCCTCACAGGACACCTCCCTGAGAGCCAGTGATGCTGCCCCTAGCAAGTGGGTGCAGACAGGAGCAGCGGTGAGAAGGTGAGCAGGACCAGCTGCAGGTGGACACCGACACCAGCAGAACACAACAGCTGCCAACCGAAGCAAAGTCACGCTGGACCATCCAAACAGATGAAAAGCAACTTTGAAAACGTGTCCCGCCACCATTCAGGGCAGGGACAGTGCCACATATCTAAGCTCTGAATTATAGCACACAACAGGGCCTGGCACATCATACCATGCAAATATGTTTAACTTTTTAATTAGAAACAACTGTGATTAATTTTGCCTGAATTAATGATTATTACAATGACTGCCACATAGAGACCTTTCTAACCCTATCATTCCTTCCACATCGATCAACTGGCATTCTACACTGAAAGGGAGCTTCTCTTCATCCACATTTATTTATCCAAGTGTGGGCTCATGGACTGCTGTTTAATGGGTTTTACTCCATCACCATATCATACATTTTGATGCTCAAATGTCCCAGTTTGGGTCAACGGGAGCCCCTTCAAGCTGTTTCCATGTCTTTTTGACATGTCTGCATCCTTCTTTGAGCACTTCCTTACTCTCTGGCATAATGCGGTGCTCCTGGCCTATCTTGTACTTTTTCTGTCCCAGCCCTGGAATCAACCACTTCTCCCAAGTCCTGGTGTCCTTAGCAGAAAATGACATTAGAATGACATTAGAAACCATCATCGGTTTGTTATATAAGTGTCATTGCTTCTAGGCCTGCCTGCTCTGTTGAAAGAGCTCAGAAGTATTTGTGGGTGTCTGTGTGTGTGTCACATAATGATATTTTAGTCAATGACAGACCACATATATATATATATATATAAAAAATACCACATATAAAAATACCATATTTTTACTGTACTTTTTCTATGTTTAGATACACAAATATTTACCATTGTGTTAAAATTGTCTGCAGTATTCTGTGCAGTAACATGCTACACAGGTTTGTTCCTAGTGCTATAGGCCATACCATATAGCCTGGGTAGTAGGCTGTACTATCTAGGTTTGTGTGAGTACACACTGATGTTCACACAGAGATGGAATTGCCTGATGACACATTTCTGAAGTTAAACAACACATGGCTGTGTGTATGTATATCATATACTTACATCTATGCTTATTTCTATACCTACATTGAAAACATGAGTTTACATCAATACCTCCAATACACTGGGTTTATTTCTGACACTTCCCTTTCCATATCTGTAACTCTGTTTTCCAACAGTGAGAGAACTGGTCTGTTACCCTCAGTATATTTACTTATCTGGTCAATCCCCATATACGTAACCAAGTTCTTGGACCCATCAGGCTGCCACCCACTCAGTTACCTTCCTCACATGGCATTCAACCTCTGCCAGGCCCTATTTCCTGTTTGGCTTGCATAAATGCTTTTCTTTTAAAAAATAATTTTAGCAAATTATAAATTACCATAAAATTAACTCACTTTTTAGTACATGATTCAAAGATTTTTAAGTGAATTTAGAGAGTTGTGTAACCTCCACCACAATTCGGTTTTAGATACTTCCATCATCCTCAACAAACTTCCCAGTGTCCATCCCCAGGCAACCCTTATCTGCCTCTTCTAGAAATTTCATATAAAGGGAATTATATGCCTTCTTTGTATATGACTGACTTCAGTCAGCATAATGTTTTGTAACATGTATAAGTAGTTCATTCTCATTGCTACATTATATTTCATTTCATGGGTATATCACACTTTGGCCATTAACCAATTGATAGACTGGATTTGGATTATTGCAAGCTTGGGGCTGTGTATGATGCCACTGTGAACATTCATGTACAAGTCTTTGTATAGGCACGTATTTTCATTTATCTTGAGCAGTGTTGTAGGCAGAATAATGGGCTCCCAGAGATGTCCAGGTTGCTAATCAGCTGACCTTAAGAAAGCAAGATTATCCTGGATTATCTGGGTAGGCCTTGTATAATCACAGGAGTCCTTAAAAGTGGAAGAACCAGAAGAGGAGATCAGAGTGAAACGATGTGAGAAGGACTCAATCCACTGTTGCTGGCTTTGAGGATAAAGGTTATGAGTTGAGGAACTGTGGGCAAGCTCTGACAGCTGGAAAAGGGAGGGAACAATATTCTCCCTAAAGCCTAGAGAAAGGAACGTAGCCCTGCCAACACCTTGATTTTAGCCCAGTGAGATCCTGTTGGACTCTAACCTCCAAAAGTGTAAGATAATAAATTTGCGTTGCTTTAAACCACTAAGTTTGTGGTAATTTGTTACAGAAATGATAGAAAACCAATACAGGTAGATACCTAAAAGTGTATAATGGTTGGATAATAAATTTATGTTTAACTTTTTAAGAATCAGCCAAGCTGTTTTTCAAAGTGGTTGTGCCATTTTATATTTGTATGAAATGTATGATCTTGCTCAGTTTCTAGAGCCTTTCAGGTGGTTTTTACTGATTTTCTCCAGTTTTATCATTGCTTTTGGGGGAGAGGATTTTTCAAGCTTCTCACTCCACCATACCAGAACCCAATGACTTTTTGATTAAATTATCAAAAGAAAAGAGGAGGAAAAGAGGGAGGAAGTGGGGAAAGGTCAAATGTTTGCTGTTGACTTACTGGCAATACTGGAGGGCAACAGATTCCAAGGGTTCAATCACCTACCCAGCTCTTATTAGCTGTATGACCCTGGGCAAGTTGCCCCACTTCTGTGAGGCTCAGTTTCCTCACTATAAAATAGTACTGGCAATTCTAGGATCTGCCTCCTAGGTTTGTGATGAGGATTAAATAATATAGTCAAAGTACATAGTCAGTGCTTGGCCCCTAAGAGCTCTCAACTGTTGACAATGTTTTTAATGGCAAGGACAACAAGAACAGGTTAAATTTTGTAATATCCTGTTCTATTTAAGTAGAAAGATGTATAATTGGAAAAACCACAGAGTATGGGTTCCTAGAAATGTAAACAGCTGCCTTGACTGGCATATTTTTCAACTTACTCATTGACTTCAGACACCTAAAATCTAACTACAGAATTATACAAGTCATCTGTTGCCAATGACTATCCATACACCACCATGTCCTTCCATCAATAACGACCCTATACAATTGTATATGATTTTATACTTTTTAAACATCTTTTCTGTATATACTTTCACAAAGTATTCAAATCAGCCCAGTCGATAGATAAACCAAGAATTCTCTCATTTGACAGATTAAGGAAACTGAGGACCAAGTGATTCACTCGAGGTTCTACAGCAAGGAGGTGGCAGAGCTGCTTGCATTTCCTCTTCTTCAATGAATGTCACTGGTTTCCGCCCATGGGCATGGTTTCCTCCTCTCTCTCACTGACATCATTCGTGTTCACTCACTGAATGTGGAACAGATTAGATTTCATCCAATTCCAAGATGCTAATAACACACTTAATGTCCATGAACACATACTGATTTTATTATAATCCTGCTCCTCTTGCTGGAAGCAGCCATGCCTGGCTTGGTGGAGACTCACCATTACAAAGAGTAAACTATGCTTAGGTTAAATTGGCGTTTGTTCTGAGCCCAGTAGCATTTTTAATGCATTTATAAAAATGGAAATGAGTCGAGGTACCCAAGGCTGATTGAACAGGCAAGTCACACACCCACAGAGCCCACAGCAAAGGCTTTGCCTGCAGATTCACAGCCCTGCCAACAGCTCCCATGTTCAGTCCTTCCCAAGGGCTCGCCTACCCGCACAAAGCCTATCAGGCCTTCCATCTCAGAAAAATCTTCACAACGGCCTTACAGCTTCAGTCCTGTCCCTCTCGCATTTCAGAGATGAGGAGGCAGAGACTCAGAGAGGTTAACTGACTTGCCTAAGACACACAGCTAGCAGGTGGAGTCAGGTCTTAAAATTCTATGAGCTTCTCATGCTGCTCCTGTGTTCACTGATAAAGAGACCCCCTCCTCCTGCCCATTCCTTGCTAAGCCCCCTCTGATCCAAAAAGCACAGTGTACAGGCTAGATAAGTGTATAATACAAGAGAAGGGGTGTGCAGACCATTTCAGCCACCCGAGGCCATCTCTGTGCAGCCTCTGCCCTCCCCAGGTTCATGTACAAGGTTAATTTCTGATTTGACACCCTTGAAACAAAGAAGACATGGAGACAGAAGACACTGGGTACAGAGGAGCAATGCCTCAGGGTCTCAGGAACTTGTCAGTTTTACTGTTGCTATTATCATTTTTTGTTCTCTTACGGTTTTTGGGTTTGCTGCTCTGGGAAAAGCTAATCCATTAAATGAGCGATGCCTCATTCTCTTGAATCAGGTGTTTCACTTTGCAGAGGGCATGGAGGAGGATGCAGAGAACAAGAAAGTAATGTGGAATTATACTAGATCCTGTTTAAAACCCAGGGTAGATGAGTCAGAAAATGAAAAGCCATGTCTATCTCCTCGGTCTCCTCGTCCTCTCTCGCATGCACACATATGCATGACCAAAGTTCACTTTCCAGCCCTAAAGGATGTTTTCTCAAGGCCCCTCTCCAGGCTGTTCCAAAAGCCTGAGAAGGCAGTCCCTGCATTCAAGCCTGTCCTGCGCTGCCAGCCCACCTGGACACTGCAATAGCTGAGTGGTAAGGGCCGCATCTGCACGACCTCAGATGCCAGTAAGGGCCAGGGAGCATCCCCCACTCATCTTCCAGAAAACCTGGAGAGACGGGCCACATATGCAGCTCTCTCTTGTGGCATTGGGGTGAGACCACTGAGAGCACCTGGCCTCCAGGGCTGCTCCCTACCTTCCCCAGGGTTAGGACAAGTTGGGGATATGGAGAAGGGGAACAGATGAGATGCACCAACCCTATTTTAGAAGGAAGGTTATTCACATTCATTCATTCATTCAGCCCTGGCCAGTGCTGGCACACAGCACACTAGGAACTGGTAACTAGCACTGGCACAGCACTTGATGGTTTCCAAAACTACTTATTTCCCACACATTCTCTCTAGTGACTCGCACAGGACTCCTATTGCCAGACGGTAAATGTCATGCCCATTTTACAGATGGGCACACTGATGTCCAGAAGTGACTTGTCCAGATCACAGGGCAAGGGAGTAGCAAAGCCAGGCTAGGAACCCAGAAGAGAGGTGTGTAGGCAGGCCATGCAGGCCACACGGCCCAAGGCTTCAGGGTCTTTGGGGTCCTCTTGTGGCAGGAGAAGTGGGCTGAAGAGTGACAAATCAGAAATGTTTTGGCCTCTACCTCAATTCCAGAGATGGTGGAGGCCAACATACACCTCCCAGACTGCCCCTCAGCACTGGGACAATCCTTTCACCAGTCAATCCCCACCCCACATTCCCTGCACCTAACTGTTCCCATCTTTAAATGCACACATTGCAAGTGGCTTCCTCATGAGCGCGACACACGAACTGAGTAGGATAAAGCCCACGTGGGTCTCTTCGCCACGCCAGGCACAGAGTGAAGTGCTCCCTAGACATCAGCTGAACATATTATGATCCCTCCTCAGTGTCCAGCCTGGGCACACCATCAGGGCTCGGCACCTTCACCTGGATTGACCAGGGCCCCCAGGCCAGTAGGTTGGTGTCTTCCCTGCCCTGGCCCCCCAGGAGAGAGGAGGGCAGTGGAGGGAGGGAGGGAGGAAGGAGGGAGGGAAAGGAGGCATCCAGCAGGGCCCTGGGCCGCCTCGTGGCCGGGCATTCCCGCTCCTTGCCTTTGTCTGCACCCCTGTAACTGAGAGGGCTGTCTAGACTGAGCGGCTACTAGAAGTAATCCAGGGAAAATCTCCCTGAAACCCGATCCCTCCCCTTATCGAGGGGCAGGCAGATTAGCCTGATTGATTGAACAATGGACGCCGAGACTTTAACACAATCTCCATGTGTCTCCCATGCAGAAGAGGCTCTGGGCAGATGCAGGGCCCGCCTAGTGGAGGAACCTGTCCTGCGGGGTCAGCACCATCAGCCTCCCAGGGTGCTGGAGGGAGAGAGCTGGGAGGACCCACTGCTACCAGGGCGACACTAGAATCCTGACAACCACTTCCACCATGTAGGGGCTGCTTTCCCTGCATGACCCAGGTCTCTGGTCGGGCTTACGTGCTCCACATTGTGAGTGCCTGTCATCATCGCCATCGTCATCATCATCATCACCACCCCTATTTCACAGGTAAAGGCACTGCACCTAAGCAACCTGCTCAAGGTCACACAAGAAGAAAATAGTAGAGTCTGGAGTCGGCGCTGGTCTGTTTGACACTGAGGCCTCAACCCTTACCCACCCTCACATCCTGCCCCCTTGATGTTCACACCGTTGTGGTCAGCATGACACAGGCCCTGGCCATTGTTCCAGATGACCCTCTGACGTCCGTCAGCAAAGCAGTCCTCAACACCACCATAGGTGTAGAAATGCTCTGCAAACCACACACACCCGGCAGCCAGCATCGAGGCCAAAGGGCATCATTCTCTTTTGTTTTTATCTAAACCACCATGATTGGGAACTAACCTGTAAACAAAGGCAAGGTTGTCCCTAGCTGCCTGCACGGAGAGCCTTCCAGAGTGTCATGTCCAAAGAGAGGGCAGGGATACTGTCACACATGAGGACCGTCAGGTCAGGAATAAAAGGGTCATCCTGGCCACGATCCATGGGTCCCCACAGGGCTGGCTGCAGGGAAGCCCCATTGGTACATTCTGTAATCCATGTGCTCTGGGACAGCTTGTGGGCAGGGAAGGCAGGAAGGAGGGGATGGACGGATGGACGAACGGATGGATGGATGGATGGATGGATGGATGGATGGATGGATGGACAGACCAGTCACAGCCCGGCCCATGCCCAGCACAGGTGAGGCCAGCAGAGGGCAGTCCATCGCAGGAGCACTCAAGTGGGCCACACCTGACTTCCACGTACCTCCACCAGTCACCTGTGTGACCTTGGGACAGTCACCTACCCTGTCTGAGCCACATCAGCATCATTTTACAAACAAGATACTAACCACCCACCCCTACCCTGCTCTCCCAGGGTAGATAGAAATTAAATGAACCAACCTGCACCCACTCAACTCCCCAAGAGTGAAGGCCCCACCCAGAAACTTTTATTAAAACTCAGAATTGACGTAACTTATCAATGATATGTAACTGTCTGATAGCAACAAGGCAGGAAAGTTACATTTGACTGTCCTTGGAGTGCTGATCCAAGATGGTGCATGCCAGGCAGCCCCTCAACACTGCCCACAGCACAGGGCTAGGGAAGCCTCTCTACCTTGGGCACCACCTGTGTGGCTCTGCAACGCCGAGCAGTGTCTGCTCGCAAGAGGGCTGTGGCACATGGGCCTCATTACACAGATGAGGAAACTGAGGCCTAGGAAGATTTCATCAAGGAAATAACACAGATTTCCCCTTAGCTCTTAGCAAAAGGGTTTCCATGGAAGCATTATCAGCTCATTAACTAGAGTGAGTAACACTGATCCCCCAATAATACCACTTTGAGATTCGTTTGCAACCTGAACAGCCAGCTGGGATCCTAATTCATTTCAGCAAATGACATCCAGTGCACGTCTGTCCCTGTGATCTCGGGTTGGATAATCCCCGCACTTCTGGTTTCCTGTTGGCCAGGTAACACCTGTGCTCCCCAGCAACGCCCTTCCCACCCTCTCACTGTGCCCCTGAGCAGATCCATGTCCGCCCCCGCTCGCTGCCCCATAACCATTCTTTTCTCTTACTGCAGTTAGACCCTCAGCCAGGACCTGGCCCCATTCCACCTTTGGGACTGCAGCCCCTTGGGTCCTTTTTTCTACTGCCTCAGGCAGCCAGCCTACCCACTTTGGAAGACACCTGCCCACTGGGCCAGAAGGCAACACCTTCATCTCAAATAATGGGCCAATTTCTTCCTGTGACTTTATTATCAGGCAGGAAATGGCCACTAAGGCCAGCCCTCCGTTAGGGATGAGGCCCATGCCAACTGAGGAAGAGGTCTGGGATAGTCCTGACACTGGCATGATACCAGGCAGAACATGACCATGAGGAACTCTGGGTGCTAAGGACAAAGGGGGCACAAAGGTAGGTGTTTCCATGCAAGTCAGTGTGCATGCCAGCCCCTACGTGGGCAGCAGGGGTGGGGAGACAGCCAAGATCCAATCCTCCCCTCTGGAACCCCATCCAACCCAGGCTGAGCATGCTGAGGGCCGGGGAGGGGCTGGTAGCTGACATGTGATTTTGGGGGCTGCTCCCTAGAAGTGGGGCCTCTGGGTTCTGCTTTGAGAGACAGGCAGGAGGGCTGGGGCACAGGTATCCCAGGAGAAGGCAAGATGTGAGGGAGGAAAAAGCACAGCTCAGTGGGACTCCTGGGGGAAGGACATGCCGGGCTCAGATCACAGGTAAACTGTGCACCGTGGGAAAGGAGAAGCCACTGAAGATGCAGAGCAGGGCTGAGTTCTCCAGAGACCATTCTGGGGGCAGAGGAACAGGTGGATGGAGCATGCAGGCAGAAAGAGAAGAGCAGTCATGGGGCATCACAGCAGTTCAGGCTGCAGAGGGCTCCAGGCTCTTTACCTTTTACAAGCTGTGTGACCTTGGGCAGATTACTTAACCTTTCTGAGCTTTGGTCTCCTCCTGGGTCAAATGGAGACTAAAACAGCACGGCTGTCATGAGGATTGAACTTGATAATGCATGAAAAGCATTTAGCACGGTGCCTGGCACACAGTAAATGCTCAATAAATGTTTGCTTAAAAAAACAAAAAGGCAAAGGCTGACTTCTTAGAGCCTCCTCCCTCCCTCAATCTCCCCAATCAATAAAAGCAGCCCTTTTATCTAAATCCCCGGGACCAAAGGGAAACCAAACACAGCAGCTGCAGCTCAGCCTCCCAAGACTTGCGGCCCGCCCGCCTGCGCTTCTCCTGCTGGGGGCCCACCACTGCGGCGTGCAAGGAAGGAATGCTGGCGCAGTGACCTGGCCGTGAACCTTCCCCCCAGCCTCCAAACATGCACAAAAGCATTTCTTCTACCTAAGCAACACAAGCACCACCCAGCTCAGCTCACCCTGCCCCACTGGGGAGCCCACGGAACCAGGGTGATCCGTGCAGAATTACACACCTGCCTGGGTTTGCTGCCTGAGACCAACGCTGGGACACAAGAAAGAAAAAAAATGAAAGAAAAATGTGTTCTTAATATTCATGACTCTGGTGGTATTTTTGAGCACAGTGCTGAGTTCCTCCATAAGGAGAGAAATTCAATCCAGTGTAAAATGTGCTTGATAGAGGAGGGGGTAACACAAGCTCCTGAAACCCTGAGAACGGTTTGTTAGTCTTTTCACAAGAAAATTGTGGGATCTTCCAGGTGGGCCAAGAGTTCGGGAGGCACACACTCTGCGAAATTATCAGGGAAACAGATCAGCCCAGACTCTCAGAAACTTCAGAGACAAGTCCTGCTGGCCGCTGTTCTCGGTGGTGTGGCGGTGGCCTGCGCCCTCGCATGGTCCTCAGTGGCTTGTAAACCATGGGAACGTGCAGGCAATCTGCCACGGGCAAACGCAGGCAAGATGGCATTTCAGATGTGACAAGAGGGGGACTATTTCCTTGGCCATAGTTGGGTCACAATTTACTTCCTGTAGTGAGATGTAGCAGAAAGATCACAGGTTTGGGGGCGGGTAAGATCTCAGGTTTGAATCCTATTTCACAACTTAATCACCACATTGCTTACCCAATCTGACCCTCAGCCACAGGGAAAACATGGAGAAAATAGGAGCTCCCAGTGAGGCCTCTTCTGAGGGTAAAATTAAATGTGATTATGCTCATAAAGTACTGAGCCCTGTGCCTGGCACATCACTGGCACTCTGTAAGTATCTCAACAAGAGTCCATGTGGGAACACAGCACATCTACACACCCCCACACCAAAGTGGGTCAGTGAATCAATTATCTAGATTAGGCAAAATAATTTTTCAATGATCACCACTAGATAATAGAAATAATGAATTTGTTTTTGCCCCATGGAAATTATCTAAATAAGTCTCAAGTTTCTTGTGGCTGCAAAAGACATGGACTGATAAACAAGGGACTTATTTGCTGTGGATGAAAATCTAACCCCTGGTCATATTTCCAGAAGACAGGACAACCTTACCTTTTCAGAAACGGGGATAAAAATGCAATTCCCCATCTCACGATAATTGCTTAGTACAGGGAACCAAGCTAGAGAATCCCTGGGGAGATACAAAATGCATATTAAGATGGTAGAAATTAAAAGTCCTAATGAATGTGACTTTACCTTTTGACTTCACCTTAAAAAGAAGCTTTTGAAAATTGATTTATGTTTTCCATTTTTAAGTGAGAATACCTCCAATGAGACTAGGAGGGTCTAAAATCAGAATTTCCAAATTAGACCCCGATTCTTGTTACCTAGTGAAAGTTCCTGTCCACTGAAGGGATTGCTTGGCATCTTTTTTTTTAACTTTATCAGGGCACAATTTACTTAAAGTAAAATGTACCCATTTTGAGTATACAGGTTGTGGAATATTGACAAGGCCAACCTAGCACAGGCAAGATCTAGAACATAGCTCCCTAAAATATTCCCTCATGCTCCTTTGCAGTCAAATCCCCTCCCCCAGCCAACAGTTTTGTTTGTTCTGAAATGACATATAAATGAAATTTTGCAAGGTCTACAGTCGTCCCCCTTATCTAGGAGGGATACATTCTAAGACCCCCAGTGGATGCCTGAAACCACAGATAGCACCAAACCCTATATACACTATCTTTTTCCTATACGTATATACCTGTGATAAAGTTTAACTTATAAATTAGGCTCAGTAAGAAATTAATAGAACAATTATAACAATATACTGTTAGTAAAAGTTAATGCGAACATAGTGGTCCTTCTCTCTCTCAGTAGACCTCACTATACCGTACCCACCTATTCTCCACGATGGTTGACCTGGGAAAGTGAACCCTTAGGTAAGGGCACACTCCTGTGCTCCACCGTACTGTACTCTCCTCAGCGTGTCCTTGAGATCCATCTACAAGGTCGTGTACATCAGTAGCTTATTGTTTTTTATTGCCAAGTAGTATTTCACTGTATGAATGTACCACAATTTGTCCATTCACTTACTGATGAACATTTGGGTTGTCTCTACTTCTTGACTCTTGTGAATAAAGCTATTAATATTTATATAAAAGTCTTTTGGTGAACATATGCTTCCATTTTTCTTGAATAAATACCAAGGATTGGGATACATTAAGTGTGTGTTTAACTTTAAAAGAAACTGCCAGCCCGTTTCCCAGAGAGGCTGTACAATTTTACTGACCCACCAAACTACAACAGTTCCAGTGACTCTGTATGTCCTCACTAGCACTTGGAATTGTCAGGTTTTTTACCATGTGAAATGTATTCTCATTCTGCAGATTTAGTGAGGTGTAAATTACAGTGAATAACATTCACCTGTTTCAAGGACTCAGTTTGATTAACTTTGGTAATTGTATATAGTTGTGTAACCACAAGCAAGATATAGAACACTTCCTTCGCCTAAGAAAGTTCCCCTGAGCCTCTGCAGCTGATCCCCTCCTCCGAACCTGGATCCTCAGGCACCACTGATCTGCTTTTGGTAACTGTAATTTTGCCTTTACTTGAAATTCATGTAAAAGGAATGGTACAATATGTAGTCATTTTACTTAGCTTATTGTTTTTTGAGATCCCTCCACTTTGTTGTGTGTATGCATATTTTGTTCCTTTTTATCGCCAACTAGTATTTCATAGTATGAATCCGTTACAATTTGTTTATCCACTCACCAGTGGATGCTCACTGGACTCTTCCCAGATTGTTCCCATTATTCTTGGATAAATAAGGAGCTTAATCCATGAAAAGAAAATCTGGTAAGTCGAACTTCATTAAAATTAAGAACTTCTGCTCTACAAAAGACACAGTTAAGAGAATGAAAAGGCAAGCCACCGACTGTGGAAAATATTTGCAAAACATGTATTTGATGAAGAATTTGTAAACAAAATATACCAAACACCCTTGAAACTCAACAAACTCAACCTTGAAACTCAGGAAGACATTCAGATGGCAAACAAGCATATGAAATGACATTTAACATCACATATCATTAGAAATACATTTTGCCACACATTTCAATACACTGATGTGTGCGTGCATAGTATAAACTCATTAAACAAAACTTTCATAAACCATATGCTTATTAATGTTATGTACTATGAAATACTATCTTCATACTATTTTAAAAAGCAGAGATGTATGTGGTGAACATTTAGTCTAGAAATGTGTTTTTAGAACTCTTTGCCTAAGAAATTAAACTTATTATCTCAAAAATTCACTTCAACAGAGCATCCCATTCCCTGAAATAAAATTGTTTATAATTATCACGATGATGATTATAATGACATTAATGGAGAGAAATGCCTAGTGTATTCATGCTGCTAGTCACTTTTCTATATTCAGTTCAAATTCTTTAAAGTCTCCAAGATAAACCTCTGTTTTACAGATGAGGAAACCAAGTATCTTAGGCTGCTCCAGCTGCCATAACAAAATACCAGAGACTGGGTGGCTTCAACAACAGACATTTATCTTCTCACAGTTCTGAAAAGTTTAAGATCAGGGTGCCAAGTATGATCAGGTTCGGGTGAGGCCTGCTTCTTGCTGTGTCTTCACATGGGGGAGAACAAGGGAGGGTGAGGGGTGAGAGGGAGAAGGAGGCAACGTGCCCTCTGGTGTCTCCTCTTATAAGTGCACGAAGCCCATCATGAAGGTCCCATCCTCGTGGTCTCATCTAAATCTAATCACCGCGCAAAGGCCCCATCTCCAAATACCATCTCACTGGGGATTGGGGCTTCAACAGCGGAATTTTGGAAGGATACAATTCAGTCCATAGCACCATGGTTCAGAAAAGCTAACTTGATCAGTAAGTGGTAGAGGCCAGGCTATGCCCTTGCCCACCTGACTTGAAAACTCATATGTTCAGTAGACAGCATCTTCTGTTAATAAAGCTGGGCTCTGAGACAGCCTCCAAATCTGAGCTCCTGCTTTTACTAATGTAACACATTCACTGAAGAAAGCCGAAGCTGAGCAATGAAAACCAAAGCAGCAGCTTTAAGAAAGAGCATGAGATTCATGTCCCCACACCACTCCGGATGCCAAGAAGGTCTCTTGTGGGAAAGTTCATGAGACTGGGGCAGGAGAGGGAACAGCGAGAGGAATGAAGCAGGTGCCGTGGTGGCCTGGAGCGCTTCTCTCTGCTGGGTCATGGTCCACCCCGGCCTTGGGCCCCACCAGCGCCTGCACCCCAGGCTTGACCTCTGGATTCCCTTGGAGTGTAAGGAGGCCTGCAGTGAAGAGGCGTCTCTTGTAAGATATAGGACTTTTAGATAAAGCATCCAAAAATAAATCGGCCAAGTCCTAATGTCTGCCTATCACCAAGAAATACAGTTTTAAGAAGTTTCATCACATCCTCCTCACCCCTACCTCAACCCAGGGCCTCTCCCATTCTTACAGCTTCCTATTCAGGGGTGGGGGTGGAGTCAAGGACATCTATTGTTCCTATCATTCAGTAATGAAACAAGCCTTGTAAGCTGAAATTTTAATATATTTGTAAATGTTTTTCTTTAGATCATGTCAAAATGTCCCAGTGTCAAAACAGCCAAGTCAACATGTCCTGCTTCTGAATGGCATCCCTGAATCAGTCATGTCAAAATGCCCATCATAACACCTCCCTGGGTGGTAACCAGTGGGAGTGACAGATACATTAATCCACACCCTCTACTCCCAGACTGGGGGCAAGGTCACCACCCAGGAAATGTGTGTGTCACAGAGACCTTTGCTGTGAATCTGCCTGTGCCTGAGATGGAGGGAGTTGGGGGTAAGGAGGAGGGGACAAGGCTTAGTAGGATTCTGGAGGGAACTAGGAGGCCTCTGGGAGGTGGCTGGGCTCACACCCCTAACAGGCACCTGAATGTCCACAGGGCGGATTCTGAGGAGACAGTGGAGAGAACCCTGGACTGGGCCTGGGTTCTAGAGCCACCCCAGTCACTAAATGCCTGGACCTCAGTCTTCTCTGCAATAAAATTAAATAGAAAACTTGGTCCTGCTCATTTATTCAATGAGACATGCATGTAAAGTGCTTAGTGCCTAGCAAATGCTCCATGCAAAACATCAATATAAAAAAGAGAGAGAATAAACTATAGACTTTACACATTAATCATTAATAAATACTATAAACAGCTCTGTATCCATAAGTTAGATAATTTAAATAAAATGAACCAATTCCTTCAAAGACACTCACCCAAGAAAATGTAGATAACCAGAATAGTCCTTTGTCTATTACAGATACTTCGAAACCTTCCAATAAATAAAACTCCAGGCCCAGATGGTTTCACTGGTCATTTCAACCTAACATTTAAGGAAGAAATAATACCAATTGCACAAATCTCATCCAGAATGTAGAAAAGGGTGGAAGACTTTTAACTTATTTCACGAGGCTAGCGTAACTCTAATACCCAAACCAGAAAAGCACATTACAAGAAAAGAAACTATGAACCAATATTTCTCCTAAACAGATACAAAAATCCTTGAAACAACACTAACAAGTCAAATCCAGCAATACATTAAAAAAAAAAAAAAAAATCACAACTGAGTGGGATTTACCCTAGGAGTGCAAAGCTGAATCAGTATCTAAAAGTCAATCAATGCAATTAATCGTTAGTCAACCATATTAATATACTGTAAAGATAAAGAGAAGAAGAACTGCACTCAAATACTACATTGTAGTCTGTGAACTTAGTTTCTCAGTTACGAACTATGAGAATCACATAACATATAAGGAACTCATACTAGGGTATGAGTCAGCAATTTTGAAACAACATTCTATGTGCTAGAGTTGAACAAATAAATAGACGTAACTGGAAATAATAAACCCTAGGCTTCTCATACTCCGAGAAAGCAACTACAAATAAGCAAATGCAGAAGGCTAGAATGAACACTGTGGTAAGTAAAATTAGAGGCATCGATATTAACTAACAATTTTAAAAACATATTCTCTTAGGTAAAAACAAACACAAATGAACATATGCAAGTGTTAATATATATACATATATTTCCAAGTTCTGTGCACTGATAAAACCTAGACGCAATGACATCCCAGTAGCAACAGGACATCTACTGCCCAGAGCTTATCTTCTAAATACCATTCTCTAATTTAAAACAATAACAACAACAACAAAATCAGGCTCCTTGATTCAACGTTTTATTCCAGGGCTGAAACAGAGAAAATACAGAAAGAACCTGGAGCATCTTATGGTGCCAGAAAGTAAAGAAGTGCTCAGAAAAGAATGAGGACATGCATGCAGGGCATGGGAACCGGCCTTGAAGAATTCCCACTGGCCAAAGCTGAAACACTTGGAACAACAAAACGCAAAATAGAATAACCTACAGAATAAAATAAATAGACATGGGTCAATACTGATAAAAGTAAATAAAGGAGAAGGGATAGCTCTTCCTTACAGAAAAATTTCAATTAATATAAGCAGAAGGAAGAGGGGAACAGAAGATCCCCATTAGAAAACTACAGTAACTGTTGCAAACAAGATCCACGATGGATGCTTAAACTAGTGAGAGAAACTTTGAGCAGATATGAGATATTTGCATCCCCTCAAAATATCTCTTTCAAAGTATTTATGGATTACAAATGGAAAATAGTAACCTCCAGTGGAGAGTCCTGGCCACCACCACCCGAACCAGGTGATCCGTGTCAACACCACCACAGTAATTAAGACTTAATGACACCATGTGCCCCTCGCCATAGGATAAACTGAAAAGGCCCATCACTTCTGGGGGAATCTTGGCCTAAAATGCACAATGTCGGTCTAGTCATAAGGAAATATTAGGTCAGCTGGAGAGACAGTCTACAAAATAAGTCTTTGAGGTGTCAAGATCATGAAAAATAGTAAAGGTAAGAAACTATCAGAGATTGGTGGAGACTAAGGAGCCATGACAACAAAGCACAATGCAAGAACCTGAATTGGCTCCTGGAGCAGAAAAAGGACATACTAGAAACACTGGGGAAAGCTGGATAAAGTCTGTCATTGAGTTAGTGGTACTGTATCAATGTTAACTTCTTAGTTTTTGTTTTTGTTTTTGTTTTGAGGCGGAATCTCGCTCTGTCGCCCAGGCTGGAGTGCAGTGGCACGATCTCGGTTCACTGCAAGCTCCGCCTCCCAGGTTCACGCCATTCTCCTGCCTCAGCCTCCGGAGTAGCTGGGACTACAGGCACCCACCACCATGCCCGGCTAGTTTTTTGTACTTTTAGTAGAGACGGGGTTTCACTATGTTAGCCAGGATGGTCTTGATCTCCTGACCTCGTGATCCGCCCGCCTCAGCCTCCCAAAGTGCTGGGATTACAGGTGTGAGCCACTGTGCCCAGCCAACTTCTTAGTTTTAATAATTATGCTATGGTTATGCAAGATGTTGCTTAATATTAAATGAAACTCAGTGAAGGGTCTACAGGAACTCTCCATGCTAATTTTACAACTTTCCTGTAAGTCTAAGTTATTACAAAATTTAAAAGGTCTAGAATTTCCTTTAAGAGGGATTTGGCTCTTTAATGTACCCTCTCTCTCTCTCTCTCACACACACACACACACACAAATATATATGAGATAATGACATATATATAAGTAAAGCATAATTTTAAAATAGCACAAGGAATAGAAGGGAGTAAATGTAACTGTACTGTTGTACAGGTCTTACATTATAAATGAAGTGTGTAAAATTAAAGATGCATATCTTAAAACTTAAAGCAACTACTAAAAACTAAAAACTAAAATGAAATGAAGATGCACCTAAAAAACCATGAGTGGAAATAAAATAAATCATAAAAATTCAATTATTCCCAAAAGGCAGAAAGATGCGTTTAACAAAGACAGTAAAAACAAATAGAAAAAGAAACATAGCAAGATGGTAGACTTAAACCCAATCCAATTATATTGATAATTACATTAAATGTAATTCCAAACAGTCCAATAAAACGCAGAGACTCTCAATATAGAGGGGAATACCCATCAAAACTAGATATTCTCTATAGGAAACCTACTTTAAAATAAGACAGAGCTATATTAAAGTAAAACTGCATTAAAAATATATAAAAGATATACCAGGCAAACCTGAATCATGAGAAATCTGAAGTGGCTTTATTACTAAGAGACAAAGCAGACTTAAAAGAAGGAATAATATCAGATAAAGAGGGAATTTCATAATGATAAAGGGGTTAATTCCTTTCAAAAACATAATTCTAAATATGAATAAACTAAATGACAGTATTTCAAATATGCAATGAAATGAGAAAATATTTTTAACCCCAATGAAAACTGCATCTTATCTAAATTTGTGTAAGGGCGCTAAAGTCATGCTTAAAGGGATATTTATAACTTTAAATACTTATATCGGGAAAGACAAATGATCTAAAATAAAGATTGAGGATCGACCTTAGGAAGCCAGAAAAATAAGAGCAAAGTAAATTCAAAATAATTAAAAGGAAGAAAACAATTGCAGAGATCAATGAACTGGAAAATAAATAAACAATAAAGTCACTGAAACTAAAAGTGGATAATCTTTTAAAAAAATCAGAATTAGACTAGACTCTTAAAAAAAGACACAAATTAATACCAGAAATAACAGAAGATAGACATTAAAATGGTCACCTACATTGTGCACCTACTATGTACCCACAACAATTAAAAATAAAAATGTTCACAGACATTAAAAATGATAAGGGACTATTGCAAACAACTTTCTACCAACAATTTTGACAATTAAAAAGAAATACAAAAGTTCCTTAAAAGATACTAATTACCAGAACTTACTCAAAAAGAAAGATAAAAACCTGAAAGGCCTGTATCTTTTCTAATTTTATGTTTTAAATTTATATACAGTAAAACTGACTTTTGGTATATAGTTGTTCATATCCTTTAAAAAACATCAAATTCATAATTTAAACTATTCCCAACATTTCAGGACCAGATGGCTTTACTGGAGAAATCTTCCCTTGGGAAAGGGAAGAATGGGGAGTAACTGCTAATGAGTACAGGATTTTTTTTTTCTGGAGTCATTAAAACATTCTGGAATTAGATAATAGTGATGGTTGTATAATCCTATAAATATACTAAGAACCACTGATTTGTACATTAACTTTACAATGATGGATTTTATGGTATGTGAATTATATATCAATATTTCTTTTAAGGAAAGAAAGACTACCAATCCTACAACAGTATTTCAGAAAATGGGGAAAGAAGAAACAATTTTCAGCTCATTTTTTGAAACCAGCATTATCCTAATACAAAAACAAAATAAAAACTAAAAGCAATGCAAGAAAACCACAAACTATAAAACATTATTGAAAGAAGCTAAAGAAAAGCTAAATAAATGGAAAAGCATTCAATGTTCATGAGTTGGAAGACTTAATATTGTTAAAATGGCAACACTCCCTAAATTGATTAAATGTAGACCCTATCAAAATTCCATCTGCCTTCTGCAGATATTGACAAGCTAATCCTAAAAATTAGATAGAAATGCAAGGGACTGAAATATCCTAAACAATCCTGAAAAAGAATAACAAAGTTGGAAGACTCCCACTCCCCAATTTCAAATTTTTCTACAAGGTACTCAATTGACAAGCTAATTCTAAAATTCATATTTTCTACAATAATCAAGAAAGTAAAGTACTGGCAAAAGGATAGATATATAGGTCAATGGGATAGAATTGACAGTCTATAAAAAAAATCCCATATATCTATGGCCAATTGATAACTAAAGTGCCAAGACAATGCAACGGGAGAAAGAGTAGTCTTTTCCACAAATGGTGCTGGGACAACAGAATATTGACAAGCAAAAGAAAAAATTTGGATTCTTATTTCACACCATATGCAAAACTTAACTTGAAATGGATCAAAAACCTAAATGTAAGATCAAAGACTATAAACCCCTCAGAAGAAAATTTAGGCATAAATCTTTCCAACCTAGGATTAGGCAGTGGTTTCTTCGATATGATTTCAACAGAAACAAAAGAAAAAATAAACTAGACATCATCAAAATTTAAAAATTGTATGCTTCAAAGGACAGCATCACGAAAGTGGAAAGACAACCCATAGAATGGCAGAAAATTTTTGCACATCATATACCTGACAAGGGATCTAGACTATATTTAGACTATGTAAAGAACTATTAAAACTCAATAATGAAGTGATAAGTAACCCATTTTAAAAAGGGGGGGAGGGGCAAAGAATAGGAATTGACAGTTCTCTAGAGAAGATATTCGAATAGCCACTATGCCCATGAAAATAGGTTCAACATCATTAGCCATGAAAGAAATGAAAGTTAAGGCCACAATGAGATACCACTTCATATCCATTTGGATGGCTACAATCAAAAAGATAGATAATAGCAATTGTTGACAAGAATGTACAGAAATTGAAGCTCTGGTACACATCTAGTGGGAATATAAAATAATGTAGCCACTATAGGAAACAATTTTGCAGTTCCTTAAAATGTTAAACAGACTTACCATATGACCCCATAATTCCACACCTAAGTACATCCCCTGTAGAATTGAAAATACATGTCCACACAAAAGTGTATACAAGAATGTTCACAGCAGCATTATTCATAATAGCCAAAAAGTAGAAACAATCCAAATGTCTGCAGCTGGTAAACAGATAAAATATGGTATACTGATATACCAGGGAATATTATTCAGCCATAAAAAGGCATAAAGTACTATTGCATGCTAAAACATGGATGAGTCTCAAAAATTGTATGCTAAATGAAGGAAACCAGATACAAAAAGCTGGATAATGAGGCTGGGTGCAGTGACTCATGCCTATAATCCCAGTGCTTTGGGAGGCCACGGCAGGCAGATCATCTGAGGTCAGGAGTTCAAGACTAGCCTGGCCAACATGGTGAAACCCCGTCTCCACTAAAAATACAAAAATTAGCCGGGCGTAGTGGCACGTGCCTGTAGTACTAGCTACTCGGGAGGCTGAGGCAGGAGAATCACTTGAACCCGGGAGGCAGAGTTTGCATTGAGCCAAGATCATGCCACTGCACTCCAGCGTAGGGAACAGAGCAAGCTCCAACTCAAAAAAAAAAAAAAGACTGCATAATGATCCCATTTATATGAAATGTCCAGAATAGGAAAATTCAGACTAGTAGCTGCCAGGGGAAGTAAAGAATGACAAGTGACTGCTAATGGGTATGAGGTTTCTTTTGGGAGTGATAAAAATGTTCTGGAACAAGAAAGTGTCATGGTTGAACAACCTTATGAATATACTAAAAACCACTGATTTGTACGTTAAGTTTAAATGGTGGATTTTATGGTATGTGAATTATATTTCAATAATGAAATGAAAACCACACACCAACATCTGTCTTAAACACAGATGCAAAAACCTTTAAGAGAATGTTAGCGAATTGAACCCAACAATATATAAAAAGGATAAAATGGCCATATATTGCTTATTTGAAAATAAATATAATTTATCACATTAACAGAACAAAGGATAAATATATATATAATCATCTCAATGGACACAAACTGACAAAATTCAGTGCCAGTTGAAGATGACAACTCTCAGCAAACAAGGAAAGAAAAGGAACAACCAAACTTTATTATTTTACAATTTCTAGGGTCAGGAATCTGGGTGTGGCTTAACTAGGTACCTCAGGCTCCGGTATCTCACAAGACTGTCATCAGACTGTTAACCTGGGCTACATACAATCAGTCTCTTTTGAAGATTTAAATGGCAGAGGATACATTTCCAACTTCATTCACATGGCCGTTGGCAGGAGTCAGTTCCTCACAGGCTGTTGGGCTGAGGACCTCCGTTGTTTCCTAACTGTTGGCTAGAAGCCTCCCTCAGTTGTTTGCCCATGGGCCTCTCCATAGGTAGCTCACAACATGGCCAAGTTGATTTCTCTCACAGCAAGCTAGTGAGAGAGGGTGAGCCCCAAGATGGAAGCCACAGTCTTTTTATAACCTAAACATTAAAGTGATAGCCAATCACTGCTGCTGTATTTTATTAACTGAGGCAAGTCAACAAGTCCAGCCTACACTCAAGGAAATTGTAGGGTGTGAATAACAGGAGGTGGTATCTTTGGGGGCTATCTTAGAAACTGCCTCTGACAAAGGGCTCATGAAAAACTACAACTAATCGTACTAATATATTTAATGGTAAAAAATGGAAAGCTTTCCTCCCTAAGATAGAGAACAAGAAAAGGATATGCACTCTCACTAATTCCATTCAACATTATACTGGAGGATTATTTTCAGTGCAATAAAACTAGATAAACAAACCAAAACTAAATAAATAAATGAGGTATAAAAATAAGAAAGAAATAAAACTGCCTCTCTCCTGAGGATATGATTGTTTATAGCATAAATTGTAAAGAATATACCAAAAAAAAATCCATGCTACTAGAAATAAGAGAATTTCACAAAGAATAAAAATCAAAATACAAAAATAATTATATTGTTATATTCTAGTACCAAACAGTAAATGATATTTAAAACAGAATACTTTATTATGTATATTTAACCACAATGAAAAATTGGGGAAAAGCACAATACTGTTTTCAATAACATCATAAACACAAAGTACTTAGGAATAAATTTAATAAAAGATGTGCAAGACCTCTACACTGAAAATTACACCATATTGATGAGAGAAATTAAAGAAGCCTTAAATAAGTGGGGAGCAATACCATATTAATGGATTGGAAGACCCAACATAGCTATGGTGTTCATTCTCTTCTAATTGATCTAGAGAATTAACATCATCAATCCTAATCAAAATACTAGCAAGCTCTCTTGTAGAAACTGACAAACTGATTCTAAAAAGTTATTTGGAAATTCAAAGGACCTAAATTAGCCAAAACAGTGTTCACACCAAAGAAATTTGGATATCAACTGGAACAAACAGACCTAAGCAGAGTACTCCACCCAACAGCAGCATAATATGCATTCTTTTTAAATGTATGTGGAAAATTTTCCAGGATAAATTATATGTTAGGACACAAAATAAGTCTCAACAAACTTAAGATGACTGAAATCATATCAGGTATTTTTTCTGACCACAGTGGTATGAAACTAGAACTCAGTGACAGGAGGAATCTTGGAAAACTCACAAAAATGTGGAAATTAAACAACACACTCCTAAACAATCGATGGGTCAAAAAGGGAATCAAAAGGGAAATTTAAAAATATATTGAAACAAATGACAAGGGAACACAATGTACCAAAACCTATGAGATGCAGCAAAGGCAGTTCTAAGAGGGAACTTTATAGCAATAAACACCTACATCAAAAAAGGAGAAGGAGCTCACATAAATAGCCTAACATTATGAGCCTCAAGGAATTAGAAATAGAAGAACAAACTAAACCTCAAGTTAGCAGAAGACAGAAAATTTTTAAAATCAGAACAGAAATAGAGAATAGAAAAACTATAGAAATAAATCAACAAAACTAAGAATTTTTTTTGAAAAAAAAAAGCAAAATCAATAAACCTTTAGCTAGATTAAGAAAAAAAGAGAGAAGATTCAAATAAATAAATAAAATTAGAAATAAAAGTGGAGACATTATAATGGATACCTCAGAAACAAAAAGGATCATAACAGACAATTATGAACAATTATATGCCAAGAAATTGGATAACCTAGAGGATAGATTTATGAATAAATTCCTAGAGAAATACAACCTACCAAGATCAATAATAAGGAAGAAATAGAAAGTCTGAAATAAAGAGATTGATGTAGTAATTAAAAACCTCCCAATAAAGGAACTCTAGAACCAGAGACGGTTTCATGGCGGAATCCTATCAAAAATTTTTAAAGTTTTCCAAAACACAGAACTAGAGGGAACGCTTCTGAACATATTTTATGAGGCCAGTATCACATTGATATGAAAGTCAGAAAAAGACACCATAAGAAAAGAAAACTATAGGCCAATATCTCTGAGGAACATATGTGTAAAAATCCTCAATAAAATACTGGCAAAGCAAATTGAACATGTCAAAAAGAGTATATATCATGATCAAAGTACGTAAATCAACCAATGCAATGCACAGCATTAACAAAATGAAAGATTTAAAAACCCACACAATCATGTCAATTGATGCGGAAAAAGCACTTGACAAAGTTTGACATCCTTTATTGATTAAACCTCTCAACAATTTAGGTAGAGAAGGAAATGTTCTCAACATAGTAAAGGCCATTTAGGAAAAGCCCACAGCTAACATCATAATAAGGAAAAACTGAAAGGTTTTAGTCTAAAAATCAGTATTAAAAAAGAATACCTACTCTTGCCACTCCCACTCAACATAGGACTGGAAGTACCAGCAAGAGCAATCAGACAAGAAAAAGAAATAAAAGGCACACAAATTGGAAAGAAAGGAGTAAAATTAACCCTATTTGCAGATGTCATGATCCTTTATGTAGACAACTCCAAAGATTCCACAAAACAACTGTTAGAAGTAACAAATTCTGTAAAATTGCAGGACATAAAATTAACACAAAAAAATTAATTGCATTTCTGTATACCAATAATAATCTATCCAAAAAAGAAATCAAGGAAAAAAACATGTATGATAGCATCAAAAAGGAATAAATTTAAGGAGGTAAAAAAACCGTACACTAAAAATTCTAAAACTGATAAAAGGAACTGAAGAATACACAAATAAGTGGAAAGATAGTGTCTGTTCATGGATTGGAAGAATATTGGTAAAATTCTCATACTATGCAAAGCAATATACAGATGCAATGCAACTCCTGTCAAAATCCCAATGGCATCATTTACAGAAATAAACAAAATTTTCTAAAGTTCATATGGAACCACAAAAGACCCTGAATTGCCAAAACAATTTTGAAAAATGAAAACAAAGTTGGAAGCATCACACTTCCTGATTTCAAATTACATTATAATGCTAATAATCAAAACAGTATGGTACCAGCATAAAAATGGACATACAGACCAAAGGAACACATTTCAGAAATAAACCCAAACATATACATTCAACTAGTTTTTGACACGGACACCAAGAAGACACAATAGGAAGAGAATTATTTATTTATTAAAGTATCTTTGATAAGTGGTGCTGGGAAAACATGTAAAAACAAGTTAAATTGGATCCTTATCTTACACCATACACAAAAATTAACTCAAACTAGATAAATGACCTAAACAGGAGACCTGAAACCAAAAAAACTCCTAGAAGAAAACACAGGGGAAAAGCTCCTTGATCTTGGCCATCATTTTTTGAGATGTCACACCAAACACCCCGGCTCCAAAACCAAAAATAAATAAGTATGACTATAGCAAACTAAAAACTTCTGTACAGCATAGGAAACGGTGTAAAAAATGAAAATGCAGTCTACAGATTAGAAGAAAATATTTTCAAACTATATACCTAATAAAGAGTTAATATCCAAAATATATGAAGAACTCACACAACTCAATAGCAGAAAAATGACCCAATTTAAAAATGTGCAAATGACCCAAATACACATTTCTCCAAAGAAAATATAAAAATGGTCAAAAGATACATGAAAAGGTGCTCAACATCACTAATCATCAGGGAAATGCAAATCAAAGCCACCATAAGATATCACCTTATACCTGTTAGAATGGCTATTACCAAAAAGATAAATGATAACAAGTGTTGGCAAGAGTGTGGAAAAAAGGGAACCCTTGTTCACTGATGGTGGGAATGTAGATTGGTGCAGTTATTCAAGGAAACAGTACAGAGATTCCTAAAGAAATTAAAAATAGAACTGCCATACAACCCGGCAATCCCTCTTTTGGATACATATCCAAAACAAATGAAATCCCCACTTTGTAAAGGTATCTGCACTCCCGTGTTCGCTGCAGCATTATTCACAATAGCAGAGACATGAGAAACAACCTAAGTGTGCATCGACAGAAGACTGGATAGAGAAATTGTGGTATATATGTAAAATGGAACAGTCTTAAAAAAGAAGATCCTGCTATTTGTCATAACATGGGTGAACCTGGAGGACACTATGCTAAGTGAAATAACACAGATGCAGAAAAATACTACATGATCTTGCTTATTTTTCATGCAGGAAAATATTGCATGATCTCATGTGAAATGATAGATATGTTAATTTTCTTGACTAAAATAACCATTTCACTATGTATATCAAAACGTCATGTGACACATCTTAAATATATATAATAAAAATGCAAATTCAGGAACAAATTTGAAGAACTAACATACCTCATTTTAAGACTTACAAAACTACAATAATTAATACAGCATAATGTTGGCATAAAGGTAATCAAATATAATCATTGGACTAGAATAAATAATCCAAAAATAGACTCACACCTGTCTGATTTTTGGCAAAAGAGCCAAAACAATTCAATTGATAGAAGAAAGCATTATTTTTAAGTAATAATGCTAGACAGTTTTTAAAATAGTGATGGGCCGGGCACGGTGGCTCACGCCTGTAATCCCAGCACTTTGGGAGGCTGAGGTGGGCAGATCACAAGGTCAGGAGTTCAAGACCATCCTGGCCAACAAAGTGAAACCTCATCTCTACTAAAAGTACAAAAAAATTAGCTGGGCGTGGTGGTGAGAGCCTGTAGTCCCAGCTACTCTGGAGGCTGAGGCAGGAGAACGGCGGGAACCCAGGAGGCAGAGCTTTCAGTGAGCGGAGATCGTGCCACTGTACTCCAGCCTGGGCAACAAAGCAAGACTCCATCTCAAAAAATAAAAAATAAAATAAAATAAAATAGTGATGAACAATTGAATATTAATATGGAAGGAAAATGAATTTGAAATTGATGCTAGGGTCAAAATTCATTTTTACCCGTATCAATAACCAGTTGTGTCAGCTTTTCTTCCTCTCCAGTGCTGGGTGTTATTAGTCTTTTTCATTTTACACATTGGTATAATAATGGAAGAGCAGCAAACAACACTCTCATGTACTGCAGGCAGAAGTGTAAAATAGTGAAACCATTTTGGAAAACTGACATTTCCTTAAAAACAGCAAATATATATCTACCTACAACACACAACTCTACTCTATTACTCAAAAAAGTAAAAATATGTCTGCAAAAAAACTCTTGTTCGGAAAAATTGAATATAATTAAGACACAAAAATCCATACAAAAGATCAATGAAACCAAGAGTTGGTTTTCTGAAACAGTAAGATTGGTAAACTGCCAGCTAGATTAACAAAGAAAAAAAAGATCCAAATAAATATGATCAGAAAGGACAAAGATGACATTACAATTGATCCCACAGAAATACAAAAGATCCCCAGAGACTACTATAAACAACTCTGTGCACATGAATTAAAATCTCCAGAGGAAATAGATAAAATCCTGGAAACACAGAATCCCCTGAGATTGAATCAAGAGGAGACTGAAACCCTGAACAGACAAATACCAAGTTCTGAAATTAAATCAGTAATTTAAAAAACCTACTGTGTCAGTCTGTTTTCACATTGCTATGAAGAAATACCTAAGACTGGGTAATTTATAAAGAAAAGGGGTTTAATTGGTTCACAGTTTTGCAGGCAATTCAGGACGTATAGTGCCAGCATCTGCTTCTGGCAAGGGCCTCAGGAAACTTACAATCATGACAGAAGGCAAAGGGACAGCAGGCATGACACATGGTGAGAGCAAAAGTGACAGAATAAGTGGAGGGAGGTCCCAGACATTTAAACAACCAGATCTCACGTGAACTGAATGAGAACTCACTTATCACCAAGGGGATGGTGCTAAGCCATTTAGAAGGGATCCACGCCCATGATCCAATCACCTCCCACCGGGCTCCACCTCCAACACTGGGAAAGATATTTCAGCAGGAGATTTGGAGGGGACAAACATCCAAAGCATATCACCCACCAACCAAAAAATGCCCTGGACTAGAAGGATTAACAGTCAAATTCTACCAGACATACAAAGAAGAACTGGTACCAATCCAACTGAAACTGTTTCCAAAAAAATCAAGGAGGAGCGGCTCCTCCCTAACTAATTCTATAAAGCCAGCATCAGCCTGATATCAGGCAGAGACATAACCAAAGAGGAAAACTTCAGGCCAATATTCCTAGTGAACATAGATGCAAAAATTCTTAACAAAATACTAGCAAACTGTATCCAGCAGCACATCAAAAAGTTAATTCACCATGATCAAGTAGGCTGCATTCCTGGAATGGAAGATTGACTAATCATATGCAAATCAATAAATGTGATTCACCATATAAACATAATTAAAAACCATATAATCATCTGAAGAGATGCAGAAAAAACTTTCAATAAAAATCCAACATCCCTTCATGATAAAATCCCTCAACAGATTAAGCATCAAAGAAACATACCTCAAAATAATAAGAGCTATCTACTACAAACCCAAAGCCAATATCTTACTGAATGGGCAAAAGTTGGGAGCATTCCCCTCAAGAACTGAAACAAGACAAGGACGCCCACACTCACCACTCCTATTCAACATAGTACTGGAAGTCCTAGCCAGGGCAATCAGGCAGGAGAAAGAAATAAAAGGCACCCAAATAGGAAGAGGGGAAATCAAAATATCTCTATTCACAGATGATATTATTCTATACCTGGAAAACCCTGAAGATTCCGCTAAAAGTCTCCTAGAACTGATAAATGACTTAAGTAGTTTCCAGATACAAAATCAATATAGAAAAATCAGTAGCATCTCTATACACCAATAATGGTCAAACTGAAAGTCAAATCAAGAACACAATCCCATTTACAAGAGCCACAAAAAGAATAAGATAACTAGGAATACAGCTAACCAAGGAGGTGAAAGCTCCCTACAAGGAGAACTACAGAATACCACTGAAGGAAATCAGAGATGACATAAATAAGTGAAAAAATATTTTATGTTCATGGATTGGAATAATCAATATCATTAAAATGACCATACTGCCCAAAGCAATCTACATATTAAAAACCATTTCTACCAAACTTCCAATGTCATTTTTTGCAGAACTAGAAAACTATTCTAAAATTCATGTAGAACTAAAAAAAGAACCCAAATAGCCAAAGTAATCCTAAGCAAAAAGAACAAAGCTGGAGGCATTACATTACCCAAACTTCCAATACTATACTATAAAGCTACAGTGACCAAAACAGCATGGTGCTGGTACAAAAAATTAAAAAGGCACATAGATCAACAGATCAGAACAGAAAACTGAGAAATGAAGCTGTAAACCTAAAACCATCTAATCTTCAACAAAGCTGACAAAAATAAGCAATGGGGAAGGGAATCATTCAATCAATGGTGCAGGGATAGCTGGCTAGTCATATGCAGAAGAATAAAACTGGACCCCTACCTTTCATCATATTTAAAAATTAACTCAAGATGGATTAAAGATTTAAATGTAAGACCTCAAACTATAAGAATCGTAGCAGAAAATCTAGGAAATACCCTTCTTGACATTTTTCTTGGCAAATAATTTTTGGCTGAGTCCTCAAAAGCAATTGCAACAAAAACAAAAATTGACAAGTGAGACCTAATTGAACTTAAGAGCTTCTGCACGGCAAAAGAAACTATCAACAGAGTAAACAGTCTACAGGATGGAAGAAAATATCTGCAAACTATACATTTGACAAAGGTCTAATATCCAGAATCTATAAGGAACTTAAATCAATCAAGCAAAAGAACAAATAATCCCCATTTTTAAAATAGGCAAAGGATATGAACTGATACTTCTCAAAAGAAGACATATATGTGGCCGACAAACATATGAAAAAAGTTAAACATCGCTAGTCACCAGAGAAATGCAAAGCAAAACCACAGTGAGATACATCTCACACCAGTCAAAGTGGCTATTATTAAAAAGTCAAAAAATAACAAACATGCTGGTGAGGCTGCAGAGAAAAGGGAATGCTTACACACTGCTGGTGGGAATGTAAATTAGTTCTGCCACTGTGGAAAGCAGTTTGGAGATATCTCAAACAACTTAAAATAGCTACCATTTGATCCAGCAATCCCATTCCTGGGTATATATCCAAAGGAAAATAAATCATTCTACCAAAAAGACACATGCACTCACATGCTGATCGCAGCACTGTTCACAATAGCAAAGAAATGGAATCAGCTTAGGTACCCATCAACTGGATTAGATAAACAAAATGTGGTAAGTATACACCGTGGAATACTATGCAGCCACAACAAAGAATGAAATCATGTCCTCTGCAGCAACATCGATGCAACTGGAGACAATATTCCTAAGCAAATTAATGCAGGAACAGAAAACTAAATACCATATGTTCTCACTTATAAGTTGGAGCTAAGCATTGAAAACAAATGGACATAAACATGGGAACAATAGTCACTGTGGACCACTAGAGGGGGTGGGAGGGAGGGGAATGTGGGTTGAAAAACTACCTATCGGGCACTATTCACTAACTGGGTGATGGGATCTGTATTAGTCCATGTTCACGCTGCTGATAAAGACTTAGCCAAGACTGGGCAATTTACAAAGAAAGAGGTTTAGTGGACTCACTGTTCCACGTGGCTGGGGAGGCCTCACAATCATGGCAGAAGGTGAAAGGCACATCTCACACGGCAGCAGACAAGAGAAGAGGACTTGTGCAGGGAAATGCCCCTTTAGAAAACCATCAGATCTCATGAGACTTACTCACTATCATGAGAATAGCACTGGAAAGACATGCTCCTATGATTCAATTACCTCCTGCCGGGTCCCTCCCACAACATGGGGGAATTGTGGGAGCTACAGTTCAAGATGAGATTTGGGTGGGAACACAGCCAAACCATATCAGGATCCATGCCCCAAAACTTAACACCACACAATATACCTATATAGCAAACCTGCACATGTACCCCCATATCTAATATGAAAATTGATTTTCTTTTAATCTTATTCAAGAATGTTTGTATCAGCTTCACTCATAATAGCCTCAAACTGTTAACAACCTAACCTCCTTCAAAAAGAAAACCAGTAAACAAACTGTGGTATTTTTATGCAATGAAAATACTATTCAAGAACTTAATGAAATACTGATGCATGTGACAGTATGGATGCATCTCAGAATACAATGCTGAATGAAGAAACTAGACACAAATGAGTACATACTGTGTGACTTCACTTACATAAAATTCAAGAGTAGACTAAGCTAATCTATGGTGATAGAAATAAGAATAGTTGCCTATTAGAAGTAGGTGGGATTGACTGGAAGGGACACAAGGGACTTTTGGTGGTAATGAAAGTGTTCTATGTCTTGGCTCTGGTGTTGGTCATAGATGTGTATATTTGTCATAATTCATCAGGTTACATATTTAAGCTATATGCGTTTCCCTGTAAGTAAATTTTCCTTCAGATTTTTTTTAAAAAGTGGTCATAGGCCGGGTGCGGTGGCTCAAGCCTGTAATCCCAGCACTTTGGGAGGCCGAGACGGGCGGATCACGAGGTCAGGCGATCGAGACCATCCTGGCTAACACGGTGAAACCCCGTCTCTACTAAAAAATACAAAAAACTAGCCGGGCGTGGTGGCGGGCGCCTGTAGTCCCAGCTACTCCGGAGGCTGAGGCAGGAGAATGGCGTGAACCCGGGAGGCGGAGCTTGCAGTGAGCCGAGATCGGGCCACTGCAATCCAGCCTGGGCGACAGAGCGAGACTCCGTCTCAAAAAAAAAAAAAAAAAAAAAAAGTGGTCATGCTGGCAGCTGCATGAGAATAGACAGTCATGCTAGAGGGGCTGTGGGCAGAGAGCAGTCAGCAGGTTGCAACAGTTACCCAGGGCAGAGACGGCAGCGACTTGGACTCAGTGGCAGCGGTGGAAAATGAGACAGATTTGGAATGATGGTCTCCTTTAGAGCATTTTCTCTTGGGGTGACAGCCCTCATACATCTCCTCTCACCCCTTTGCAGCATGTACCATTAGGCCCATTGCACTAATTCTACAAACACTATTGATAGCCGTCCATGCCAAGTACCTGATCATTTTCCTCTTCTCAGGGTTCTGTTTATATGTGTTGGGATCCTGCCTGTGTTCCAAACCAGTCTCTATCCCTAATTAGTGCACAATCTTGGGCAAGTTTAGTAACTTTCCAGAGCCTCAGTACTATTTTTATGTAAATGGGGATAATACTTATACTTATCTTGAGAACTTACAAGGATTCGACATAGATAAAATAATGCTTATTCTTAGGTTTAAATCAGACAATAATGGCAAAGTGGCTAGTCCACTATCTGGCACACAGTGGGTAGTGAAGAAAGGATAAACCCTTCCCTTCTTCCCTAGTCTCTCTAACTAGGTTGGTGCTTCTATTCTTGTCTTTCAGACCACATAGTAGGCCACAATGACAGGTGTGCTGCAGGTCCTAAATAAACATCTGCTTTGGTTATTGGCCAAAAATATCACAAAATAAGATACTTTGCAGAGTGGATTCTGGGTGCAGATTTGCTTAGTTGAGAATGTGGTTTTAGAGAACATGGCTTTGCCCTAATTAGAACCCAACAAAACTCAAAATTTCAAATGTAACAGATCTTTGTGGGGTCAGCTCAACTTTGTGGTCGTGAAATTTTGAAAAAACGTGGTTCTAAATAAAAGCTAAGGTAAAAGGCTTGCTTTAAAATAAAAGCTAATAAAGACTATTGACTTAAATAGTGCTTTATGAAGCAATATTATGATGTATTAAAAGCAAAAAGAAAGAAAGAAACATATGGATTAGATTCCCCTGGAAATATATCAAGTTTTAAAGTGTAGGGAAATGGCACTCAGGAAAATGTGGAGGCTTTGTTCATCTGAAAACACAAACCATTTTTCTGAGTTTATTAAGGCGTTTGCATCCCTGTGATAAGCTCGGAGTGGGCTCCCTGTTTTTTGATCAAGTAGTATCAGACCTTCAAAAGCCAGTCAGTACATCACGCAGCAAAATCAAACATATTTGAATAAGATAGAGACATTTTGTGAAAACACCAGAGTTGAGGGAGAAATGGACTTGGAATCAAAGCTAACTCATCTGATGGGCTTCTATTTGCTTTCAACGGAAGATGACATATAGCTTCCAGTCAAAGATGGGGAATTAAACAAACATACATTTACCTGCACTCCTTCGAGAAACACCACTTAATTAACAGTCAAAAGAATTTTGTTATGGTATAATCCCCATGGACAATGAGAACAGGAAAGAATACAACAAGAACATTTTGGAAGCTGGACAAGTGGTAACCAATTTAGCTGATATAAACAATTTAGTCCTAAATCAACAGTAATGAAAGCCAAAAATCAACTAGTTAGGAAATAGCCACAACATTATTTCTGGAAGTGAAGACAAATGTGCATCTAAAAAGAGGAGGATTGTTTTACAATCTGTTTAGGAAACCGCCAAACTTTCAGATACCTATCATTATTCCGTCTAGCCAGGTGACAGCCTCTTCACTACTCCCACAGAAGACCATAATATTATTTTCTGGAGAGGATGAAATAGTATTGAGATCATCAAGCACTGTTAAAGGTGGATGTATCAGAATGAAAACAGAAAGATTAAGTGAAGTTTCACATACTGTTATGGACTGAATTGTGTCCCCCCCACCAATATCCATATGTTGAAGCCCTAATCTCCAATGTGACCGTATTTAAAGATAGGGCCTTTAAGGAGGTAATTAAGGTTAAATGAGGTCATAAATATTGGGCCCTGATAGGACTAGTCTACTTATAGGAGAGGAAGAGACACAGAGTGCAAGCTTTCTCTCTCTGTGGACAGGCACAGAGGACAAGCCACAGAGGACATAGTGAGAAGGCTGCCGTCTACAAGCCAGGAAGAGAGGCCTCACCAGAAACCAACTCTGCTGGCCCCTTGATCTTGGACTTCTAGCCTCCAACACTGTGAGAAAATAAATTTCTGTTGTTTAAGCCACACAGTCTGTGGTATTTTGTTATGGTAGTTCCAAAGGACTAATGCATATTGAATACGGAGATGATGAGCCTTCCCCTGCTAAGCTCCCAGAATGCTGGTAGTCAGATATATATCCTCCAGGCAGAAGACTGGAGAAGATTTCTCCAAACAGTTTGATTGGTCTCAGAGAAAAGACCAAAAAGATACCAACATTGAGGATTTTCTATGAAAACAGCTCAGCTAGATGATACTATATGAAGTTTATGATTCAAACAGCCCCACCCAAGTACCTGGAGCTTTCAGGTCAGCTTTGTAGTTACCTCCACTCTTAAATATGAGCAACAACCAAGAATAACTAGGCATTTGAGGAAAGTACCTAGTAGAAAATATGTGTACAAAACAAGTAGGTAAGAACGAGAAAACTCTGATAAAATTATTAATATTAGAGAATATTACATCTATGAAACAAGAACAAGATGCTATTTTAAAAAGGAACATTTAGAAAACAGAAAAGAATTCTTGGAAATGTTTTTACATGATGGTAGAAATAAATGCAATAAAAACCTCAAAGATTTAAAGAAATGGCTTAGAAAACAGAGAAGACAAAAAGATGAAAAATAAAAATATGGGAGAAAAAATTCAATAGATCTAATATTCAAATACTAGGAGTTCAGGGTCAGGGAGGAGGGTGTAACATAAGAGAAAATGAGAGAGAAAATCATCAAGCAAATAATTTTCACAAGTAATAACCAAAACTGAAGGATATGAGTTTCCAGGTTGAAAAGACCTACTAAATGCCTCGCACAATGAGCAAAAACAGATCCAAATCAAGGAACCTTCTGAAATTTCAAAATAACGAGGACAAAGAAAAACTCCTATAGTAAGAGAGAAAGAAATAGTTTTCATACAATAGACTTCTTAGCAATTCTGGAAGCTTAAAGACAATGGCACAAGTCTACCAATGTTCTGAGAGGAAAGCATCTCCTACCTAGAATTCCATAACCAGCCAAACCATCAATTAAGAATGAGGATACAGGCCAGGCGTGGTGGCTCATGCCTGTAATCCCAGCACTTTGGGAGGCTGAGGTGGGTGGATCACAAGGTCTGGAGATTGAGACCATCCTGGCTAACACAGTGAAACTCCGTCTCTACTAAAGATACAAAAAATTAGCCAGGCATGGTGGTGGGTGCCTGTAGTCCCAGCTTCTTGGGAGGCTGAGGCAGGAGAATCATTTGAACCTGGGAGGCAGGGGTTGCACTGAGCCGAGGTTGTGCCACTGCACTACAGCCTGGGTGACAGAGCAAGACTCCATCTCAAAAAAGATAATAATAATAATAATAATGAGGATACAATAAATACATTCTCAGACATGCAAGGTCTCAAAGAAATTGCTTACCTCTTTGTGAGTTAATGAAAAAAAAACGTGCTCCATCAAAATGATGAAGCAACTCAAGAAAGAAGAGGACATGGAACCCAGGAAACAATATGAGTAGGAAAGAAAACCTGAGGAGTTGCCTAGATATTCATGAAGAGTAGTCCTCAAACAACAGCCGAAGAGCAGACCTAGGAAGCACCCAGCCCAGCAACAAAGGTTCCAGGAGAGATGTCCTCAAGGAGATGAAACTGGTAGAACCAGAATTGTGGATATAATTTTGAGACAAATTGTATTCAACTTGTGGAGAGTTTGGTGTTGGATTGGTGACACATACATAAAAAACTAAGCAGAGGGGGAAAAAGATTAACTCCAGGGAAGAAATGTGGATCAGGAAAGTACAAGTCATCACAGCTCAGCTGTGAACAGTGTTTCCAGGGTCAAAGTAGTATAATCACTGAATATTGATCTAATAAAATTACACTATAACTGTTTGGAAAGATGGCAGATGGAAAGCAGGGGTGTTGACAGGCAGTGGGGAAAACAGCTAACTCCTCTTCTTCTCCAGTGAGGAGTCAATACACAATGCTGAAAATGGAAAATTCAAGTAGCAAAAATATAAATATGTCATTTAGAGATAAGTATTTTAAAAATTAACTAAATAACTAAAAGTAGATGCCTCTAGATAGCAGAAAATTGTTGGGGAGGGGTGATGGAGAAGTCCAGGACTTTGTGTGCTTGCACGTGTGTGTTTGCAACAAGCATGCTAGAACTATTCTACCCTCTAAACTAGGTGCAAAGGTAACTTTTATTTTGAAATTAAATGTAAAACAAAAACTAATTTTAAAAAAAGAAACTCTAAGTGAAAAAAAGGAGGAGGAGAAAGTGAAGCGGGATGGAGAATGACAGCAAAAAAAGTACGGCTGCTGTGCCCGATGAGAAGCCACAGGCTGGCTGCACAGGCGGCTTCTTCCAGAGGCTCCCACCTCTCCCACTGCGCTCCTGATGGAGGCCTCCGCTAGCTCCCAAGGATTCAGGGGTAGAAAGCATACATTGTTCCTCAAATTCCAAACACTTGAAAACTGTCTGGATGGCCCTCACAGGAAATGCAGATTTGCACACCCATTTGGAAGATTCATTTTACCCAAACCTCCCCCAGGATAACCTGACCTCAGGGTCTCTCCCCTGGAGAACACCTGCTCACCAGCACAGGGGTGAGGTTGGTTCTGAGGATGCAGGGAGATCTCAGCCCTCACCCTGGCAGCTGTGTATTCTAATTCAACAGGGGGACTTGTACCCACTGCCTATTCTTCAAGCCCTGGGAAGAACAGGATTCCCTGGACACTGGCAAGCTCAGACCCAATCCCTTCTGTTTCACACTGGTCCAAGCACCGCAAGACCCCATTTTATGCTTGAACCTTCTAAATAGGTGACTATGCCTGAAAGCCGTTTCTTAAATAGTTCTTAGTAGGATCTTAGAGGAAAAACACTCTTTATCAGTCCAAGCACACCCACAAAACTTGGAACAGCATTTTATTTCCTAACTACTAATGTGTACTTTACATGGTTTGACTTCTTTCTTTACAATTAGAAAAGTAATTCAGGCATATGATAAGAAATTCTGACACTATGCATAAGCAGAGTAAGAAGTCTGTCTCCCTGCCAGGCTCCCAAGACCTCTGTCTACAGGTAATCACTGTGAACAGTCTCTTATGCATTCAACAAGGGTATAATCTAGACATATAAACATAAGTATGAACATATACTTTTCATTTAATACAAATGGGAGTATTCTCTACATAACGCTCTGTACCTTTCTGTTTCTGTACTTGACATGTCTTGATGATATGTTAAGATCTTCAATACATTATAGGCCCTTCATGTTCATTATAACAGCTTCAAGGTATTCCATTGCACAGATGTACTTAATCAGTCCTCTCTCCGTGGACATTTACAGTTTTGTTTGTTTGTTTGTTTGTTTTTGCTGTAATAAACAGTGACGTGATGGATGTTCTTAAATTGATATCACTGCACTCATTTATGAACGCTACTATATCCACAAGATAAATTCCTATGTATAAAATTGCTAAATCAAAAGGATGGTACATTTTTAATAGAAATTGCCCAACTTTCCTCCAAAAGTCTTGCACCAATTTACACTCCCTGCCCTGAGCGACCATGCCTGTTTGCCCACATCCTTTCCAACAAAATGCATTATCAAATTTTAAAATTTTCATCAGCCTGCTAGTTAAATGCTATCTTGCTGTGTTAACAGGCATTTTTAAAAACATAAGTTTCTTTTCATTTGCTTATAAGCTTTTCACTTGATTACAAATACTTCTTTTCCTGTGAACTTCCTGCTCAAGTCTTTACCAACTTTCCATTGAGTTATCCTTTTTTCTAATTATTTTTAAAGGTTACATATAAATTCAGGAAATTAGTCAACTTTGAAGAATTATGCACCTGACTTATTAAATGTGGGGAAAAGAAAGAGAGATCAGACTGTTACTGTGTCTACATAGAAAGAAGTAGACATACGAGACTCCATTTTATTCTGTATTTGAGATGCTGTTAATCTGTGACCCTACCCCCAAACTTGTCCTTGCAAGAGACATGTGCTGTGGTGACTCAGGGTTTAAAGGATTTTGGGCTGTGTAGGGTGTGCTTTGTTAAACAAGTGCCTGAAGGCAGTATGCTTGTGAAAAGTCATCACCATTCTCTTAATCTCAAGTACCCAGGGACATGTACACTGCCAAAGGTCACAGGGACCTCTACCTACGAAAACTAGGTATTGTCCAAGGTTTCTCCCCATGTGATAGTCTGAAATATGGTCTCGTGGGAAGGGAAAGACCTGATCGTCCCCCAGCCTGACACCCGTGAAGGGTCTGTGCTGAGGAGGACTAGTATAAGAGGAAAGAAGGCCTCTTGGCAGTTGAGATAGAGAAAAGCATCTGTCTCCTACCCGTCCCTGGGCAATGGAACATCTCGGTGTAAAACCCGATTGTATGTTCCGTTTACTGAGAAAGGAGAAAACTGCCTTAAGGCGAAAGGTGGGACTTGCTAGCGCAATGCTGCTCTTTATGCACTAAAAAGGTTTATGGAGATGTTTACATATGCATATCAAGGCACAGCACTTTTCCTTAAACTTATGTCACAGAGATCTTTATTCATATGTCTTACTGCTGACCTTCTCCCTACGATGATCCTATTATCCTGCTACTTCCCTTTTTCTAAGACGGTAAAGATAATTATCAGTAAATACTAAGGGAACTCAGAGACCGGTGCCAGGGTGGGTCCTCTGTATGCTAAGCACCGGTCCCCTGGGCCCACTTTTTCTTTCTCTATACTTTGTCTCTGTGTCTCATTTCTTTTCTCAGGTCTCTTGTTCCACCTAACGAGAAATGCCCACAGGTGTGGAGGGGCAGGGCACCCCTTCAATTAAATGCTTTCTTAAATATTAAGTCCTATAAGAAATGGGGGAGAGTCCTCCCAGTCTCCTGGAAGCAACTAAAAGCAAGAGAGCAGTAACAACAACAGCAGTGCTAACAGGTACACATTTTTTTTTTTTTTTTTTTTTTTGAGACGGAGTCTTGCTCTGTCGCCCAGGCTGGAACAGGTACACATTTAATAGGTGCCACTAATGTGCTGAGCTCTGTTCTAAGTGTTTTTCATATATCATCTCATTTAATCTTTACCATAACCCCATAAGGAAGGTATCATTATCTCCACTTTATAGGCAAAGAACAGGTCTAGAGAGGTAAAGTAACTTGCCTAAGGTCCCACAGCCAATAAACAGCAGAGCAAGGATACAAAACCAGGTTTGTCCCATTCCAGAGACCCAACTATTAACCACTCCCACACTGTCCACTGTCTGCTTCCCAGTGCTTGGCAGGAAGTAGGGACTGAAGGTCAGGTTGGTTACTGCAAACCTGGTGCAGTTTGATGCCACCTCGGAGATGCAAACCACCAGTCTAGCATGTGGGCTCTGAGGGCGGGAGCCAACTGTCCTGTCCTCTGCTGTGTTCTGTTTCTAGGAAGGTCTCTGACACAAAGTAGGCATGCAGCAAATGGTGGCAGAGTGACAGCATGAATGAGGGAATTCACCTGACTTCTCACTTGACCACAAGCTCCCTGAGGGCAAGGACACAGCCGGTCGGCTGTTTCTCCCCAGAGCATAGCCCAGTGTCTTGCACAGAAAGGGAAAAGTCAAAGAACATTTGTTGAATGCAGTGAGCCCTCCACCATTTTGAAAGATGGCCCTGCCAAACTTCAGCTTTCAGTCCAGGTAGAGGAACACCACCAACTCCAGGAAATATTTTATTGGACAATACATGATGTGTCTCCTTGGGGAAATCCCAGGTAAAAGGGTTGCAGGTCCTGGGAAACAGGTCAGGAGGATAAGGGTGGCCCTCCCAACTCACAATTCAAGTCACTAGCCCCCTTTCCCCTCCCACAGTCCCAAGATTGTGGCCATGTTTCTCAGCTGAGAATAACAGCAGTCCAAAGCCAGCACACGGTTACCTTCTAGTTCACCGAGTACAGACCCAGTTACCTGCATTAACTCATCTGCTCTTCAAAACAACCATATGCAACATGCACTATTATTGTCCTCATAGGTGAGGAAAGGCACAGAGAGGTTAAGCAAGTTGCTCAGGGTAACATAAGGAAGAACCAGGACTTTAACTCAAACACACCCACTGGGCTTTTCTGCCCAGCAGCAATGCTCTCCTCTCCTGAGGGCAAATCCCTCACACCCTGTTCATCCTTCCAGACTCCACTCCAGCCCTCCCCGCTGGACAAGGGTCCCAGTTCCCACCCACGGCCCTTGGGGTCCCTCAGCTGGGCATGATTTTGCTCCTGGTTCTGTTAGCCGCAGCAGGACCAGCCTAGTTTTGTTATTAAGCTCCTTGGGATGCAAGTACAGACTCTCTATGAGGGCTTGCCTCCCCAGGCTTCCTGTCTTCTGTCCCAGCACCATGTGCCTGGCAGTAGGGCCCTCAAGAGTAGCCTCCCCAGCCTAGAAGAGACCTGTCCCCTCAAAGGGCTTAGTGGGGCATAGGTGCCACTGGGTGTGCCCTTTTCTCTCCTGTCTGGCCGAGGCAGCCCCTGACCCTGAGGGAACTGCAGTGAGGCCACAGTGAGCTGGGCTCCCTCTCTCAGGCCCAGCTCCTTTAGGCAGGTGATCCTGCCAGTTCTGTGACCTGTGCTGAAGAGCCTGGCTCTGGAGTCAGACAGGGGTTTAAATACGCTTACTATCCATATGCCATTGGACAAGTTATTCAACCTTTCTGAGCCTAGGTTTCCTCAGCTGTAACACAGGGACAGTAAGTGTATCCACCTCACACCATAAGGGTTTGGGGAGGATTAGATTAGTTGGTAAGATCCCTTACTTTCCCAGAACCCACGCTGTAGTCAAGCACTGGTCTCATATCAGTACCAAAGTCCTGAGGAGCCCTTTCCCCCAGGGAGTGGCCCTCGGTCTCCCTGCCACTACCACGCGGGCCCAGCCCCGTTTCTTCATTCCAAGCCCGGGATCCCTGACAAGACACGTTCTAGTCTGCAGCCCAGCCCTGCTGGAGAGGCCAGATGACCAATGAACTCTGAGTCCAAGGCCTGCCCCAGCTGCCTGCAGCTCCAGCCCCACCATACTCCCATCCCCAGGTGAATTCTCAAGCCTGGCAGGACCCCTGAGAAGGGAGAACCCAGAAAGAAAAGCTGTGAGGAGGCAGCACAGTCCTCATGCCAGATCCTCCGCACCACCTGTCTCGTCGTTCACTTTGTAGGCCCTTGTCCACTGGGAGCAACAACAGCTCCTTCCTGCCATCTCCCATCCGTGCTGGGCATCCCTCGCCGACCCTTTCTCTCCCTCCTCCCTTCTCAGAGCTCTACTGGGCTCGCTCTTAATTGACCTGACAAAAACAGTCACCAGGGGAAGTCCTTGAAGTTGGGGATTTCAACAAAGCTAAACCACTAAATCCCACGGCCGCCAGCCTGTCTTCACAGCTTCTCCGGCTCTGCCAGAAATCACACTTACTCCCATGCAGAAACCACAGCCCTGGCGGCCTCAGTGTACTCCCGGCCCGCCCCCACCTCGGGCCACCTTATCAAGGCAGGCCAGCCCATCCTTTATCTGCCTGCCATCCCTAAGTGCTTCCATTCCCTGACAGGCCCCATAAAAGCTGGTAAAAGACAAAGCTGCCCCACTTTTGACATCACTGACTTCAAAGGCCCCGCATTAGGTGGGGTCGATCCAGATGCCTTGTCAAGTTAGGAGTGATGCTTGGTACTCCTGGGATGGCCCTGCTGGTCTGGGAATCACTCCGGGAGCCCCAGAGCTGCTCAATAAATGCACAGAAGTGGTTAACAGCATGGACTCTGGAGCCAAAGCAGCCTTGGTTCAAGTTCCAGCTCTGCAACTTGGTAACTGGGCAAGTCACTCACCCTCATAGACCTCAGTGTTTTCACCTGCCAAATGGGGCTAATGAAATTTTCCTATCTGATCCTCCAAACGTCACTGGGAAAGGCTTTACATGGTGCAGAGGGTGTGCTCCTGCATAGGGATGGCTGCTTCTCAGGGTCCCTGAGAGCCATCTTTATAGGGCCCTCGGTAGCAGAGCGAACTTTCCTTGCTGGAGTGCATCAGGAACGAATGAAAGAAAGGGCCTCAGCCACACGATATACATAGCATCCACTCCTAATTCCCCACCACATGCCCAGACCCATCAGAGTTCAGGCTCCAAAGCCCCTCATCCTTTAGTGACAAAAATCTGCCCCCTAAGGAATAGGGAGTTATTTAGTGGGTACAGGGTTTCAGTTTAGTAAGATGAAAGTGTTCTAGAAATGGGTGCTGGTGATGGTTGCAAAACAATGTGAATATTTAATGTGAATGCGATTAATCCCACTGAACTATACACTTAAAAATGGTAAATTTTGTTATGAATATTTTGCCACAACTGTTTGTTTTTTGAGATGGAGTCTTACTCTGTCACCCAGGCTGGAGTGCAGTGGCGCAATCTGGGCTCACTGCAACTTCCGCCTCCTGGGTTCAAGCAATTCTCCTGCTTCAGCCTCCCAAGTAGCTAGGATAACAGGCGTACGCCACCACGTCTGGCTAATTTTTGTATTTCTAGCAGAGACGGGGTTTCACCACGTTGGCCAGGCTGGTCTCGAACTCCTGACCTCAAGTGATCCTCCCGCCTCGGCCTCCCAAAGTGCTGGGATTACAAGCGTGAACCACTGTGTCCAGCCGACAATTGTTTTTTTTTTAAAAGTCTGACTCCTCCACCTCCCCTCAGGTAGAGGAAAAAGTGGAGAGTAACAGAAATAAGGTGCTTAGCTCTTCCAAGGGAAGGCTGCATAAGGGAAGTCTGACAGCGGAAATGAAGCCCAAGCCAAAAGCTGCCTACCTGCTGCCAGCCCCCAAAGCCATCTGTGGCCCCTTTAGCCCCCTGTCTAGAAGTTGACCGCATGAGCATAGGCAAGAGGAGCTCTTCGGGAGGGGGACATCTGTCATGCTCACTGCCCGCCTCCCAGAGGCCCGGGAGTCCAATCCTGCCTGGCCACGCCCAGAAACAGTGGCTGCTCCTGACCCCTGCTCCAGGCCCTCAATACAAAGAAATAAGTGCAGAAAGGGGAAGAGGGAAGAGGGAATTAAGTCATCCTCAGCTTTCTCCCAGGTTTCACTGAGAAGAATCAAGGCACTTTTTGGGCCCACTGCCCAGAGACAAAATAGGAGATGAAAATATTTATTTGTTCCTAAGGCTCCAGCAATCCCAGGCTGAAAAGCCCACCTTGGTTGTAACTTACTGCAGCTCGGCTGCTTCCAAGGCAGGCCCTCCCCACAGGCGGCCTCCCTCTCACTTGGCTCTTGGGGAAGAAGTTCCACTGCCCCACTGGGTGGGGGGAAAAAGTGGGATCCCTGTCCCAACAGAAACTGAATCTATTAAATGAGAATTATCCCCTATTGGCATCAGGGAGCCATAAATAGCCCAGCCGCCCCAGTTGAATCACCAGAGCTAGCACTGTGTCAGCGTTTCTGTATAAACCAGGGCTTGCTCGGGGATTAGCTCACAGCCATAAAAAATTTGCTCCAGGCTGAAACTTGGCCTAAAGAAAATCTCAGCCCGAGAGTAGACACCGAAAAGAAAGCTAGGCAACACCGCCCCCGAGCCTCCTGAGGACAAGGGTGCCAGTGACCAGGACCTCTTACATTGGGCTCTGTGGTCACTAGCACAGAAGAAGCCAGTGGTGTCGTGTACCAGTTGGGGTTGTCATAATTCAAAATTTGGGTTGTTTTTATTTTTCAAGCTAAAAGAAGGGGTATTTTCTGCTTTGAGAACTTTGAACAGATCTGACTTTGAAAATGTATATTCCAAACCCTCCTCTTTTCCCTCTGACAGTAAAGTATCAAGCAAAAAGAGATTTACCTCAGCAGGCAGCCAGTGCCCGTGTTGTTTCCTGGGACACTGTTGGGACAGTGGGTGCTGCCTCCACCCCAAAGTTTTGAAAGCAAGGCCTAGGAACCCAATATATCAGAAGGGTAGAGTAACTCCATATAGGACACAGGCGTACTCAGTGGGAAAAGGATGTTTTGTTTTGTATTTTTTCTCCCCTATGAATGGTCAGTCTAACACCATCTATTAAATAAAGCCAGGCCTTTCCACATTCCATGTACATAAATAACTTCCTGGTGGATTCATGATCTAAATGAAAAGAAAAACTATTAAAAATATTTGAACAAATTTAAAAGAATGTATATGTAAAGCCAGAGTAGGAAAAGCTTCATAAGTCATTTTTTAAAAGTCACGAAGAAAGAGAACGTTTTAATATTTAGACAATATAATTAGTTTTATATTTTTAGGAAGCCAGATTTGTCAAAGATAAAATTAAAACAATAGATGGGAGAAAATATTTGCAATATATATGGCAAAGGGTTTATATACTGTCATAATAAAGGACTCCTACAAATTAATAAGAAAAAGGAAAGAATAGCAGAAAAATAGACAAAAAACATGAAACGGCAATTTAAAGAAGATAAAATGTAAGTTGCCAACAATGACAAGATATGAAACTCCACCGGTAGGTAGGAAATATAAATCAAAACAAATGTGAACCACCAGATGGACAAAATTAAAACAGATTGGTAATGCCCAGTGCTAGTAAGGGTATGGGGAAATAGGAGGTCTCATTCACCACTAAATGTGATGAATTGCTACAACCTTTAGGAAAGGTATCTGACTTTTTTTTCTTTTAGATGGAGTCCCACTGTGTCACCCAGGCTAGAGTATAGTGGCGCAATCTCGGCTCACTGCAACCTCCGCCTCCCAGGTTCAAGCAATTCTCTTGCCTCAGCCTCCCGAGTAGCTAGGATTACAGGTGCCTCCCACCACACCTGACTTTGTGTGTGTGTGTGTGTGTGTGTGTGTATTTTTAGTAGAGACTGGGTTTCACCATGTTGGCCAGGCTGGTTTCGAACTCCTGACCCCAAGTGATCCACCTGCCTGGGTCTCCCAAAGTGCTAGGATTACAGGCATGAGCCACTGCACGCACCCAGCCAGCATCCGGTAAAATTTAAAATACCTGCAGTCTCACTTTTAGGAATATGTCCTATAGACCATACCTATAAGAATGCTTATTGCAGCTTTATTTGTTACGGCCAAAAACTAAAAATGATTGTCTACCAGTTAAAATGTTGAAAAAATTATGTCTGTGCTACTGAATATAAATACACAGCTATTAGGAAAAAAAGAATATTTACATTTACTAACATAGAAAAATGATAGATTTTTTCATTTTTAATTTCTCATATAACACATTCTCCTTTAATATCTTCTGCTTTATTAGCAAGTTTATCTTTTTTTCATATTATTCTTTTATATCCCTTCATATTTTTCAAAAGTTTTTCGTAGGTATCTGAAGGTTTGAATTTGCCCGTGCCCTTTCCTGATAGGGGAGAGGTTTTTTCAGCAAGTTTACTAGCTAATGTAATACCATGATGTGGCATTCATGTAAAAGCAATGTAAGAATGTAATGTTTAGCAGGAGCAAATTTTTATTTTTTTAAAGTAGGAAAAAGGTAAAATCTCTAAATATGCACCTATATTTTTATTTAAGTTTTTGCATGAAGAAAGGCATAGAGGTAATCACCATTTACTGTTGACACTGTAACTTCAGGGGGATGGGATTGAAAAGGGGACTCACAAACTATCGATTTTTTCTTTATCCATCTTTATGCTGGGTTTGGCTTTTTATAGCAAACATATATTAGTTTCATAATATTTTAAGTAGGAAAGTTTTCAATCACACCAAAATACAAAGTTTACTGGTAAAGGGGAAGTGGTTGCAGAACCTCAAGGCATGCTTACTATTAATAAATACTATGGCGTACACTCGTCAATAGCCATTGAGGAGCAGCCAGAGAAGTGGCACAGCTTCTACACCCAGGAGTTCACAGACAAGTAGGGGAGACCAAATACATGATGCTTTGAGAGAACAATTTTTAAAATCCATAGGGTACAGAGGCAGACAAGATATGAGCCTCAGATATGAGGGCTTCATGGTAGAGGCTTCTAAGGCCTTGAGAATGGGAGGACATGGATAAATGGGGGATCAGGGCCGTGCAAGAGATAATGACGGCATAAACAAAAGATCTCTGGATCTGAATGAGGTAAGGAGAAGCCAAGGGCCTAAGGAAGGGCCTGGCACACAGCAGATGCTCAATAATGCTTCCCAAGCTCTGCCTGGCAAACTTCCTACTCTTCAGAAGGTGGCACTGGTAAAAAGAGTTTGCACATCAGTCTGAAAACCGCCTCTGCAAGGGACTTCTTTTGGTTTCCCTTTAAGGGACTGGTTCTCTAGGGAATGATTCACAATCGGACCTCCCTCTGCCCCGAAATGCTGAGCCAAAGGCAGGCTCTCTGCATGTCTGGGAGCCCCACCAGGGAAGCGCAAGCCTGAAAGACTCACTTCTGGGGTCACAGGAACAGTATTCACGCTGGGGCCCAGCCACGGTCAGTTCCCACAGCCACCCCCAACTCCAGGTCAATTCACCCCCACCAAAACACACAGTCAGTTGCTATCATCCCAGGTATTAAAGTTCCCGGAGAGCAGCAACCACATGTGTCTGCTCGCTCTTCTACGTCCAATGCCTGGCCAGAGTGGGTGCTCAGGGAACACACACTGAATTAATGTCTGTTGAGAGAGTTGGTCTTTGCAGCTGAAACCTCTGACTTTTCTCTTTGGTCTCTGGCAGAGGGGTACTACCACCAGGGTCTGGGAAGTAAGAAGTGGAATCTGGGGGTTACAAGACTGATAAACAATGTTTTGTTTTTAGGGACCAAAAGAAAATAGTGACCCACAGCAATATTCTTAAGAGAGTATTTGAACTACGGAAGAGGGCAGGCTATGTGTTATATTTTCCATGAGGAAGGAGGAGAGGGGAGAGTTTGCAAATTATTTTCACTGGAGGCACAAGCAAGCAGTCTATTTCACATGTGATTTCTAAAGGAGGAACAAGGAAAGAGGGCGGTTTTCCCACAAGCACTTCCTTAGTGAAAAGCGTGGCAGTTTATGTGTTTCAAGCCCAGGAATATCTTGGTGGGGTTTTGATCTTAGATTGCTCAGGAACAGCAAGGCTGGCCCTGAAGTGAGACTCATCCCTTCCTGCCAGTCCCATCTCTCAGCCTTCAGACTGTTCATTCCTAAACAGGAGGTGGGCAGGCCTCCTTGCGAATCCCCAGGAGAATCATGCCCCCAGCTCCGTCCCCATCTCCAGTTCACAACTGGAGGTATTCACATAATCCTGCTCAGCCTACGCCACTTCACTGTCCTAACAGGGTGCAAGAAGGACAGACAGGAGCTCCCAGGCATACAATAAAGGGCTCATCCAACCCACCCCCTTATAAATTCTAGCTCAACACCAGAGTGTTGAGTGTCCACTCAGCATTAAGCCCCACGCAAGGAAAATCTGCTCACGGACTCCGAGCTGGCAATCCCCAGTCTGAGACGTGTGGCTTCCCTCCCAGAACCCACGAGAGTGACGGCTCATTCTTCCTTCTGAAGCACTCACTGCTTCTCCCAGAACACCAAGGGACTGGCTCTCTCCCTTCATTTCAAAATCTTTGGTTTTAAAAATGTTTGCTTTCTGCTCAGAGGTACCAAGATCTCTTCATTCATTCAGCAGATATTTAGCAAGTGCTTTCTATGAGCCAGGCTGTGATCTCCACGGTGAGGAGGTAGCAGTGAAGAAAAGAGACAAAAATCCCTACCTTTTGGGGCTTAAACTGTAGCAGAGGAGGCAGAAAGAAAATCTAATTAATAAAGAAGTCATTTACCTAAGTGCTCTAAGATCAAGCCAGGCCCAGGCGTGCCGGGGTGGGAAGGGATCATGTTCAACCGGGTGGTCGGGAGGTTCCTTCCCAGCTCCTGCCTGTCCAGCCTTTATCTTCCTGCCGAGATGGTGTTATTATGGTTCCCAAATGTTTGAGGTTCAAGTGAAGAGTTCATCTGTAATGGGATTATTTCTCGCCCTGTTTGCTTTCATTACAGACCCACTCTCTCCAAGCATGAGAATCTAACCTTACCGAAAGCATATTTTGGTAATCTGATATAAACTAAATTTAAACTTTGACCTCCAACAATAAAAACGCTACTTTCCTTCTCTGAAGACCTGAAATTCAGATTAAGGGCCTGCCAGCTTCACTTTCCGGGTTTCTAACTGACTTCTAATTAGATTCTAAGCTTTACTCAGAAGGGGCTGGGGACAGGCCGGGGCCCATGGCGGACGGCAGCCAACTGGCCTGGTTTCTCCTCATTCCGATTAGAAGTCAGACGCTTCTCGCTTTCCCACACCCCGGATCCTGTTTTTTTGGTATTGTCACAGAGTACCAAGTTAGTGCAGAAAACTCAAAATAAAATTGCTGTCAAAAGCTACATTGCAAATTTGCTCTGATCCCGTTTTGCACGAACTGCTTTAATCCTGCTGCGGGTAAAGGTTAAGTATGAGCTTACTCAAATCTGCCCCCTCGTCATGTTCTAATTCCTATAGGTTATCTTAGTTAGAAATTAAGGCAAGCAACTGTGAGTCCACTTGGGGGCTGTCTGCAGCCAGGGCTGCTCCCTTCATCTGAGCCTTCAACAGCCTCGCCTGCCACCCTACTCGTGAACAATTTTCTGTTTTTCAGAGCTTGGCATTCATATGTTGTTCAGGTTTGATATAAACAAAATTAATGCCATGCATTTCTTTTTTTTTTTTTTAAGAAAGAAATTAAATAAATTTCACAGTCTGGACCAGAATAAGCAACTGAAAATTCAAATTCAGGGATGTCCTACATTAATAACTATTCACCGAGGAAGCATTTCCTGTTTATACGTTGAGCTAATGAGAATCCATCACTCCTGTCAAATACACTGAACACCAAATTCAAATGTCAAACCAAATGTAAGAGGTCACACATTTCCTTTGCTAACTAAAAGTGTAATTCATAAATATTATTGCTACCAAACCCTCCATCTACAACATTTGTTTAGAAATATGCACATGTAATATAAATTGTGATTAAGTTAAATGGGTATATTATTTCCTGTTTTAAGGGCTAACAGCAGCATGAATTATGCTTTACTGCAAAGAAGGGCTCAAGTCACAAGCGGGTCTGCTCGAGCCCAGCCCCACATTTTACGCCCCCAGATTGTTTTTTGCACGTTCATTCATAAATACTTTACATTACCCAGCCGTACTGATAACTTTCACTTCTGCTGCCTTATAAAACAGCTCTTACTATTGAAAAGGTCAGCTAAATGGACGTAAACTTTGTATCTAGCTACACTTAAAAATAAAAGTGGAAAAACAAGATTTACAAAGCCAGGGTCTTCATTTACCTCCATAAGCATAGTACCAGGATTCAAATTAAACTGAAACTTCACATCTGTGGCATGATTTAGTGAGATGAGAATTGTTAGCCTGGGAAGTAACAACACAGCATTTTAACTTCTAAAATTACCAGGGAGTAGAGAAACAATTGGGAAGTGACCATTCGTTCCATTTTTGTCAGCAAATAAATTCAACTAATATCCTTAGTTCAAAAAACCTGTATACACATTAATATTTGTATTACTTTAGGAGAACAAAATGTATTCTAGCAAGGAAAACAAGGAAAGCAGAAAAAAACAGAAATAGATTCTCACCTAACAACCTGATAGGGAAATGTCCTCGTGGCATTCAAATAAAAGGATGAAAAAAAAAAGAAAGACCAGAATCAAAACTGACTCTTCCTGGTCATGCTCCAGCAGTTTAAGAAAGGTGTATAGTTTCATCCCCCACACCACCCCCAAAAATTATTACCAGTGACCAAAAAAAAAAAAAAAAAGGCAAGCAAATAAATCCTACTCTCCCAGGCCTAGATTGAGAGGTCTTTTCCCTATAGGTAAGCAGGAGAGCTTTGCTCCAAAACCAAGCAGAGCCAAGCCAAATGAACCCCGCGTCCACATCAGCGAGGCCTCTGGCCAGGTCTCCCTGGGCCGAGCCTATGTGGAGGACAGCGGGTGGGTCAGGTGCTTCTCGGAGGAGCTCTGATTCATCACTGTGTTCCAAACCCTTCCAAAGGGGAGCTGACCTGACGCCATCGTGCCAGACGATTTTGCAATGAAACTAAGTCTTTGATGTCACAGACAGAGAGAGGGATAAGCTGGGCTCTTGAATAGATAACCGGGATGACTCCTATCTTTTGAAATCTAGTGAAGAGCATTTCATAAACTCCAGATTTAGAAGCAGATAATTAACAGATACCATTGAGGCTTGTATCCGTGGCTACGGCTGTGACTGCTGCCCCATAGCCCAGAGGGACACCCTACCCATGTGCCACAAGGCAGGCAGGGGCCCAATCCTTACCTGCCCTGAAAGCTTAGGCTAAATGGGCAGATTTGGTTTTGAGAACAGGTGCTGCTGGAGAATAGATTTATTTACATGTAGCCTTCATTCAATATTTCAAATTAGACTTCTAATACTTTTATCCTAGCATGGTCCATCATACTATGATAGTTATATCGTCGGGTTATATTAAGTGTAGCAACTTCAAATTTGTTAATTGTGATTTGAAGTCCAGTGAAAGAAATGACTTTTATCTCACTTTTTTTTATAAAAGTATAATTTATATAAAGTGCTCAGGTCTTAAGTGTTCTGTTCAAACAGTTTTGATGAATACACGTAAAGACACAGGACATTTCTGACACTTCCCAGACAATCTCCCACCCCCAGAATCAACCACTGGTTTTAGTTCTATCATTGTAGGTTAGTTTTTCCTATTTTGGATTTTCTTATAAATGGATCCCATAGTATGCACATTTTCATAGGCAGCTTACGTCACTCATCATATGTCTGAGATTCATCCATGATGGTATTAGTCGTTCATTCTATTACACTGCATGGTATCCCGTTGCTGACTAAACCACAGTGTGTTTATCCATTCCTCACTCATGGACAACTGGGCTGTTTGCCAGTTTTTGATTTTTATGAATGAAACTGCTGTGAACATTCTTATACAAGGACCTTTGTGGAAATATATTTTCATTTCTCTCATATAAATACCTAGGAATAGAAATGCTGGCTATAGGTAAGTGTATTTTTAACTTTTAAAGGAAGTATTAGTTTTTCAAATTGGTTATACCATTTGACACTCCCACCAACAATGCATAAGAGTTCCAGTTCCTCCACATCCTCTCCCACTTCTAGTGTCATCAGTTTTTTTCACTTTAACCAACTTCTAGTTGATACCTAGTGGTAACTAACTATAATTTTAATTTGCATTTCCCCGATATCTAGTGGTGGGTATTTAAAACTTTTTCATGTGTGTATTGGCCATTTGTATATCTTCTTTAATGATATTTCTATTCAAGTTGTTTTGCCATTTTTAATTACATCGTTTGTCTTTTTATCATTGATTTGCAGGAATTCTCCATGTATTCCAAATGGAAGTCTTTTGTCAGACATGTGTTGAGAAATCTGTGGCTTGCCTATTCATTTGTTTTAACAGTGTCTTTGATAAGCAGAAAGATTTAATTTTGTTGAAACCCAATTTATCAAGTTTTGCTTTTATGGCCTGTACTTTCCATGATTTCTTTAAGAAGTCTTTGCTACCTCAAGGTTACAAAAATACTCTGTTTTTTTTCTAGTAATTTTATCACTTTAGTGTTTACATTTAGATCAATGACCCATATTGAACTGATTTTTCTATATTATTAGAGGCAAGAACAAAGATTTTTTTCAAATTAATATCTAGTTGTTTCTGTACCATTTGTTGAAAAGATTTTCCTTCACTACTGAATTTCCTTGGCACCCTTGTCAAAAATCACTTTCCCATATATCTTGAGTCTATGCATGGACTCTATTTTGTTCCATTTATCTATTAACCCATCCTTTCATCCATACCACATTGTGTTGATTTGTGTAGTTATGTTGTCAGTCTTGTAGTCAAGTAGGGTAAATAGTCCAAATTTGTTCTACTTTTTCAATATTGTTTTGGCTATTCTAGGTCCTTTGCCTTTTCATATAAATTTTAAAATTACTTTGTCCAAGATAAAAGCTTGCTGGGATTTTATTTAGGATTGCTCAGTTTGGGAGAATTGACATCTTAATGTTGAGTCTTCTAATTCATAAACATGATATATCTCTTAATTTATTTAGGTCTTTAATTTCTCTCATCAATGTTATATAGTTTCCAGTCTTTTATATCTTTCATTAAATGTATCTTTAAGTAGCTGAATTTTTATGCTACAATTACTACTTTAACATTTTCGTTGTTAATTTTTCATTGCTAACATATGGAATTATAATTTAATTATATCCTGCAACACTGCAAAAATAAATTATTAGTTCTACTTATTTTTTAATCCCTTAGGAAACCCAAAGCAATCTACAGATTCAATGCAATCTCTATCAAAATACCAATGGCATTCTTTACAGAAATAGAAAAAACAATTCTAAAATGTATATGGAATCACAAAACTATCCTGAGCAAAAAGAATAAAACTAGAGGAGTCATGTTACCTGACTTCAAGTTATACCACAGAGCTACCATAACTAAAACAGCATGGTACTGGCATAAAAACAGACAAATAAACTAATGGAACAGAATAGAGAACCCAGAAGCAAATCCACATACCTACAGAGAACTCATTTTTGACAAAGGTGTCAAGAACTTAAACGAAGACGACAGTCTTTTCAATAAACGGTGCTGGGAAAATTGATATCCATATGCAGAAGAATGAAACAAGACCCCTATTTTTTGCCATATACAAAAATAAAATCAAGATAGATTAAAGACTTAAATTTAAAACCTCAAACTATGGAACTACTACAAGAAAACACTGGGGAAACTCCTCAGGACATTGGTCAGGGCAAAAATTTCTTGAATAATACACCACAAGCACAGGCAACCAAAATAAAAATGGACAAACTTTATAGTTAAGAAAACTTCTGCACAGCAAAGGAAACAATCAACAAAGTGAGGAGACAACTCACAGATGGGAGAAAATACTTGCAAACTACTCTCTAACAAGAGATTAATAGCCAGAATATATAGGCAGTTCAAACAACTCTATAGGAAAAATTCTAATAATCTGCTTTTAAAATGCGCAAAAGATCTGAATAGACATTTCTCAAAAGAAGACATACACATGGCAAACAGTCATATGAAAAAGTGTTCAACATCATTGATTATCAGAGAAATGCAAATTGACACTACAATGTAACCCCAGTTAAAATGGCTTATATCCAAAAGACAGGCAGTAACAAATGCTGGCAAGGATGTAGAGAAAAGGGAACTCTTATACACTGTTGGTGAGAATGTAAATTAGTACAACCACTATGGAGAACAGTTTGGAGGTTCCTCAAGGAAACTAAAAATGGAACTACCATATGATCCAGCAATCCCACTGCTGGGTGTATATACCCAAAAGAAAGTAATCAGTATATCAAATAGATATTTGCATTCCCATGTTTGTTGCAGCACTGTTCACTATAGCCAACATTTGGAAGCAACATAAGTGTCCATCAACAGATGAGTAGCTAAAGAAAATGTGGTACAGTAGTATTCAATCATAAAAAAAAGGAATGAGATTCTGTCATTTGCAACAACATGACATGAATGGAACTGGAAATCATTACACTAACTGAAATAAGCCAGGCACAGAAAGACACACATTGAATGTTTTCACTTATTTGTGGGATCTCAAAATAAAAACAATTGAATTCATGGAGATAGAGAGTACAGAGATGGTTAACAGAGGCTGAGAAGAGTAGTGGGAGGGTAGGGGGAGGTGAAGATGGTTAATGGGTACCAAAAATTGTTAGAATGAACAAGACTTAGTATTGGATAACACAAGAGGGTGACTATAATCAATAATAATTTAATTGTACATTTAAAAATAACTAAAAGAGTATAATTGGATTGTTTGTAACACAAAGGATAAATGCTCAATGGGATGGATACCCCATTTTATAGGATTATGCATTGTATGCCTATACCAAAACATCTCATGTACCCCATAAATATATACACCTACTATATACCCACAAAAATTAAAATAATTTTTTTAAAGTTAAGAATTCCTTAGGAATTTCTCTGTACAAAATCATGTCACTTGTAAGACAATTCTATATCTTCCTTCCCAATCTATATATCCTTTATTTCTTTTTCTTATATCATTGCTTTGTCTAAGACTCCAAGTTAAATGCTGAAGATAAGTTGTAAGAGAGACCTCCTTGCCTTGTCTCCAATCTGTGGAGGAAGGCATTCAATCACCAATAAGTATGTCAGCCATAGATTTTTTTGTAGATGTTATTTGGCAGATTGAAAAAAGTCTCTTCATTCTTAGTTTGCTGAGAGTTCTTATCCAGAATGGATGTTGGGATTTATCAGTTTCTTTTTCTACATCAAAATGACCTTATAATTTTTCTCCTTTAATAAGTTAATGTTGTAAATTATATTGATTTTTTAAATGTTATACAACCTTACATTCCTGAGATAAACCCTACTTTATCTTTTTCTTTATATTATGGGAATTTGTTAATATTTTGTTAAGGATTTTTATCATCAAAGATTTAGTTATGATAATGAGAAAACTTTGGTTTATAACTTTCTTTTCTCTAATTTCCTTGTATGATTTTGGTATCAAGGTAATTCCAGCCTCATAGAATGTGTTGGAAAGTATTCACTAACACTCTATTTTCTGAAAGAGTTGGTGTCGAATTGATATTATTTCTTCCTTAAATATTTGAAACAATTTGCCAGAGAAACTAGCTGGGCCTAGATTTCTGTTTGTGGGAAGTTTTTTAAATTACAAACCCAATTTATTTAATGAATATAGGGTTTATATTTCCTATTTCTTCTTGGGTCCATTTTGTTATGTTTTTCAAGGAATTTGTCCCTTTCATCCAAATCGTTGAATTAATTGGCATAAAGTTATTTATAATATGACTACACTATCCTTTTAAGGTCTGTAGGCTATTTAGTGATGTCTCTTCTTTTATTCTTGATATTGGTAATTTGTATCTTCTGACTTTTTATCTTCATTAGTTTTCCTAGGTGTTTATCAATTTTATTAATCTTTTTAGCAAACCAATTTCAGTTTTTGCTGATTTTCTTTTTTGTCTCCTGTTTTATTGCTTTCTACTCTGATTATGGTTAACTCATCTCTTTTAGCTTTTTAAGGTGGAAGCAAAGTTCATTGATTTTATACCCTTCTTATTTTCTAATACAAGCATTTAAAGCTGTACATTTCCCTTTAAATTTTGTGTATGCCAAAGATTTTTATTTTCATTATTATCAAATTTTGATTTTCATTATCAAAATATTTTCTTTATCATTAAATTTAAAATATTTTCTAAATTCCCTCATTTCTTCTGTGACTCATGGTTTATTTAATCATGTGTTGTTTAATTTCCAAACATTCAAATAATTTTTCTAGGTATCTTGTTGTTATTGATTTCCACTTTACATTTGATTGTGTTCAGAGAATATACTTAGAAATTTAATCTAAGAAGTTTGTTGAGACTTGTTTTATGATCCAGTTTATGATCTCTTTTGAGAAATGCTTCACATGCATTAGAGAAACATGTGTGTTTTGCTTCTGTTGGGTGGAGTAATCTAAAAATGTCAATTAGATCAGGTTATCAGCAGTGTTGTTCAAATCTTCCATACACTCAACTTATTTTTCAGTGTATTAATTACTGAGAGAGGGTATATTAAATTCTTCAGCTATGATTGTATATGTATAGTGTCCTTTAATTTTATCCATTTTTGCTTCATGTATGTTGGAACTTTGATATTAGGTACAAAAACTTTGGGGATTTTTATGTGGTCTTGATTAATTAAGCCCTTAATAACATGATAATATGTTTCTGATATCTTTTTGTCAACTTGAAGTCTACTTCACCTGATATTAGTTTCACTTGTTTTCTTACGCACAGTATTTGCAGGTTATCTTTTTCAAATACTTTCTTTTTTTTTTTTTTTTTTTTTTTTTTGAGACGGAGTCTCACTCTGCCGCCCAGGCTGGAGTGCAATGGCCGGATCTCGGCTCACTGCAAGCTCCGCCTCCCGGGTTCACGCCATTCTCCCGCCTCAGCCTCCCGAGTAGCTGGGACTACAGGCGCCCGCCACCACACCCGGCTAGTTTTTTGTATTTTTTAGTAGAGACGGGGTTTCACCGTGTTAGCCAGGATGGTCTCGATCTCCTGACCTCGTGATCCGCCCGTCTCGGCCTCCCAAAGTGCTGGGATTATAGGCTTGAGCCACCGCGCCCGGCCCAAATACTTTACTTTCAACCTGTTTGTGTCTTTATATTTAAAGTGTATTTCTATAGTTGAGTCTTGCATTTTTATACAGTCTGACAATTTCTGCCTTTTAATTGGGAAGATCAATCTCTTTATATTTAATGCAATTATCTATTTTGATTTTAAACTAAATTTTGGTTTGGTTTTTATCTTTTACGCTCTTTGTTTTTATGTTCCTATTATTTTTAGGATGAAATATATTCTTAGTATTTCATCTTAGCTCCTCTACTGACATTTTAGTCATGCCTCTTTGAATTATTTTTAGTGATTTTTCTACTGATTGCAATCTTTATCTTTAATTCATTACAGTTTGCTTTCAAAAAAATATTCTATTACTTCATGAGCACTTTAAGAACAGTTCCCCCATCCCTTTATGTTATCACTTTCATTCTAAAATACTATTAATCTCCATGTTCCTTTGTTATTTTTACTTTAAATGGTCAATTATCTTTAAAAAGTTTTAAAACTACTTTTTATATATAGACCTATTCACTCTTTCTGATGTTTTCCATTCATGCAAGTTCTTCCTGTAGGACCAGGTTTCCATCTGAAATCATTTTCTTTCAGCCTACAGAACTCTTTTTAGCATCTCCTAGAGATGACTTCTTTCTGGTTTTGTCGGCTTGAAAATGTCTTCAATTCACTTTTATTTTTGAATGATATTTTTATTGGATATAGAATTATAGGTTGACAAGATCTTTTGTTTTTTCCTGTAGCAAGCCGAAACTGACATACTTTATCCTTTGTTTTCAGCAATTTGACTGATTCTGCTTGGGATTCTCTAAGCTTCTTGGTAAGGCTTATATTTACCCTTTAGTTTTGGAAAATGTTTTATTCTTTTATCTTTGAATATTTTTTCTGTCATGTTCTCTCTCACCTTCTTCTTCTAGGACTCTAATTATATATAAGACATTTGATATTATACCATAGAACTCAGATACTATTTTTTTTCATTCTTTTTTTCTTTTTGTTTCAGATTGGATCATTTCTATTGATGTGTCTTTAAGTTTTTTTCTCCTGTGTCCAATTTTCTAATAATTTCATTGACAGAATTTTTCATGTCTGACATCATTTTTTTCATTTTTTAGCATTTCTATTTAGATCTTTTTTTATATAGTTTTCATACCTCTGCTGAAAATCCCCATGGTGCCTACCTTTTCCACACTGGATCCTGCAGCATATTTATCTTAGCTACTTTACAGTCCCTGTCTGATAATTGCAACATTTGGGCCAGCTTTGGTCTGGTTCTATTGACTATGTTGTGTCTTGACAAGCGATCATATCATTGTTCATTTGTTTGCTTGGGGGTGTGTATGTGTTTGGTAAGTTTATATTGAATGCAACACATTGTATGTAAAAAATAGTAGCAATGAGGCAAATACATCAAAAGATGGAGAATTGTCTTCCTCTATCAGTCTGTTAATGCAGGAAGCTTACTATCTAATCTGTATTTGAGCTGGGTTTGCACTTTGCTATTGTTTTAGTTACATTCAATGCACTACAATCTTCAGATTCTCTTACTGGTGGACTATTGCTGTCTCCCACTTAGCATGAAGCCTAGTGTAATAGAGTTTCTCTCAATTCTCCTGTACCACCTTAGACTTCAGCAGGCTCTGAACTGTAGAAGAGGTCTCTCAACATTCCTGCCCCTCTCCTACTGTTATACTACTGTCTGATGCCTAACGCAAGGCCCACCATTCAGAAGGATTTATTTAGGCAGCCCTACATACCTGGGCCTTAGAGAGGATCACTCTTAGCTCTCCTCTCTCTTCCTCACATGACATTATCTCACACTCAGTGCAGAACCTTGAGCTTGGGTCGGTTTCTGGCCTTCACCCCGTGGTAGAGAACAGCTGCCTTATACTCAGTGCAAGATCCTGAGTAAGACCTGGTTTACTGCCCCTTTCTCAGCAGCAGATAACCACTGACTCTTGCCCATGCATGGTCCATGAGGGTTTCTCTTGGTTTCCCTGCCCTAGCCTTAGTGTTGGGCAGGCCTTGTGTATACCTCTACCTCAGGTATGCACCTCCCAGAACTTCCAGTGGCAGACAACCTCTGCCTCTTACTCACAAAAGGTCAGGAGCATGGGAGGGATTTTATTAGTTCTCTTGCTACAGACAGGCAGGACCTGCACCACAAAGAGTTGTCTATCCTTTTACTCGGCCCCCAATTTTTTTGTGTAAGCTCTCAGTGGAAGCCAAAGGACAAGAGTGAGACACCCCTTGTGTCTGCAGCTTACAATAATTCTAAACCGTTATGCTAGCCCATACTTGGCTCTTAAAACATGATTACAATTTCAGTTGTTTTCTTATTACTATCTCTGATGGTTACCTCCTCCTCCTGCTGCTCTGCCCAGGGTAATTTCTTTGGAGGGGCTGCCATTCTTTTGATTTTAGTTCACTAGGTTACCTTGTGTCCTCAGGGCAGACTTTAAAATATGTGATTTTATAAACTGTCTGGTTTGTTTTACTGTTAGGGTGGAAGCAATATTCTCTTGCATTTTGATATTCTATGTGGAAGCTCTCACTAAATATGAATATTAATAATCATCTCTCTCTTTTGGTATAAATTTATATGCTTCAAAACACATTTTTACTTTTTGTGCATTTATTCTTTTCTAATGAAATTGAAATGAAATCTCATCCTTCCCTCTTTGTCCCATAGCTCCTTGCACGAGGAGCTTAGTCACAGTTAAGTAAGGTAAAAAGCTTGTGAACAATCAGTCAAGGATTAGAATAACATTCGAATAATTATAATTACAAAGCAACAACAAAATTTGGTAGGGCACACAGCAGATAAAGCAGGTGTTTTATTTATGCATTATTTCATTTCTCAAAATTCATTGAGCTAGATGCTGCTTTCTAGATGAGGAAATTTATGCTCAGAAAAATTAAACGACTTGCCCAAGACCACACAGCTAGTAACTGGAGACACTGGGACTTGAACCCATGCAGTCTACATTAAAGTTCACACTTTTAATCTCCATGTCATGAAGACATGAGTGAGGGGTTAAATGTTTACTTAAGCCAGATTTTCTTTCATTGATGATTTGACATCTGAGTTCTAACTAATTCATATAGCTCTCCATGCATTCAGGGCCAAAGCAACACTCACATATTTTTTTTTTTCCCTCACACATCTTGCACAAGGAATTGCTGCTTCCAGACTTAATCTCACCAGAATGCCTTTACATCATTCTGCTGCCTTCAGGAGGTCCCTCTCCCCAGGCTACCTGCTCAACATAACAGGCGGAGGGCCAAGTTTGGATGGAGGTTGCAGAGTATGGCAGCAAAGCAATGCCCTAAAGCATACAGACGACTCCTCAGGCAAATGCAGACAGATGTGACTGTCCAGAGCAAACCTCTGAGGGGCTGGAGCCTTGACAGGTGGCCCGACTCCAGGAGAAAGTGGGGAGCCTTGGTGCACTGTGGGTCATTAGCTAATGCATCTAAAGGACGAAGTCATGATTTTAAGGGGACAGAAGGGAAAATTCATCTAACTCCATTTACAATTCAGCAGCATAATTTTCCAGACACATTGTCTAGAAACAGGGCGAGCTCTTTTTGAAGCAGCCTCTTGACTGTTCAAAGAAAGATTTCCCCAAGTCACTTTTAAAACTAGAGACATTGTCATTAGGGGAGAAGAGATCAAAAGCACCTTAATCTCCTCTATCAGCGGGCCAGCTACTTACCAAGTCTGAGAATGTTCCCCATGTGCTGCCTCCTGAGTCTGCCCCATAGTCCTGGGATTGGTACCTTGGATCATAAAGAACAGAAATATGGTTTTACTTATGCAGGTCTCTATCTCTGGGAGATGCGTGGAATGATAACACAATGGCCCAATCAACGCCCACCCCAACGGCTGCACAAGGGTATTTCCAAATTCCTAATTGGGATAGCTGCGGTTGCTTTCTTTAAAGAGGGATCAAAACATTGAAATCCATCCAAGACCACTGCTATGTAACCTGAGAGCGGGCAGCATTCATTAATGGGACACGCACAAGGCACTTGCCCTCATGTTCTTAAACAAGATTTCTTCAACAATCCTCAGGGAAAAGTGGGCCCTATGTCTCCAAGTGCCCCAAGAAGTCTCCTCTTGTATAAGAGGCTTACAATGCAGGCATACCTATAAAGGCTGTCTCTTATACCACCAGGCTGCTGCAAATTAAGGTTGCATTAATAGAAGAATGCTTTCAAGAATACAGGAGGTAAGGCCTTTCTTGCTTCTATGGGTAACTCATACAAGGGTATATGGCATTCGATGCCCCTGCACTTTAAAGTGAACTTTGCCCAATTAGAAGAAGGATCAGCACATGTGAGATTAGAGTGCAGCATAAAGAAGGTGTGAGTGTGAGTTAGAGTGTTAAGCAACAGCAGCAGAAATAAAAACACCAATAGGCTAAATTTGTCCAGATCTTACAACCATTCCATATGTCTTTATGCCAGACCTTCTGTCACCCTAAGCACCCAGTGCTGCTGTTGACTAATACCCTAACTCACACTCACACTTTCTTTACTCTGCACTGTCATCTCACCTGTGTGGATCCTTCTTCAACTAAACCGTGAGCTCCTTGAGGGCAAGGATGGTGGGTGATTAGTACACAGTGCCTGACATGCTCAAGACGTATTTGCTGAATGAACAAATGAGCAGACAGACAGACAAACCAAAGGACTGCCTTGGGAGAATGAGACCTCAGATACTCATATCCATGGGATGAAGGGATGACCCTGGCCTGATCATGGAAGGGGTAATAAAATTCTGGCCTGCCTCCCAGAGAGATGCCAGAAGCAGAAGGATTAGGCTCTTCCCGAGTCTATAAGCAAGCTACATGCCCACTATATAAGCAAAGTCATATATGCCAAATCTGATGAAGCCAAATATAGGAGTCAAGTGCGGTCAGGAAGCTGTGGAACCTCAGGCAAACCCAGGCCAGGCTGTGCCTCTGCTTCCTCTTGCTGTAAATGACTAAGATCACAGCTAGCTCATCAGGGTTGCTGGATGTATTAGTCCGTTCTCACATTGCTATAAAGACACTCCCCAAGACTGAGTAATTTATTAAAAAAAAAAAAAAAAAAAAAAAGAAGAAGAAGTTTAATTAACTCACAGTTCTGCATGGCTGGGGAGGCCTCCGGAAACTTACAATCATGGTGGAAGGGGAAGCAGGCATGTCTTACATGGCAGCAGGGGAGAGAAAGCATGTGAGAGTGCAGGGAAAACTACCATTTATAAAATCATCCGATCTCATGAGAATTCACTCACTATCATGAGAATGGTATGGGGGAAACTGCCCCCATAATCCAATCACTTCCCCCCAACCCTGGGACATGTGGGGATTACAGGTTCCTCCCTTAACACATGGGCATTACAATTCAAGATGAGATTTGGGTGGGGACACAGAATCAAACCATATTACTGGAAGAAGCAAATAAAATGCTATCAGTAAAGGGCACATTAAAAACTGTAAAGGGCCCTAAATGGGCAAGGACAGAAGACAGAGACAACAGAGATAAATGGCATTCTAGAAAGAGAGAACAGTCTGGCCTAGGATATGAGTGGGAGGTTGCAGGGAAGAGTTCTGGGACTGGCTGGGCCCAAGAGCACCCAAGCCCTTCACTTGAGGGATGGCCACCAGTTCATGGATGACATGAACCCAATCAGGAGGCTGGTGCCAAAGGGAGGATGACAGCGAAGCAGGAGAGAAGGGAGCATCTCTGCACAGGGCCTGGCGGCACGTGTGTCATGGTCTGCACACCCAGGACAGTAGGATGAAGCTACTGTTGCTGTACTGTTACCAACACAACACTGATAACACACCCAACCCCTCATAATTGTAGTCACCTCTTGCTTTGGCCACCAGGAGACTCACAGTCTAATTTGCAGCCTACCCCCAACAAAAGCACTGGATCCATGATGGCCTTTCTTCCTGCCACCCCCACCCTACCCCTGCACCTTTCTTGTTAGACTGTAAGCTCCAGGAGGGCAGGAACCATGACTGTTTTTCTGTTCACTGCTGTACCTACAGAGCCAAGCACATGGTAAATCCTCAATATCCTTGCTGAGTGACCAACAACACTCCTATTTTCTTTTTTTTTTTTTTTTTTTTTTTTTTTTTTTTTGAGACGGAGTCTCGCTCTGCCGCCCAGGCTGGAGTGCAGTGGCCGGATCTCAGCTCACTGCAAGCTCCGCCTCCCGGGTTCACGCCATTCTCCGGCCTCAGCCTCCCGAGTAGCTGGGACTACAGGCGCCCGCCATCTCGCCCGGCTATTTTTTGTATTTCTTAGTAGAGACGGGGTTTCACTGTGTTCGCCAGGATGGTCTCGATCTCCTGACCTCGTGATCCGCCCATCTCGGCCTCCCAAAGTGCTGGGATTACAGGCTTGAGCCACCGCGCCCGGCCACACTCCTATTTTCTTACGCTTCCTTTCCATTTGCCCCAGGTTCTTCTTATTTAATGTTTGTCCTGCTGCAGCATCTGTGTTTCTGAAAGCGACCACAGATCCTCTCTTGCACAAGGTGGGATATAAATAAATACATAAGGAAAAGAAGACATAACAAATAAAGAATCCATGGATGCACAATTCCCCCAAGCAGCTTATATAACAGCATGGCTCTGCTGACCTGCCCCCACCCTTTCTAGAGGCAAGCGAGGCAGGTGCAGTTGCAGAAGACGCTGTTTTTAAAGTTCAGTTTTGTCCTTAGGAGGCTTTCCTACCAGGCTGCTCCTAGAGATTGTGTTACCTCCAGGCCCAGCTGAAAGGTTGCCTAGCAACACTCAGCAGCCTCCGCGCCTCTAAATCCCTAATTTGTGTCTTACATGTACACAGTGCAATGCTAGCATGACCCTGAGCAGCAGACACCTCTACAAATCCCCATCTAAAATAGGCCTGATCTGCCTGCATTAGCAGAGTCTGAGGCCCAGAACCTCCTCCTCTTCCTAGCCTGTGACTTCTAGCCTGGACACATGGGTGCCCATGCAGCATGAGCACAGAGGCAGGTGCTTTGAGTCTTGATGCTACTGTGGCTGGTTTGCCAGGAAGAAGCAAGGAAAAGGAGATGAGCTTCAGGAGGAAAAGGAGATGATGAAGATCCCATCACCCTATGAAGAGCCGCCTCATTGGAGATTTTCTGCTCTCAGGCAAACACTTTATTTTTCATCCAGAAGGGTCAAAAACATGCCAACGTGTAAATAAATGAAGTGTTGTTTAAGATCATGTCTAAACAGTGTGCAAAAATAAATATCCTCACTCTAAAGCAAGATAGTATACAATATCCATCTGTGGAAGCAGGAATACAAGGAGTAATTTGGGGAAAAATTGCTTTATGAGACCCAAATTTCACCTGTGGCTTCCCAGAAACCATGATAAACAGCAAAGAACCCCAAACTCATAGACTTCCAAACAAGGCCCAGGGATGTGGACATGGGTTCTCATCCCTTCTTTCTGACTCTAAGAAACCTTGCCAGCAACCTCCTTGCTGCCAGTGACTGCAGATTTTACTGCAGCCTCTCCAGCTGCTTCTGCTGCTTAACTACCAGGCAACCATGAGCCACAGCACTGTCCACAGGAAAACACTGCTCTTTTCCATTTCACTCCAGAAGGAGGCCATGCTTTCTTGTACTGGGTCTAAAACCGGTCAGCTCCATCTGGCCTCTGTCTGTAAGCCAAAAGTTAAAACTGTAAGCATTATGTACATAAAAAAACAAAAGAACAATTTCAGTTCTTGTGTTAAATTACATTTTTGATAGTGAAATGAAAAACAGACAAGGAGAAGGGGTGAAATCAAGACACTTTGGAGCTGTGATGCTCAATACAGAAGCCACTAGTCCCGTTGTCCTATCTAAGTTAAAATTAAAATTAAATAGAAGTAAAAAATCTAGTCCCTCAGTTGCACTAGCCAGAGTGGGTCTTTCAAAAGCTCAATAGACACACAGGAATAGGAGCCACTGTGTTGCACAGCTCAGATCTAAAGAACATTTCTATCACCACAGAAGGTTCTGCTGGATAGCACTGCCCTGGATGAGCCCCCAAGTGGACCATGGGCACAGAGGTCCATCCCCAACATGGTGGAGCCTATCAACAAGCCCTGATCATCACTTCAGAACTGGGCCCTGAGTCTTCAGTCTCAGAAAAGCCTCTACAGCCAAGGCCCAAACACTTCTGGGAATTTGCCCAAGACCTCCAGTGCAATGTCTCACCCAGACTTATCCTCTTATCTCAACAAAAGTTCCCTTGTGCCTCATCTCCCAAGGGCACACTGTCACACTGCTCCAGGGGTGTAGTGAAAATGGTGTGCCCCCCTCCCCCACCCACCAGGATACATCCACCCAGGACCCATGAGCATGAACTTATTTGGAAAAATAAGTCTTTGCAGATATAATTAAGTTAAAGATCTCAGGATGAAAACCAGGTTGACTCATTCCTAAACCTGATGACAAGTGTCTTTATAAAAAGACGAGATGTCACAGAGGAGGAGACCATATGAAGAGAGAGGCAGAAACCAGAGTTACGTAGCCACAAGCCACAGTGTGCCAAGGACTGCCAGCAGCCTCCAGAAGCCACGAGCGAAGCAGGACAGATCCCCCCTCACATCCTCCCGAAGGAGTCAACCCTGCCAACACCAAGGTTTTGAACTTCTGGCCTCCAGAACTCTGAGAGAATAAATTTCTGTTGTTTTAAGCCACCCGGTATGTGGCAACTTGTTGCAGCAGGCCAATAAACTAATATAAGGGGTTAATGGCAAATTATGACTGAATGGGTTTGCTCTCCCAGGAGAGATGCATTCAGCATGGATGCCTGGCCTGTGACTTCCAGCCTGGACCCATGAGTCCCCACTGAGCATGAGCGCTGAGGCGACAAGCAGATGGAGCCTCGGGCCCCAGGGCCACCATCTGATCTGCACAAGCCGGGAGGAAGTACCTGATGGCAGTGGCAGAGTGCAGGATGTGGGAGCAGTGAGGCCTTTGCAGGACCCATCAAAAGATGCTACAGAGATGGCTCTGGTGCCTCCCACCCAGTCTCTCCTGACCTTTCTCCCCTTGTGGTTCCCTCCTCCACACCATTCTGGGCTGCTGTGCTCTGCCCTTTCTCGCTCCTCCTCTCCTGCTGATCTAATTCCTACTCTTATCCCAAAGCTCATCTCAAAACCCACCTCCTCCAGGAAGCCTCCTCAGACCACCCCATCCCAGCATGACAGAGGGAGCCTAGCCATGCCCTCCCTATGAGACTCCCATCAACCTCTTCATCTCTTTCTAGGCCTCAGTATTCCTATCTGCAGCATGAGGGGTGAGGCTAGACCAGCTCTAGGATTTCTAGCTCTCACATAACACACTCACCAATTTGCATCAGTATTCACCTTTCTTTGCCTGGCATGCAAGAGATGTTAAATAACAGCAATAAACATTTTTTACTTATTTATTTTTTGAGACAAAGTCTGCTCTGTCGCCCAGGCTAGAGTACAGTGGCATGATCTCAGCTCACTGCAACCTCTGCCTCCCGGGTACAAGCGATTCTCATGCCCAGCCTCTAGAGTAGCTGAGATTACAGGCATGCACCACCACACCCAGCTAATTTTTCTAGTTTTAATAGAGATGGGGTTTTGCCATGTTGGCCAGGCTGGTCTCGAATTCCTGACCTCAGGCGATCCTCCCACCTCGGCCTCCCAAAGTACTGGTATTACAGGTGTGAGCCACAACATCTGACCTAATAATATTAATTATGAAATAAACACTAGCAATTATGGAGCTGATCATAATGTTAAATGCTTTATGTGTGTTATCACAATAGCATTTTTTGGATGGATAGATGCATAGGAGGAAGGGAGAAGAGAGGAAAGTGGGAGGAGAGGCTGCACTGTAAACAGTCTCATACTCATGAAGGCAGAACCCTTGTTCCCCTGGCTGGTCCCAGCACTGAGCTTAACATGCCACAAGGGGCTCAACACATATGGGGGCGGGGGGACACCAAAGAACTTAGAGAGGAGACCAGATTTAGGAAGTATCTTATCTTTGAACAGGGTCTGCCCTTTCCCAGTGACCTATCCACCCCCACCTGCTCCTGTGAACTTCAGGAGCTTCTGAAAGGAATCAGAGCTTCAAAGCAAGGGACTGCCAACCATAACAGGATCCCTGCACAGATACTGACCAAGTTGGGTGCACCCCTGATTTTTTTTCTCCAGCCCTCTTGCCTGAGCACTGTGACGCAGAGGCACATGAGGAACCAGCATGGAACCATCCACCCACAGGGTTAATCCCAATGTCAATACCTGCTAGATGTCAGGGATCCCCTGGGCTGCTGGTGAGCCATTTGAAATGACCCATCTCCTGCCACCTTGGCCTGCTCCTCTGGGCCACCACACTCCACCTGCCCCTGTTTACCGTGAGTAACCTGACCCCAGTGGGCCCAACCCAGGTGTGTTAGTCCTGACACGGCCGGCCGAGAGGCCAGGACAGCTGCTGTCTGGCCTCGTTCTCAGTACCCTGTGGAGAAGGGGCGACTGGCTCACATTACCCCATCATTCCGGCACTAGGACACAGGGTTGGCTTCCCTTGGGGCGGAGCTGCTGGTTCCAAGGGCACAAGGTAAACCTTGGGAGGTCCTAGCAGTTCCTAGTGCATCTGCTAAATGTAAGGCATTTGCTCTCCTTCTCCCCCATGCTCCCAGGGAAGACGGCAAGGCCGGTGTACTTCCCAGTGCCAGGAGAAAGGCGCCTCATACTATTAGCTCAAATAAGGAAAATCATGCCGGGAAGATTGAATTTTCTGCAGACTTGTTTAACCTGGTGATTTCTGAGCACTTGGCGCTGGCAGCCACGGGGGAGTGGGCTGCCAGCCGGCACTTTATCAGCTACTTCTCAGGAATATTCCTAGGCTTATTAAATCAGCATGAGTCACTCCCTTGCCTTCCTCACAAGCATGAATCACGAATCATCAAAACCCAAGCAAAATGCATTACTCAATAGTTTCTTCGGGGCCTAAAGGGGCTAGTGAGCTGGCGGCAGGGTGTTGTCAACCCGAGACCTCCCCCCACCAACAAGCAGTACTTTCCAGGGAAGGCGAGGGGGCTGCCACAGGGCAGAAAGAAGAGCTCAGGGGAACCTTCAAAGACCTTGCATGGGCTTAGAAACACGTAGACCTGGGCTCAACCACACACTTGCGCAGTCCTGCTGTGTGCCAGGCACCTTGACAAACACACCAGAGGAGCCAGCAGAGAGCAGGACTAGCCATTCTCTGCCCCCATGTTGCTTACAGTCTAGAGGGAAGTGTTTGAAGTAGTTGGAATCCTATTTCTATTTCCTTCCTAGCTAGGAAAACTTTGGCAAGTCATGTAACACTTCTGAGTCTCAGTTTCCCCATTCTAATGCCTGCTTACAGGGCTGTCCTAAGGATTACAAGAGCTAATACGCATCAAGTTCCTCACATAGTCCCTAATGCATTGTACCTGCTCAACAAGCATTTGCCCTTTCACTGGAGAGAGAATGACCCGTGATGTCCTACAGAGTTCAGGGAATCCTCTGCCAGTCCCCACCTACCCTCCCCTTTGCACCCAGACCTGAACTCTGGACACCCCTGCAGTTATGGCAGGAAAGGGCAGTTTGGTCCAGGGTCTCCTTCCTGGGACAACTGCTCCCTAGAGCCTCAGCACCAGTTTCAGGTTTTCCTTCCTGGTAACCCACGGCAACTTTTCTTTCTCTGCAGCCTTTCTCCTCTGGTCTTTTGGCCAACAGGTCCTGACCACACTTTCAGCTTCTGGTCCTCATCTTTCTCCAAAGAGCTAAAGACTGTAATAAGCTTCCTCCCTGTGGCCTAAGTCACCCTACCCTGCCAACCTTGTTCTCCCCCGCAGAGCAAAAGAATTGAGTCTTCCACTTTAACCCCCACACTGGACTCCCCTACCTCTTCAAAAAAAACTTCTCTCCTGGACCCTCATTTTCTAGTCCCAGGCCTGGAAACATCACCTACATGACTGCCACATACAGGACAAAGGCTGTGCACTGCCCAATAGGGTCAGGGAAGGTCACATACACTGACATGTATGGGCACCTTTGGATTGAGCAACAAGGTGGCCCTGTGCCCGATGCATACATTGAACCTGCATTGTTGGCCAACATTTGCTAAAACCTTCTGCCTGCCAGATCATCTCCTTTAATCCTCACAATCCTATCAGGCAGTAACTAATAACTCCCCCACACCCCCCAGCAAACTGAGATCAACACACAGCGAATGCTGGAGCTGAGTGAGGGGACTGAGCTGAGACCTGGGTGAGACTGTTTGGTGGAGGAACTGGGGTGTAGACAGCAGAATCAAAGAGGCTGTGGGAGCTAAGTCAGGGCAGGGACATTCCTGGGGCTCTGCCTTCCTTCTTTCCCACCACTGGAGCTGGCCTCTGATGCTGGGAACAACTTTATAAAAAGCAGACTGTCCTCGCGACAGTAGGAAGGAGACTCTATCTACCCGCCCCACTTAGGACAAAGAACTCTAGAAGAGGCTCTGTGTCCACAGGTGATGGCAGGGCTGCCGTAAGTGAAGCGGGATGTCCCTTCCTGGGGCCCCCACAGCTCAGTTGGAAAACCTCAGCCTAGAAATAATAGAACACAACAGTCACAGTGACTGTGTTTGAGCCATTTCACTTTAACTTCCTTTTCCTACTTTTATCTAGTCCTTAAACATTATGTAATTTTTAAACGGGACAAAATTTTAGCAAATATCAAAGGTGGAAGAAGTGGAGGCAGATGTGGAAGAGAAGGAGAAGGAAGAGGAAAAAAGAGAGAAAATATGAAAATTGAGAAGGTGAGGGCCAGAGGAAACCATCAGAGCTAAATGTGAGGCTTTTTGTCATTTTCAGGCCCATCTTTCCCGCAGAGGAAACAGTGATAGCTCCCACCAGCAGAGAATGGGAGATGCGCGAGGCCTCACCATCATCCGCGACAGAGGTCAGAGACAGAGCGCGGCCCCTCTAAACAGAAGAAGGGGGCAAGAACAAAGGCCTGGTGAAAACTGGGGACTCCAAGCCACCTGTTTGCCCATCAGGGTCCCAGACCAGAGCTGCCACTTTGGGCTGAAACTCCAGGGGCTCCTTGACAACTCCTGCTTCTAAGGAAGCATCTGCTGGTGACAAGTGTCCACCATCCACTGAGCCTCCTCCAACAAGGAAATTGGGACCCAGACTCCTAAGGCTCATTCTGTGCCTGTCCTTGACCTTCTGCTCAGAGCAGCCACCTTCACAACAGAGAACCCTTTGGGCTGACCAAATACTTGCCCTTGCAGCCATCACAGGAGACCAAGAGGAGCTCCCACCAGCGCACACACACCCATCACTGTAGGCCGCTAACTTCACAGGAGAAAGAGCCTTGCCTGGGTCCCAAGCACAGACACATAGCCACAAATAGGGGTGAGACAGTCAACAACCTTCCATCCCAATCTGAATGATGTCCAGCAAGGCCTTCTTCTAATGCCAGAACCGAGAGAGACCCAGAAGTGATAACTGTGTCATGGTAGGGGCCAATTACCCATGCTAGTAACACATCTGTGCTGGGTCCCAGGGTCACCCAGATGGTAGGGGGATTTATGGCCCAAACCTGACTTCCCAGAATTCAGTGAATTCAGGAACAGAGAGAAGCAGAACCAGAAAGAGCTCTCTTCCAGGTCTCGCTGGGAGCCAGTATATTTTTGGAGGGCTTTGGCCTCGCCTGCTTGCTGTACTTTATTGCTGGCAGAAAGATGGGAAATTTATTACTTTACAAATCATACCCTTCGCAGCATAAATGAACTGTCTGGCTGCAGCACGCTCGAGCCTAGATGATTTGCGAAACGTCTAATGGTAAGCGGGGTTATGCTATCTGCTTACGGCCTCCGAGACAAAAGCAAGCCGTAAGGCAGAGCATCTGCACAGTGTAACTCTAGGCCGGCAAATTGGCTGCGACGCGTAAATGTTGGCTCAGCAGCATTACATAATTTGGTGCGCTCGGCCAGGGACTCAGAGGAGCACAGAGCAGCCCCTCAGCCCAGGGAGCCGGCTCTGACGGGGCTGTGCATGACACAGGGCACCAGTGGAGTTCAGGGTCCAAGGTCAGGGTCAGGCTGAGCTCCACAGCCTGGCTAGTCTTGAGGCCTGCTAGTGATCAGGAGGCTGGGGTGGACTCCTGGGACTGCCACGGCAAGGGAGTGCTCCCTACATCCCTTCTGCTCCAAATTCCTCAAACCTGAGGTGAGGGGGACGGTCTTGAAATCATTACAGCCCCAGTGTGCAGACAGGGCTGGTCAGCACCCACGCCCGTGGGGTGTTCCCTCTGGCCTGGCTGGCAAGAGGACAGGACTGATCACAGGATCCATCATTACCACTGACAGGCTCATCCACCACCTGTGATGCGGGATGTGACTAGGAGGGAAGGGAAGGCATACTCATGTATACAGAAAACCAAGCAAGTCACTCGATCTCTCTGAGCTTCAGGGTCATGTGAGTGGTAATGCAAGATCCAAAGTCAGACTGTTAGAATCTTGCTCTCAAGTATCTGTGCTTTACATGGCACTTAACACTCATTATCCTCATGAAGCACTCACAGCCACCCAGGCAGTATGCGTATCATCATCCCATCTGACAGGTGAGCGTATTGAGGTTCGGGAGAGTCATGGCACTTGACCAGGCTCATGCAGCTAGTGAGTGGCAGAGCCAGGATTCAAGCTCAGGACCCACCGGTTCTAAAGTGTCTGTGTGTGTGTGTGTGTGTGTCTGTGTGTGCGGGTCTGTTTTCCCATAGCACTTCTCTGCATCTCATAATCTAGGGTGTCATTTCATAGCCCCCCAGCATCTCATGCTGTGCTGTTTGCTGGACCGGGGGGGTCCTCAATTCAGGCCTTGAAAGTTGCACTACCGACCCAACATAAGCTCTGCTGGGCCCAGGCATGCAGTAGAGATATTGACTCAGACAAACCTTCTGTTCGTCTTGGCTCAGGGACTTGCGTGACCTTCCCAGAAAGGAGAGGAGCCAGCAGAACTGGCCCACTTTCAGATGGGCCAAAGGACGCTGCCTGAGTGCAGAGACAATCTTAAACTCAGGCTTAGGATGTGCAAGCGGGAAAAGGTCAACTGGTACTGCTTCTCAGCCTGGCGAAGTCTTTAGCTGAAGAGTAAAAACAAAAAAGCTTTCAAACCATTGATTTAGAAACAGGGAATGGCATTTTAAAACACTTTAATCTTCAAAAATAACAAAACTGTCTTGTTACCATGGCTAACTTTGTGCCACTTGGCATTAAAAATAAAAGGCTGTTTACTGAATACCTATCCAAAAATAGCCTCACTTCTATTCACAGCCTTGTGAGACAAGCAGTTGGCCCCAATGACATTGTCCTCTCACCCACTCACCTAATACATCCATTCACCTATTCATGCCTTCAGTGAAGTTCTCTCTTCGATCCCAGCAACAGACCAGCAGAAAGGGTCCTTGGGATTTTCAATTCCCTCCACGTCAAATGCCAAGTACAGATTAGGCCCCATGATCTCTGGAGAAGCTTAAATTCAGCTAATGGACTTTTTATGGCATGTAAACGTTGCCCTCAGTAAGGAAGCCTATTAGCCACATAAATAGTGCACACATGTCCACATGAAGCCCAGACTGCAGGAGGGTGACGGTACCCACTGTCAGCACCACAGCCACCACCGGGATGAATGTTTTCCGGCATTCCAACCAAGGCCATTGGCGTGTCTCCGTCAGAACCTTTTTGGCACATAACTAATACCTTGTATGACAGCTGCTCCAGAGAGGGCGAAGCAGGCATTCACTGCTGGGTCTGATCTCTTAAGAGAGCCCCTTAAAGCCCAGGAAGCTTGGCCTTGACCTAGGCAGGAAGCCACAAGGGGAATATTCTGGATATGAGCCTATGCCAGCTTGAGTCATTCCACAGCCCCTGCCTCCAAGGGCCACGAAACTAAAGGAGGTTCTTTACCCTGCAGTCACACACTCCAAAGAGGCTCTCGCAGCTCCCCTGACCCCAGGGGCACTCTTGTGGAAGCCCAGGAAGAGGAAGGCAGAAACACTTCTGGGCCCAGGTTTCTGTGCTCTTCTAAGCCAAGTGCCAACACCAAAAGAGGCAAAGACAAGAGACTCTTCTCTTGGCACATGCATAAAACGCAGCCCTGCGCACTTGTCTTGCATACCTTTTTCTGATGGCAACCTCCCCCAGAACTTGCCTATGGCAACAGCAGCCACCAGGAAAGTGACCAGGGAGGACAAAGACTCTGAAGACACCTCCGCATTCCTTTGATGAAACCAAGCAAGGCCATTTGCTCCACAGATCTCACTGTGGTTGAGGACACAAGAAACTAGTGCAACTCAAATGTTCCAGGAAGCAGCGCCTTGTCACATGCCTGGGGCCAGGGGCCCCTGGAAGAAGCTAATAGAGGCATGGACCCCTCTCCCCAGAAAAGCTCATACAGCACAACACTTATTCAATGTCAAAAGATTCCTAAGCCCCTGAAGCTTTACAGCGGTGCTCAGATTAGGAAACTCTGTCAGGAAAATTCCTTAAAACAAGAAGACCAAGAGAGCTAAGTAATCTCCAAACCTGCCATTACTCTCCCAGCACCCTAAACTCTGGGATGCACAAAGAAGGAACCATATCTATGGCTGTGAGAAGGCCCAAGAGCCCCTCTGCATCCACATAGAGTCTCTGACTTCATGCTTGAAATGGAAATGAGGACTCTAGCACATGAATCTCCAAGTTTTCTAGTTCTGTTTCCCTGCCTGCACATGACTACCCGGCCAGCTCTCCCTGATGGAGATGCCTCTGCCAGGTTTCAGCTTCTTAGAAGATTCTGCCTCAACAGAGATCTCTATTGATCATGGCCACCACCTGCCTGCCCCACCCCTGGCCCACTGACAACATGTTTTGTATGTTTCCCCTCCCATCTGCTACCTGTGGCACCAATCTACGGGCTATCATGGACCTCTGAGTTGGGCCAATTGGATTCCCTGATTGAGTGAGGAAATTGCAGGAGAACTGCAGTGCAGCAGCAGATAAAGCCAAAACATCATGATGCTTCCAAAAGCTGGCAGCCTCTGGTTCTTTCTAGGTTGAAGAGACAGGAGTCAAGGAATAAAGAAACCCGTGCAGAGGAGATGGTGACAGCCGTCCACCATTAGATGGAGAGAGGTTGGCATAGGAAGTGGCTGAGCCCTGGGACCCAGAGGTACTGTGATCCAGAACTCACCTCCCATGGCCTGAGCTGAACTGGTCCATGCGGGCACTGAAAGCCAGGGAGAGTCCATCAAATGTGTCTCCATTGATTGAGGACTTTGAACCCCAAAGAACCTCTCCAGAAAAGGAGACAGGCTAAAGAGAGCCAACTCGTGCAGTAGGGAGGGGTCTCTGGAGCATGGCCCAGCATCCCAACCCTCTGGGAATCTTCTAATTGCAGATATCTAGACCCCATCCAAGGGCAATTGATTGGAGTAGAGCTGTCTGTGCACAGGTTTATAAGCTCCCTGGGTGCTCAGGATGCTAGGCAGGATTAGGAACCATTAACTTGGGCCACATACCCCCTTGCCTGCCTAACCAAAATGGAATCCCCAGTATGTAGCTGGCAGAGGACAGAGTGTGGGGAGCACTGTTGTCTTCCAGTTCCATATCAGCCTGGCAAAACCTGTTCTCTTCTCTTGTGGGCTTCCAAATGCCACCCAGCCTCCTCCAGGAAGCCTACCCTCTCCTTACCTGAGTCCCATCTTCTTTATGCCCTGGATATCCACTGTCCCTTGCATTTTTCAGCCTAAATCACATGTGGAACCCTTCTGGGGAGCTCCTGGCCTGCGGGAGAGAGGCCTGTGTCCTCTAAGGTGTGGAGCTATCCCTGGGCTTCCACTGAGCTCTGCTCTAGGCTTAGGCCTGGCGGTGGGCTGTGTGGGTGGGGCTGGAGGTGTGAGAGGGACTGGCTTGCTGTTGCTCTTTTGCATCTCTAGTGGGCCCTGTGTAGGGTGCACCAGTGGAGTGGAGGCAGGCTCAGAAGGTATTCATAGGCAGAAGCAAGACATGCAGGAGAGTGAGTGGAGGGGGGAGCCCGCATGATTCAAGCTAACCCTTCATACCCCTTCTTTCATAGTATAAGGCACTCCGAAGGTAGGTATGGGAGAGGCAGGAGTGAGAGAAGAAGAGGGAGGAGTCGTTCTGAAGCTCCATCCAACCCAGGCAGGAGTTCGGCTCTCTCAGGCTCCAGTGCCAGCTACTGGCCTGTTTGCCACAGTTCCAAGCAATCTGGTGCAGCTGGAAGAGTGCAGGCGTGGAGAAGGCCATATCATGCAAAATGTGCATTTGATCAAGGTTGAAAACATGGTGTAACATGAGTTCTCCTGATCTATTGGATTTCTACAAAAGAGCCCTGAACTCCCCAGTCAAGTTCAACCTCAGGTCTCGGGAAAAATGAGTTTGTTAATTCAAGCAATTCCCCAGTGGTCAGTAGTTTATACCACATGCTTTGAAACAATGTGGCCTAAGTCAGGGGAGAAGTTGAATTACTTCCTAGGGGAGAGCCAAGGACTATCTGTTAACCTTGACAGGCCCTGCAGCCTCCTGCGCTGGCTGGCTGGGCTCTCTGCAAGCCCCTTCCCATGAGGCTGGGGGGAGGGCTCCAGCTCCATGACTTGCACATTGATGCGGAACAGCCCCCTTATTCAGAGAACCATAGCTTTCCTACCATCCCCCTCCTCGCAGGCTGGAGGGCTGGGGTCTACCATCACCTGCCTCTCAAGAAACCTGTGCCTCCAGCAGCCACCGGGACCCACCAGGACTGTGACCCTCCTGCCAAGCAGACCCAGGAAAGGCACACTGGCCACTGTGGATGAGAGGCAGGCTCCCACCTGCAGGTCAGTCTCAGGCAGGAAGTTGTGTGGAAGATCCTTTTAAGAGAAGATTAATTATTGCCAGAGGCCTCTAGGGCACCTGGTAAATTGCATTCCTTCGTTCAGTGAATATCTATTGGACATTCATCATGTGCCAGCTTCACCACACTAACCCATAGGGCCTCCTGGATAGCAAAGTGTGGACCTGGGAGAACACACAGAGGATGACAATAATCACCACCAACACCTACTGATGTACCCTTTAGGCCCTTCACGTGGATTAGCTATTTAATCCTCACAACAACCCCTGAGCAAGTACAGCTGCTATCCCATTGCACGGATGAGGAAACTGAGGCACCTGCCCAAGGTCATTCAGCTGCTAAGCAGTGCTATGGTGATTTGGACTCAGGAGGCTGGCTCCAGGGCCTCTGCCCTTTATCACCTCTCCATCACCATTCTCATCATCATTACAACAAAAGCATTCAACCTCCCTGCTTATCTGTCCCAGGCAGCAGTACCTGACACCCTAAGAATAGGAGTACCTAAGAATAGGGTAAATCCAGGCTCTGAGTCCAGAGCCCCCACCATTGGCCTCCCTGCTCTGCCTCTCAGTGGAGTTCAGATGAGTTATTTCACTTCTCAGCTTCTGTTTCCCTTACTTTCAAAAGGCAATAGTAATTACCCATAGGGTTCTTGAGAAAATTAAATGAAATAATGGATAATAAAGTGTTTGGCATGGTGTCTGCAAATAAGAACCTACTAAGTTGGCTGCTCTTTAATTTATAATTATTAACAACATTATGGCATTAATAGATGATACATGAAATTCCAGGACATAGAGTCCCTGAGCAGGCCAAATCTGGGGGAAAGAACCATATCCATAACACTTTCATGATCATAACATTATTCTTTCCAACTCTGGGCTGATCAGGGTTTATAAGGGCTCCCATTTCACTTTTTACCAAAAGAAAATACCTTTCCTTTGCATCACGATCCACTGTCCAATGTTCCCCTTTTCTTCCATCCTCCTCCTTCCTCACAACCCCATTGTGACCCCAAGCATAAGCACCAGGGCCACCAGGTGTGAGCAACAGAAGCTGCCACTATAAACAAGACAAGGAAAAAGAAAGGCTTGTCACTTTTCAGGGATTTCAGCATCAAAACCCCCGTTGAACTTGATCTTTTTTGGCAGTGTGTTCACTTGTGGCTCCTTCCAATAAGTCAAGCAAGATGGAAACATTTGAGCAATGCAAGGCGGCGCTACTTGGGGAAAGAGACACTGATATGCCACATCAGCGAGGACCACCAGGAAAGACGATTCCTTTCCAAATTCCAAGCCTCAACAAAAGCGACCACAGTAGTCCAGACTCCTGTCTCTAATCCCTACCTCCCCATGTGGACAAAGGGTGGGGCTCTTTAGGCCTGAGCTCATGGGGTTTCACGTCAGCCCAGGAAGACCGAATGCATCCCTCCTGACAGCCAGGCACAGGCTGGGGACCAGAGAGACCCAGCTAGCTCTGCAGGGCAGAACTGACACAGGGCCAGGGGAGGGTTGTGGCAGCCCACACTGCATGTCTGTACAAGGTGAAGCAACTCCTTGTGTTGGCTGCTAAGCTGAGAGGTCACAGCTCTGCCTCACAGCACCCTGGCCAAGTTTTCCATGAAATCATCCAAAGCCAACAGGAGTTCCGGGAACTGTCCATCTGTAGCTGCAGCTTCCTCCCTGGCTGTGGGAATCTTCAGATCCCTTGGGCCTGGGCTAAGTCCACTCTCTACACATGTAGGGGAAACACGCCAGAGGGCCAGCCCTTGTTCCCAGACATGGCCCTGGCCCCTAGCAAGCCCGGCCAGACACAGGGGGATGGTTACAGCAGACTTACCTAGCTGGCTAATGTCTCCCTAGTAGCCTATTGCAGCATTCACTGAGGGACTAGGCAGTCATGCAGAGGCCAACCTCTAAAGGGCACCCACCCCAGCCTGTCCCCCGACAACCCAGACACATAGACCCACAGCTACATCCCTGTGCAAATGCCATAATCCCAGCTTGGCTGCACGAACACGCGCACCTCTCCCATCCATGGCGGGGGCCCAAAGGGCAGGCAGCAGGCAGGAAGCAGCTGGACACTAGGGGTGAGCTGAGGAAGACCAGCCCTCCGCCCCTTCCTGTCTGCACAGAGTGGTGGGGGAGACAAGGAGGAGTGAGGGGTACTGACCCAGGCCTGAGGAACACCTGGCCCAGCAGCACAGAACAGAGATGAGAAATGGGCCCCGTTTCCATCCCCCAAATCCTTCAGGATGACCACTGAAGCTGCAAAAAATCAATTTTCTGCAGCTTCTTCGGAAGCCAGGATTTATTTTCTGTGTGCAGAGCTATTGGCTCAGCTGTTTCCCATCAGCTTCCTGCGCGCTTCCAGGCAGAGCACGGCCCACTGCTTCCCTCTCCTTCCTCCCCCAATGCTCAAACCCACACTCAAGGTAGACCCCTGGGAAAAGCAGAGGGTCTTGACTTGGGAGAATCAAGCCAGGTGTCAGGAGTTCACCCTGGATATCACCACCTCATGTTTCCAGAGTCCCCAGTCACTTACAAAGGACCTCACACACGCCCCGGCTAGGAGACAAGGCTAAAGCCTGGGGAATCAGAGGATGAGAGAGAGAAGGGGCAGGACAGAAGAGTCGCTGGACCCCAGATTCACAGGGCACAGATACACTCTCTAGGTGGTAACATCAGAGCCACCACTTCTCCGTGTCAGTCCATATTTACTGAGTGCCGACTGCCCGGGACCCTGTGCCAGAGCTGTGCCCCAACCGCATCCAGCCCAAGCTTCAGGCTCCTCCCTGACCTGTGAGGCCCCTGACAGTAATGACCACGGACTCAGATGCACGGACAACACCTGTCACACACACATGCACTAGTGTTCAGCAGAGGACACCGCAGACCTAGTCACATCCCTGGGGGCACCTTTAGTGAAGGCTTTGTGCCTCTCTCTCTCTCCACAATCATTTTTGGCAAATCCTGGCATGGTCTACGTTTGCTCTAGATCAGTGCTCTCAAGGCGTGGTCCCTGGACCAGCAACATCAGCATCATCTGGGAACCCTGGTGAACTGCATTCTCAGGCCCCACCCCAGGCCTCCTGAATCAGAGATCTTGGGGTGGAGCTCAGCAGTCCATGTTTTAACAAGCCCTCTAGGTGATTCTGCTCAAGGTTGAGAACCACTGCTCTACGCGCCCATGTTGTGGGGGGAACAGGCTGCAGGGGTGGGGAGGGGTGCGACCCAGCTCCTCCCTTTGCCCTCCCTCAGCCAAGGTACTATGCTGACCTCTCAGCTCACAAGCCTGAGGGAAGCCTTCTGCCCCCCCAGGCTTCTCCTCTGTCTGGATCTGGGGTCCTCCTAGGCCCCCACATCAGGCTGGCTACTCTACCTCTTGCTGCAGGCTCTCAAACCCCAGGTGCCCAGTCTTGCTGTACTGATGAGTATAAAATCTTCATTCTCAGTATAATTAAAATTTACAACATGCACTGATCACATGTCCGTCTCAGGGGTCTTTGCACTGGCTGCTTCCTAAGCTAAAACCCCCTTCTCCAACTGGTATGCTCCACTCCCTTGCTTCACACAGGTCTATGAGTAAATATCACCTCTTCACACAGGCCCAACCAGACCACCTTACCTAAGGGGAATGCCTCTTTTGCTCCACCTTCCTACCCAGCTAACTTTTCCTTCATCTCCACCGAATATTTTGTTGTGTATCTACTAATTTGTTTGTGAGGTTTTGGTTTGTTCAGGGTTCTTTTTGGTTTGGGAGCTGTTTCTGCCTCTAGATGGTAGACTACGAGGGCAGAGCTTTCTTCATCTTTACTCACTGCTGCATCCTCCCTGCCTGGAACATGCCTGTCACACAGCAGCAGCTCAGGCAATATCCCGGGTAAATGAATGGATACGTATCTAGAAACCAAAATTAGTGCAATCCACTCCTTGTATTTATCACCCTTGAACACATAAAAAGCCAAAGCAAATTTGGAAATAAAATACAAACAAAACTACCAATAAAATTAGATGATGTGTTTTGCTAAAGTTAAATTGCCAAGAATGGCTTTAATAGTAGAAAGATGTGGCCTCGGGCCAGTTCTGTTTCTGTATTTCAATTTAATTAATACCAACGCAGAGAGTGAATGCCTGCAAACAGATGTATGCAAACAGACAAAGTAGCATTAATAACTGTAAGACTTTGTTTGTAAGTTCGGGTTAACCAGCCTTGATACAAAACCAAAACCCTACACACAACCCTGAGGCATCAGTTTTAATGAGGGATTACCTGATAACTCTATAAAGCTGTCCTGTTCACTTGAAGCCACATTAGTCTACGGTGCTACTAAAATCTGCCTTAAATAGACACTTAGTTCATTTCTTCCTAATTCTAATTCCAGGAATCTCTTCCTCACATATTTCCCAGCGCATTTATAGCCAGTGAACTCTAGCAAGTTGCCACATGGCAAGCCAGAATCTGTTTGCCATATGAATGTGACCCTGGCCACCCGCTAACGGGTGCCTGGCCTCCATCCTGCCCACTGGCATGAGCTTTGTTCCACCTTCACTTTATCTAAACAAATGCAAGCAAACTGAACTTCCTTTGTACCGTGGACCTCGGCAGTGTTCGGTCTTCCCTTGGTGCAAACACGAGCAATCGAACACGCAAACACCTTTATGAAGGCATGCAAAGGGCCTCTTCTGTGGTGCCGCAAATCCAAGCTATGAGGTCAGTACTCAGATAATCTGGATGAGATTGTATGAATTTTAACATATTTTTATCGAAATGAAAACAGACTTTTGAGAACTGAAAAACAGGGCTCCATGCCACTGATGTCTTCACCTATTCCAGGGCCTGGACACTTGTCACCAGGTCCCTCTGAGCACTGCAGCAAAGCACTGACGTGCCAAATTCCAGCACACAGACCAGGCACAATCCTACCAGCCGAAAATGCAATTGGTAAGCCACCACAAACTGTTCAAGTTCTAGCCACAGCTGTGCCCCGCAGAGCTGTGAATCGTCTCACTGGATTCACATGTGCTGAAAATGGTTCTACAATTCTGGCATCTGCCAGAGCTTTCCAGGGATGAAGGCATAATGGGTGCCAAAGGTTTAATTAAAAATTTATGGAAGAAAAACTTACACTTGAGAACATTACATCCACTCTCTTCAGTTTGAGTTTTATTTCCCCTGCCAATATGGACAAGAGTGCCATGATTCTGTTTCATGACAACTTCTAAGTCCGGAGCCTGGCACCTGGGGTGTGCCGGCAGGGGGCATGCTCTGAAATGGAGCCAGCCTCAGCACCCTGCCCAAATGCTCATCCGGAACTGGCACCTGTCCTCAGGGGGGGTGGTGCCAAGATCAGCTGCCCTGGAGGCAGATGCCAGGTTCACTTGGCCAAGGGGTCATCTTGTCCAATCTCCTGCCAGCCAGCAGGTCCCCAGCAAAACCATGGGATTTGGTGGATTCTCCTAAGACTCAGCTCCCCAGTCTTAAGCAAAACCAACTCTTCTTCTCCCACCTTCCACCTCCCCAGCTCCTAAGGACAGTGCAGGAACTGTCCAGGGAGGAGACAACTCTCCTCGGCCTTTTCTCTCTCAGCAGGAGAGAGTTTTACACTCAGCAGGACGAATTCTTACAGAATCTAGAAAAACAGCTCATGCTGCTCTCCATGTGGCCTGAGGGCCAGCCCTTACCCTCCTGTGGCTCACTCTCTCCCACACGCCAGGCACAGCCTCTGTCCTGGCACACGCCCTCCGGTCTCCAAGAGGAGAAGGGAGTGCCCTGTGTGTCAAGAAAGCATTGCTCTGTGTCAGTCATCTGTGTTCACCACCCAAATCAGGGGCGAAGCCAGGAACCCATGAAGACAAAGGCCTGGCAGCCCAAGCAAGCTGTGGGCAGGCGGCAGGCCAGCCGGGACCCAGCAGCAACAGGGAACAGACCCTAGGCTGGCACAGCAGCCAGCAGCAGCAGCAGCCCTCACCTCCCAGGGATGGAGCTGCCTGGCCAAGGGCCCCTGAAGCCTGGCTCCACACCCATCTGCCCCTCGCCTGCCCTCAGGGAGGCTTCTGTGCTCTTCCACGTTGCCAGTGGCCCTTAGGATGCCTCCCAGCAGGACCCTAGTTTCAGTTCAAGAACCCCAGAAAGGAGACTGGGGTCTTAAGAAGAAGAGGGGTTTGGCTGAGCTCCCCTACAACCTAGCCCAGCCTTTTTTTTTTTTTTTTTTTTTTTTGAGACAGGGTCTTGCTGTTATGCAGGTTGGAGTGCAGTGGCACAATCACAGCTTACTGCAGCCTCGGCCTCCTGGGGTAAAGTGATCCTCCCACCTCAGCCTCCTGAGTAGCTGGGACAACAGGTGCATGCTACCATTCCCCGCCGATTTTTTGTAGAGAAGGGGGTCTGTGTTGCCCAGGCTGGTCTTAAACTCCTGGGCTCAAGCCATCTGCCTGCCTCAGCCTCCCAAAGTGCTGGGATTGCTGGTGTGAGCAACTGGGCCTGGCCCCAGCCCTGCTCTTTGTTTTTTGTTTTTTGTTTTTGTTTTTGTTTGAGGCAGAGTCTCGCTCTGTTGTCCAGGCTGGAGTGCAGTGGCACAATCCTGGCTCACTGCAACCTCCGCCTTCTGGGTTCAAGCAATTCTCATGCCTCAGCCGCCTGAGTGGCTGGGACGACAGGCACATGCCACCATGCCCAGCTAATTTTTGTATTTTTAGTAGAGACAGGGTTTCACCATGTTGGCCAGGCTGGTCTCAAACTCCTCCTAACCCCTCTCTTGATGGAAGAGAAACCAGGGCTCCTTCCAGAAACACATTTTGGTTAACTGCGACCTTTTTTTCCTGTCTCCTCACTAAAACGCCTTTCTCTGAGAACACTTCCTGACAATCGTTAAAGGAAGGGGGAACGTAGAAGTGGCAAGTGCATGCCGTCTGGTCAGGCCGCCCACCTCACGGCAAATCTTCCCCTCCGGCTCCCCAGGCCAGGAGGCTGGGCGGGATGGGTGGGGCAAATCTGGCTCTGACCCCTCGGTAGCCAGTGGGTAAAAGGGCAGGCTGGTTCCTGCTCATTGAAGTCATGGGCGCAGTGAGGCGAAGATGCCCTGAGGATGGGGAAGGGCCCTGGCAGTCACCCACCTTGACCCAACGGAGCCACAGAAAGGTTGTGAAGAGGCCTTGGAAAGGGCTGTGTGGAGGAAGACTTGAAAGGCTGGGTGTTGGCTTGGACCCTTGAGAGGAATCATCGGCTAGTCCATGAATCAGGGACCTCCTCTGCCCACAGTTCCTAAGCACCTGCTGGAACCGGGAGCTGTGTTAGGGCTTCCACAGATATTCAACCCTCCCAACAGTACTAGGAAGTACATGATATTATTCCCAGTTAGCAGATGAGATGACTGAGGCATAGCATGATGGGCCCATGGTGCCGGTCCGCAGGTGTTCTTCACTGCCACTCCATGCTCCTGAGCCACACCCTCAGGCAGTGGGGAAGCAGCTCCTCCCTCTGACCCTGGAGGCCCAGGGAGAGAGACTGACCAACCTAACTCTGCCCTCTGTGGCCACTGTCCTGGGCCAGCCCTCTTCCATGCTGTGTTAGTAACCGTGTGGCCCCACCCTGCCTGGTCCACCCTGGTCTCTAGCTCTACTCACATGCTCTGTGCACTCCCTCCCCACCTTCCTGGAGCACACCTCTGGCACCAGCACTCACGTACTCCAAAACCTTCAATGGCCCCTGATTTTCAGACTCAAGTGTGGGCAAGCCAGTCACTGAGGGCCTTGTGTGATTAGGTAATGACTTGTCCTTTCTAGAGGTCTCTTATGGGACTCTCTCCTGTGGGGATACCATCTCCCACTCCAATGGGACTACCCATTGGCACACTATCCTGGATCCTTGCTTTGCCTGCGATTTACCTTCTGCCTGAAACACCCCTCCATGCCCCCAAGACTTCAAATGTGGGCAAACTCAAGGCTGCTGCCTGGAGCTGGTGAGCATGCAGAACTGTGAAGAGAGCTTACCAGCTGGGGCAGGAGCCCCATGATGTGGGAGAAGACTCGATGGGTACCCAAGCAGGCCACTGGCCTGAAGAGGGAACTGTGGGCACTCTCTGCTCCACACTGGGATGCTCCCAGAGGGCTCCGCACACGCTGCCCCCACCCTGGCCCATTGGCTTGCCATCTCGGCCTTCCTTAGCAACAGCATTGCTGAGTCATCCTTCTCCCATGAGCACGCAGCCCTCTCAGTTCTGTACAAAGGAACACAAGCATAGCCGCAGCCACACAGCTCTTATGCAACTTGGCCCTTCTCTGTAAGGGTGTTGGAGGGTGCTGCTGGAGTGAACTCAGGGCTCTTTCTCAAGTCCCATCTAGGGCACGTCTCCACACTCACGCCCTGCACATAGAGGCTGGATGCTAAGCGCACCTGGGCACTGGATGGGTCTCTGCCAACCCTGAAGCAGGCATCTGGATGCAGGAATTCCTGAGGAGGGAGGGCCAAGGCAACGCTAGTTCAGTTGAGGCCTCTGCTGACAGCAAACAGGCCTGTCAGCAGGGCTGGGTGCCTTCTCCTGACCACACACCTTTATTTGCCCCATGCCCCTGTGCTTCCCAAAGCTACCGAGAATCCGGAGGCAGAGCCTCAAGGCATTGGGCTAGGGGACCGGAGCCTGAGTTCCTGCTCTGCCAGTCTGCTCGGAGCCAGTATGACTTTGGGAAAGCCCCGGTTCCTCTCTGGCCTCAGTTTCTACATGCGCAAAATAGAAGCTAAGACTAGACTGGTGGTTTCCCAGCTTTGTTCCTGGAAGCCCTGGAGTTCTGAGGAAGAGTCTCAGGGACCCCTTCACAGGCAAGTTGCAAAATCGAAACCCTTCTGCAGTCACATCTGGGGCCTGGAGGCCTATCAAAGCTGAGCCCTCTGGTGCCTGGTGCATAACCCTGGGCAAGTGTTTCCCTTCACAAGAAGAACTCTGGCCTCACCCTTTCTTTTCACTAAGATACAGGCTTCCACAAAGCCACAGAATGGGGACCTGGCCCAGAGGTCAGTGGGCCTCCATCCTGGGCAAGGCAGATCAGGGCAGGATGAGGGAGGAGGGGCCAGGCAAGAATGAAAGCAGGATCCTGGCAGGAAAACAGAGTCCAGAGCCCATGCCCCATAAATCAACACAGTGAACTAGTTACAAAGTTGCAAGAGCTACAAAGACAAGCAAGGAGCAGTGAGGCAAACAGAGATCAGCAACACCAGAGCCCTCTGGAGGAACAACAGCAGGAGGAGGTGCTTCCAGAGCCCAGCAACCAGGGCCACCCAGGAGAAGCTAAAGTCACCCAAAGGCCTCTTCAATCTGGGGGAGCTGAAGCCACAGAAAGAGGCTGATGAATGACAGCTAAGGCCACAGAGAAGACACAACTGCTGCAGAGACACCACCAAAGCCAGAGCTCGGAGGAGACATACCCTTTCCTCTGTCTTCCTCCAGCTCTCCAATCTTCTGTCAGTGCCTCTCATTGGCCAAACTTGGCCAGAGTCAGTTTTCAAGGAAGCCTAGGAATTGCAGTTTTGCAAGGCCAGTCCTTGGGATACAGAGCCAAGCAGGGGAAGGGCAAGAATGGATCTGAGATCAAAGAGGCAAATGGTATCCATGAAGCCACTCTCAGACCCCCAGAGATCCCTGCCCTTCCAGATCCTGCCCATACACCAACATCCAGCTAAAAACATCTTCCCCCAGAAAGCCTGGACTGCTGGTTCTGGGCGAGCCCTGATCTCTGGCCACACTCTGGCCTTGGTGCCCCCTTGTCCATACAGGATCAGGGCAGGAGGCCCTCACTGCATTCTCTCCAATCCCATAGATGTCCCTGAAGGTCAGCAGGCCTCTGTCACAGCTGAGCACAAAGGCTGATGAGCCTTTTATCCTGAATTCCCCAGCTGGGTTTCTTTCCAAGAAAATCTACTTTTTCCCAAATGAATATTTCCAGGTCATTGTTTGGAAAATATATGTCATTGTCATTGGTTTTAAATAACTGGACAGGATGGATGCACAAAAGGAAGCCAAGCACTCCCCTGTAAAACTGCTCTAGGGCCAACCTGACCTTAGAGGGGAAAGGAGGAGGGAGTGTTGAGGTCTCACTGCCTCTAAGAAGACTCGCTGAGAAATGCATGTTTAGAGCAAGAGATTCCCGAGGTTCTAGACAGAGGGAAAGATTTTCACCTCACTGAATATGATGGGATCTGGCCCATCTCTTCCCAGGACCCTTCCCATCCCTGCCTGCCCCCAAGCCTCAATGCTCCCAAGAGTCAGCAGTAGCCTTCTAATTGGCCATGTTCTCCAGCCTCTTTTCCCAAGACTTGATAACCCTGAGAGTTGCATTTTCAAACAAAGGCTTGACAATGTCAACTCTCCTCCTATTACCTCTCTGCTGTTTCCCAAATAAACTGCAAGCACCAGAACCTGAGAGATGAGGCCAGCGGAGTGCCGAAGCCAGCCCCTGCTAGCTCACGAGAACCTAGTATTCAATGACATCACACTGATAACTTGAAATCAGCCATGGTGGGAATATTTACACCATGGAAATTGGCAAATGCCTCACATCAGAGACTTTTCTACTATTTTTCCTGGAGAGCAGCTGGTTGTTAAATGCTTACCAACACACCACTAAATGATGTCTTTGATGCTCTGGGCACATACTACCCTACCCCCCTCCACCACCACCAGTCCCAGCCTCATGTCCTGTTATCCCCTCTCCCAACTTCTCCCTCCCAGCTGTTCAGCCAACACACCAGGTCTTTCCAAGCAGCTGCCAGAGGGGAGAGAACATGAGGGTTCTTCCATCCCGGGTTCAGCTCGAGCTATGGAATGCTGGGCAAGTTGCTTGATCTCTGTTCCCTCATCTATAATAGGCAGATAGCAACACAGGCCTTCATGAACATGAAATAGGAGCATAGCTGTTGCAAATTCAGCACAGTACTTTCCAAGGATGTGATCAGACAACGTCAGCCCCTTCTCTATTAGCAAAAATTCTCTCATGCCTCAAGGTTCAGCCTGAATTCCACCTCCTTTGTGAAGCCAGATCTGTGAACCCAGCAGAGAAGTCTATTCCCTTCTGGCAGCCCACCCCTGGTGTCTGTAGCTCTGTGACATGAGACCAGAGTCCCTTGTGAGAGCAGGGCAGACAACTGGCAGGTGAGGGGCAGGGGTGAAGAGAGGGGGACAGGATTTACATGCAGCTTCATGAGAAGCAGGATTACAGGGCTAACGAAGCTACCAGAACCGCTCATGCCCTTACCCGTGGACTAGACAGACAAGAAAATAACAGAAAACACTCCTTCCTAGGATAGAGGTGCTCCCTCCTTCTGGCCTCACGCACATGCAGGCACCTGCCTGACAGTGGCAGGAGGGAGATACAGCATGTAGGACATGTGGTCTTATGTGAGCTCGGGGTGAATCAGCCTCACAAAGCTCACTTCCAACCACCAGCACACTTGCAAACGTAACGGAAATGTCAAGAATGTGGACCCCCATCAGCCCAGCCCAGATGCCACTGGCTGGCCAGGCCACAGGAGCTCTGCTGTCTTTGGGATGGGAAATGCCACTCCCACTGCTTGGCTCCTGCCCGCCCTGGGCAGCTGAAGAGGGACAAGGCTGGAAGGGACTAATGTCATTTCTACCTCTTAGGAGGGCTGGACTGCAGCAGAACCTAGGGTGGTCAAGGGGCACCTCCACCTTCCTGTGAAGAGCTCAGCAGATCCCCAGCAACTGGCAGACGTTATTATTCACCACTTACTTGCTGTGTAGCCTTCAGCAAGTTGGCTGACCTCCTTGGGCCTCAGTTTTCTCCTCTGTCAAATGGGGAGAATAATAGTACCTTTTCCTGAGAAGTTATGAAATAAGTGATTAAGTGCTTCAAGCTATGTCTGACACACAACAACTGCCTAATAGGTGTTAGCTATTATTATTTATTACCCCCTTTTTACACAGGAAGAAAGTGGACTTTAAAAGGGAACCTGGATAGACATAATTTGGAGTTTTTGTCCCAAGTCTCTGCAGATCCAATCTCTAAAGGCAATGCTGTGGGTGAGCCTAAGCCTGGAGCCTCCCAAAGAGAAAAGCCTGTGTCTCTTCTGTTTCCAGCAAGGACAGTAGAACAGGGGCTCCTGAAGGTCTGCTTAGAGCCCAGCACTGCATCTTCTATCACAGAGATCCTTGTTGCTATCAAGGGCCAGCACAGCCCTGCTCAGACTCCACTTGTAAAGTGTAAATTACAGAATCTCAGGTTTACAAGAAACTCTTATGACCATCCAGGTCCACAGCTGCTCACAGAGGCCCTTAAAACCTCCACCAGGACACTGCTTGAACACCTCCAGGGATGGGGAACTCAGTACCTACAGAGGCCTCACATTCCACTCCAGATGCAGCTGAAGAGAGGGGAAGGGGAAATAAATGAAGGGGCCAGGGAGGTTGGGTGCAAAGGCTGATTTTGCCAATTTCTCAGTTGAGCCTAAGACAGGGCCAGACTCCAGCCACCCAGCTGCCACCACTGCCCCTGCCCAACTCCAGTTCTCTAGAAAACTGAGAGCCCCTCTGGGAGGCCAGGCTTGGCAGGAAGATGTGGAAGCAGGCTGAGCCACAGACCAACTGGTTCCATACCATTAGGCAACAGGAAAGCAAAAGGGTGGCCCCGGGCCGGGCGCAGCAGCAGCAGTGGCCACGGAGATCAAAACACCCAGATAATGAGCCAAATTCTTCTCCCAGAGACACCAGCTAACGAAGGGAGCACAGGAAGCCCCATGTCACAGGCCCAAAGTGTTTATACAAGTGTTAAAAATACATTTCAAAAGAAATCAGGGAAGCCCAAGGAAAACCCTCTGCCGCCCTTGGAAAACAGTTTTTGAAAACCACGTTAATTTGTTTTCCGAAAGGTGTTTGAAGTCTCCCTGTGTACCCCCTGGGCAACTTTAATTCCACCTCCTAATCCCCTATTAAACCTGATGCTCACTAACACAGCCCACTTAGGGGATTATGCTTTTTATTCTTCATTATACAGATACATATTTGGGCCCATGTGTGTTCCTATGTTGTCTTGTAAATTAAAAAGCCACTGTCAGCCACACTTCTCCAAGGGGCCTGAAATTGCCTGAGCGTCATTAAGGTGCTAAGGGGATTTGAAATGAAGTTTAAAGGGTCAGAAAGTGTGATTTAAAAAATTAATTTCCAAAGCCTTGTAACCTTACAGCCGGAGATGAACGGGTCCGTGGGAAAGTGCGAGAAGTACATGTGTGAAGAGGCTAACCAGAGAGGACGGGGTCACCTTTGCCACACGGAGCAGAGGTGGCGGGACAACTGGTTCCACAGTTCCAGCTGTGGTGGGGCTCAGGGTTCTGCAGGGGAAACGGGAATGTAAGCAGTAACTAGTATTTTCATCATTGTCAGCAGCAGGCTGTTTCTTGAAAACCTACTATGTGCTGTTTACACACCTCAACTCATTAAATTCAGTAGCCCTCTAAGGAGAGTATTATTATCCCATATTTCACATGAGGACACTGAGGCATGGAACACTCACGTGACTGCCTAAAATCCCATTGAAGAAATGGGAGGGACAGAATAACATTGGATAACGACGAGACCCATGAGATGTACTGAGCTAGCACTCAATAGCTAATGTGCCCAATCCAATGGATATGCATAATCTCATTAAACTCCCACCAAAAGCCAGAGAGAGAAATCTTGTTATCAACCGTACTTTACAGACGAGGAAGGTGAGGCCCAGAGAAGTTTTTGTTTTTCTAAGCTGTCAAAGGTCACACAACTAGTAACGACCTCAGACTTGAACCGAGGTCAGTGAGACTCCAGAGCCCAAGCCCCCAACTTCTCTCTCACTCCACAAACTCACAACATGCTCCCCAGCTGCAGAGAGCTTCATAAAGGTAGCACAAAAGATGTGACAAGGCAGCCTCCTTCCCACAGGCTCCAGCACCTCAGCTAGAAAGAAAGCCCTGTGGGTTGAAGTAACCTAGGAAGGCTCCTTGGAGGAAGGGTACAAGAGGCAGGCTGGGGAAAAATGGGCTCAATCAGTAAAAACAGTGGAAGTGGGTCAAATAAGCTGCACAGGTGGGAAAGGACACGTGTGCTCACTGGCCAGAGATGTCAGGAGACAGATGGGCAGGAGGATCAGGAGAGAGGTCTGGTCTGGGGACAGATATTTAGGCAGAGACCCTAAGAGCCTTCGAGTCCTTCCATGAAATCCTCTCCTCTCTGCCTTTCCTCCAGTGACCAGGCCTGAAGACAGCATCCCTGTTCCTATTCAAGCTGGCCCCTGACTTTGCACACCCTAACCCACTTCCCGCACCCTCAGTCATCACTCCTGTCCGTGCCCCCACTCCCTTTGGATATTACATTTCCCCTGTCCCCTGGATCAGCCTACAATTTTGCTGTGATTTCTCCCTAATCTTAAAAATCCTGCCGTGACCCCCACATCCCTCTCAAGCTGCCACCCTATTTCCATGCTTCCTATTTTGGCAAAAACCCCTGGACAGCTGTGTGGATCTGACATATCTTCTCCACCCTCCCAAGCCAGGCCTCATCTCCACCACTCCACCAAACTGGCTCTCACTGAGGTCCAAGCCAACTCTCAACAGTCTTTCCCATGAACACCTCCTTTCTCCTGCCTCCCATAACACTGCACACCTCCCTGGCTGAACCTTCGCAGGCTCCCCTACTGGTTCCTCCACATCCAAGTTCTGCATTGCCTGAGGGCTTACTCCTCTGAGACCTCTTCACGTGTCTCCCTTCTCTCTCCATCCATTTCATCTAGTCCTGTGGCTTTAGGTGTCACCTAGTCCTGTGCCACTGCCATGCCATGTTGCAACAGGTCTGCCTCTAACCCCCTCCTCTCCTCTCAGACTCAGCACAGCCAATGTGACATCAGCATTTGTATGTCTAATAGGCCTCTCAAATCAGACTGATCTCCAGTGCCCACTGCCCCAAACCTGTACTTCCTCTTCTCCTCCATCTCAGCAAACAGCTGTTGGGGTGAAAGAAAAGGGGAAGTCAGGAATAGCTCTTGGCTTGAGCAATTGGACGGACAGAGTGGCGAGCCATCAGAAAGTCCTACTGACTCTACCTCCAACACATACCTGGATCCATCCCTTCTCTCCCTCCCCACTGCCCCATGTGAGCCTACACCACCATCATTTGCACCTAGACTCCACACTAGCCTCCTATGACCTCTCTGTCTTCACCTTTGCTCCCTACCACTGTTCATTTACCAACGGGGTCTTTTTTAAAACACAAATCTAATCATGTCACTGCCATCACCACCCCATTGTATTTGGATGACATCCAAACTCCCAGACATTGGCCAGGACAGCCCTGGAGGATCTGAACCTTGCCTGTCTCATCAATGTCACCACGTGCCACTCCCTTCTGGATTCCACGCCCAGCTGGATTTCACGGTCCATTCTCTCCTTGAACACACCAAGCTTGTTCCACCCCAGGGCTCTTGCACTTGCTTCTTTGTCTCCTTGTAATGCTCTCTCCTGATCTCACAGCTGACTCCTTGCCATGCAGATCTCCACTGAGATGTCACCTCCGTGGGGAAGCCAGCCTGACCACCCATCACATCACCCAGGTTTAATGCTCTACAGGCTGCTTCTCACACCTGACAATCTTCATGTTTATTTATATGTGTGTGTGCTGTCTGTGTCTCACCAGAATAGAAGCCCCAGGAGGGTACGGACCTTGTCTGTCATGCTCATGGCTGTGGTCCCAGCATCTAGCACAGTGCGTGGCTTAGATCTGACATTCAGTCACCATGGCATGAATGTCTGCTTCCTCCCGTCTCTGCATCCCTCCTCCCCGGCCCACCCACCTCCCGTAAGACCCTGATCGTTCCCACAAGGCCCAACATGGTGAAGATTGAGTGTTCCGAATATGTGAGGGCTTGGGGTTGAGGGTGAAGAGAGTGGAAATCTTAGTGGCCATCTTTGATCTCCCAGCCTCAGCTGCCACTTCCACCTTCCCACTGACTAGGCGAAACCCCTTGAGACCTGTATGTGGCCCTGGGTCACACCTCCCCTCAGCCAGGAGACTGCAGGCAGGCAACCTTGAGCTTGGGAATACCCGCTCTACAGTCAGACAGGCAGGGCCCACATTCTGGCTCCCCCAGTTATGGCCAGGGGACTATGTAGAAGTCTCTTCAGTTCTCTGGTCCTCAGTTGACTCATTTGGGAAATGGAGCTAGGAACAGCACCTTCCTCTTGGGTTACTGTGATGATTTGAATGAAATAATCACGTAAGGAGGGCCTGGCACACAGCACCTGCTCGATGAAATGGAGATGTGGTGGACACTGTGGGGCCATTGTGGGGTTTGGGAGCAGGCCTCGGGGAGAACAAGGGTTCCACGCATGTTCCTCCTGAACCAGGGCCAAGCGTGGCCAACAGATCTCAAGACTAAGAACTCAACACTGTCTCTGCTAATCCCACCAACAGGTTCAAACAGCCACACCTCCTCTGCCCTGCATTCCCTCTCAGTCAAATGACAGGGCCTTGAGTCAGTTCATGATAAGGTGACATTACAAATAATGGAACCCACTTATGCTGACATCACATGTAATCCTGCCCTCCCTCCTGACAGGGGGCCAAGCTCCTCCCACTCAGGGTGTTAGGCAGGGCACTGATTCCTCCCTTCACACACAAGATACTGAGAAGACAGATGGCCCACATACCTTGAGTGGCAGCACCAGATCTGAGCACCATCCCCCAGGCCCAGCCCATGGAAGGTGATCTGGACAATGAGATGGAAGGCCCTGCACAGGGCCCCTTCCAGAGAGACAATGCCAGCTAAAACTCAGCACCTAGCCTGGCCCCAAGGTTCCCTCTGATATGTATTTAGTAAAATTTGACTGTGCCTCTTCATGTCCTCAGCCTACCAAGTAGCTAGACACAGGCCTGGATGCTATAAATCAATTGTACCATAGTTATAACATTAAGCTACACTTAATATCCAAAAAGTAAGAGCTCTAATTACAGCCACATTGACAAACCTTTCGTCCACCTAGCCCTTGACTGCCAGACAAAGAAATAGAGAGTGAACCCTACAGCCTGGTTACCTGGCAGGTTATACCTGGGCCACAGGAAAATGTCCAGCTTGGAACAGCCTGCAAGGTATGCATGGCCCTTGGAGCCAGTCTGGCACCAAGATATCTTGGCCTGAACACCCTTCCCAGCAACCAACCACTGCCAGCCCAACACCATCAATGCCACTCCCAAGTGCTTCCCAGCCTGTAAAAGAACTTGCTCACACCACCCTACTGGCATATGAGTAGCCCAGGAAAGAAAGCGGGGGGGGAGGTGCTGGTCCCTCTTGATAGGCAGGGACACTAAGAACCAAAGAAAGGCAGAACTTGCCCATGGCCACACAAGAGTTAGGAAGGAGAAACTAGAAATCCAACAGCCTGACCCCTAACTCCATGTTCTTTCAACTCCTCTGTCCTAAATGGGTGAAAAAAGCAACAGAAATGGACTGGCTGTTATCATTACTACCCCTTTTATATCTCTATTGGTGAAAACAAAAATTAAAACTCCTTCACAATGTGCTGTCTTTATCATTGTTTTCAAATCCATGTTACTATCTGGGCTTCACCACAAGCCTCTCAGGTTGGTATGCATCTCCACATCCTACAGATTGTGAACTGAGGCCCTTCTGGCTCACCCAAGGTCACATGGAGTTTCAGAGGCAGGAGTCGTGTCTCCTGACTGCCAGCTCAGTGCTCCACAATCTCCACCCACTACCTCCCAGGCCTAAATGCAACTCCACCCTAACTTCCCATAGAACCACAGAACCACAGTTCCTCACCAACTACCAGCTGTCGGATGTACCACTCTGCCCTCTCCTGTACCTCTCTCCTCGCTAACCTCAGCCCATTGACCATGAGAAAACAGAGTCTATGGCGCTTGACCACGGGGCCTCTGGGATCCTCTGGAAGCCCCCATGAATGTACTGAAACACACCTGCCAAATATCACAGCAATCAGATTATCCTTCAGCCCTTCCTAGAGCACAGCCAGTGACGCTTCCCAACTGGGTGGGGCACTGAGAAGGGGCCAGATGGCACAGGCAAGGGGCTAACAGACAAAATACACAGACCCTAGCCCAGAGTTCTGGGTGGGCCTGGGCACCCCTCAGCATTTTCCATCCATCTATTCTTGCAGCCAGCTGCTCAGCCCACTCATTTCTACAGAGGTGGGCCCAGCCCAGAGGCCCTGCCAAGCCCCAGCTTTACCCCAGGCATAGCCTGGGCATCACGAGTGTATCATCCCCATCTCCAGGCTTATCTGTGGTCACTAGTCAAGGGCAAGCAGTTAGGACACCTTTTTCCGCCTCTGGGACATCTGGCGAACAAGCCCAAGCCTCAAGTGAAATGTGTAGATGTTCTCCATGGGACTGTGGTTCAGGAAGCTGACTCTGGGACAACTGAGCCTAACCAAACAGCACTGAGCGGGGGTGGGGTGCCTCGGGGAAAGGCTTCAGCCAATACTGGAGGGATGGGACAAGGCAGGATAAAAGCCTACAAATATTTGGAAGCCTCAAATACCCTGGAGGGATGGAATTACCTTGCCTAGTAGCCAAGTGTTTTAAGGCATCAGGCAAGGCATTGCCCATAATTCACCTCCTGTCTATACATGAAAGTCTCACCAAGGATGGAGGATATGGCTAAACACTGGACCTGGTCTGGAATGGAGTGGACATGAGAATGTCTGTCTGCTGACACTACGCTTGTTGGACTTCCTGGGGTAGGGACAATAAAGGAGACCCATGTGACCAGAGTCTCCACATCATCGCAGATGCTGGGTTTCCAGGGAGTATGGGAGGAACTGCTTGCTCAACGCACTTCCCAACAGCAGGGCCTCAGCACCACATCAGAATCTTCCTGGAAAGAGGCCAACCCCTGCCAGCCTCTCAGGATCCCTGAGTGCCTGAGCTCTTCATACAGATGGGGCAAGCAAGGCCCAGAGAGTGTCAAGGACTGCCCGGTCACACAGGCACGATAAGAGTTGGGAATACTCCTGCTTTCTCCTGATGTCCATGGGTAGCACGATGCCCCGTTAGCAAGGCTGTGGCACTTTATCTTCCCAGGACTTTTCCCAGGTTGCTTGGGCCATTATAAAACAGGTAATAGGTGGCCCTCAAGTGTTGTGACAAGAGCCCTTTGCTTCATCAAAGGAGCCTTCCCATAAAGGGTCCTCAGTTCCCTGAACGTGGTCTCTCCAGGGCTGACGGCACACAGCAGAACGCATGCCCAGAGAAAGAATGGGAAAATGGGTATAAAATTACATAATAATGTCTGAGGCACACCCCAAGAAAATCAATGTTCTCTCAACCGTGGAGATCCACTGGGAAAAGACAAGGCGAGATGACCAAAGATTTGATGGGTCTTTTCAAGCTTTGTTTGGTCGAAATATTTGCTCTTATTTTAAAAACTTCTTTGTCGCAGATAAAATTGTTCTCTAATTTGGTCATACATTTGGATTTCATTATTTTCCGAATGTATTCCAGACATCTAAAATTAAACAGATGTCATCAACCCCGTTTAGACCTAAAAGACTTGTAACCAAACAGTGACTTCAACCCCAATACAATACCGACTGGGAACACTGTGTTTTAGTCATTAAAAGTTTTAAAACTCTGCTCCATTTTTCTCATTTCCTATAATGAGATCTTTTCCCCCTCCTTGAAATACGCCAATTCTTCAAGGGTCAGTGGAAAGTCAAACTGGAGAGTAAAGCAAATTTAAATATGAAAAATGGAAGAGTGAAATATGAAATCCTTATCCACTGAAACCCTCACTGAGAAACCGAAGCTCAGTTTCATTGCAAAGGAGGAAAAACGGTAAGGCAGAGATATAGAAATAGTATGAGTACAGGAAGGGGATTTGGCTTCTAAAGCCTGAATTGTTTTATCGTTCCTTTTCTGACAGGGATTAGATTAGTGAGAATCCTCCAAGCTTGCTCAGGGCGTCCTGGGGACAGTTAAGAAAAGACAATTCTTTCTCCTCTCCAATCCTCATCTCTGAGCTCGCCCCCCAATGAATTTGTTAAACAGCATAACCAGGTCAGAGGAAAGTGCCTATTGGAGACGCCCAGAATTCACAAGCAGGGACCTGTGGCCACCAGGGAAATACCTGGGAAGGGGCTGGGGAGTATGTGCATTTGGGTTTGGAGGCCACATTGGGAGTCTGGCTGTATAATGTCTTCATGAGATGTCCAAGCAAAATGTAAATAAAATAGAGAATGGGATGAGAGAGGGACAGAGACCAAAGAAGACCTTTGCCTCTCTCATGGGAACTCGAGCCATTGAGTCCTGAACTGGGAGGCAGGCCCCTGTCCCCAAGCCCAGCCCCACTGTACACAGCTGGGGGCTTCAGGCGGGCTTGCTGCCTTCAGAAGCCCAATCCGTAGCCCAGCACATCGCCCTGCCCTCCTAACTCCTCAGGCCCCATCCTTCCCCATTCAACCCCCCAGCTACCCCTCGCAGTGTAGGATCCAACATAGGAAGGAGGACAGGAGAGCTCCAGCCCACTCACCTGTGCTTCCTAATGCACACGGGGAAGCAGCGCGTTTGCCCCATAACTCACCCCCACACCCAAATAACCCTCTGCCTTGGGTACTCTGGGAAGAAGAGCACCTCAAAATATGAGAAACCAGCTTACTTCAGAAAGACAGCACTTCCTAGGGTGCCCAGCCCCAAATACCTATTCCAGGAAAGAGGTTCAAGTCCCTGACCCCAGAAAGGGCCATGGCCGCAAATCTGCTCCCGCAGGGACTGGCAAGATTCGTGTTGGGGTCTGCCTTGTTCACCCCAGGAGAGGAGGCAGGAAGCCAAAAGACACACACCCAGCTACCTCTGTTAGAGGACAAGTCAAAAGCCACCTTTGAGGTAGGCAGGAGAAAAGGTGATGCCCCTGAAACACACACAGGAACGGGCCCACATTGGCCCTGAGTTGCGCCCCTTTCACGTATCCCAAACTGGCCCACCACTTGAGGTGGACAACACCTCTTGCCTCCCCCAACTGCATCCAGAGAGGTGCTCACTCCTCAAGCGGCAGGCAAGTCACTTAACGTCACTGGACCTCGATTCTCAACTGCACCTCCCGATGATTTATGAAGATTCACTCCCCACAACTGGCAAACAGCTTGGCCCCAGGTGCAACCCTGGCTGGCTCTCCAGAAGGCTCTGCTGAGGAGGACTGCATCCCTGGAGTTCACTAGTGATGGCTGCCTTAATTGTGGGAGAAGAGAAAAATGACAGCATCTGGTTCTCCTACTCACCAACCCAGAATCAGCCCATCTTATTTCACAGGTGTAGAAAGTGAAGCCCAGGGACATAAGGTGAACCTATGCAAGGTGGTCACATTGGAACAGAAGACCAAGCATTCAAAAGCTGTAATACTGGAAAGCTAGCAATGTGCCAACAGGTAGATTTCAATCTTCAGGGTTCCCTGGATTTGAATTATGTTGGACTTTTCAAAGCACTTTAATCCACTATGTTAGAGTAAGCCCCTACACATTTGGAAGAGATGCATCAGGTAGGGGAAACTGAGGTCAGCTAGGTGAAGTGACACTCCAGCTCACCTAGCAAGCCAGTGACAAAGCTGGGAGGAAAACTCAGGCCACTCTTCCCATAAACCACTTGCCAGTCAAATTAGCACTCTCACCCAACAATACTGACAAGTGAGGGCTGCCAGAGGGTATTATTTAGCTGGAACAGGGAGGAAGGGGAATGTGGAGAAAGAACTGGCTGTCCAATACCCTGGCAGGGTGGAGGGGGGGTAGTAGTAAACAGTGACAATTTATTAATGGCCTTTACATCACTTCGGAGACTTGGAAGGGAGAGCCAGTTGACCAATAAGACATCATCACCACCAGGCCCCTTGAGCTTACTCACACGAAGACGTGTTAGCCAGCAAACGTCACTCATTTCTCTAATAGGTGGCTGGCAAAGCTCTTTTAGTACCTATAATAAACTGAAGTCACAAAAGGGACAAATTAGCTGGCAATTGTTTGCTGGTAATTATTTGTTTTACCAAAAGATTGCTTTCTCTTTATCCCAGAGTTCTTATAAATAGCAAAAGCCCTCCTAGCATTTGAGTATAATCCCATTCACAAAGGCTCTGAGTACACCCAGCCATTCAGAAGCTCAGAGCTATTCATTACCTTGGGACTTGACAACTGCCCTGCATAAAGCACCAGATCCTCGGCTCATGGCTGTTCCAAGCTCCAAACCCAACCCCAAAATGAGGGGTGGGGGGCGCATTTGACCACAGAAAGGATGCCAGGGAAAGTGGGCATAAGCTCCATGATAATCCCCAAAGCGAGGGCTGGAAAACCTCTGGTTCTCGTTGAACCTCAGAGAGCAAGGCTCATTGCACAGGTGCAGATGGAGCACCTGCTGCGTGCCAGGCATTATGCTAGGCATGGGTGAAATGGACAACAAATCCAACACAATTCCTGCTTTCCCAGAGCATGGGGGGGTGGGGTGGAGTGAGAGGCAAAGATCAAGACAAATATCAATCAGGTAGCCACACTAATGAACACCTAACTGCAAAGGCACCTAAGGATCCTGAAGGAAAGGAACTCAGTTCCAGAAGAGCTCCTGATAAAGACACCTGACCCAGCCTGAGGGGATGCTTTGCAGGAGTTGAGATCTAAAGGATCAGTGACAGTTAACCAGACAACAAGAGGGAGAGCAGAAAGAGGTCCAAGAAGAGGCCAGGGCATGTATCAAGGCCCTGGGATGGGAGAGAACATGGCATGTTTGAGGAACTGAGAAAGGAAAGCAAAAAGTGCCTGGGCAGCAGACAGCAAGGGGCAGAGGGATAACAGACTAGCGTTCATAGGTCATGCTAAGGAGTCTGGTCTTCATCAAATAACAATGGGAAGCCATTGGAAGGTTTAAGAAAGTGAGAGCCATGATCAGTCTTGGGTTTTGAGCAGATGGCTCTAGGTGCTGAGTGGAAAAAGGACTGCAGAAGAGCAAGGTAAGAGCAAGGCAACAGCAGGTGGCCAGCTAGGATGTGCTGTCCAGGTGAGAGGTAAAGGTGACTGGACCAGGGTGGCAGCAGCGATGATGGATAGAGGTGGAGGGACTAAGGAGCTGTCGGATATAAAACTGACAAGGCTTCAGGAGGGATTGGACATGGGGGTTAGAGAGAGGGCATGTCAGGGATGCCTCCCAGGTGGCCCCTGAGATGGAGACACTGGAAGAGGGGCAAGGTGACTGTGCTATGCTGGGTGGAAGGGTCAGGAGCGCAGCCGTGACCATGGCTGTCTCAGATCCCTTTGAGACAGCCACGCAGAGGGAGACACAGAGGGGCCAGATGAGTACAGGAGTCCCACAGTAAGACACAGGCATATCCAGCCCTGTGGTCCTTCTTGGAGGGCTGTTCAGAGACAAGTCCCAGGATGTTACAGAGCACACATCTCTTTCCACAGCCCCCTTAGTTCCTCCTTTTAACTCTTCTTACGAGGCAGTTTCACAGGGAGATTGCAAGATAGAGCTGCTTGCCACAGAAGTCAGATGTCTTCCTGCATGAGGGAAATCTGTCTTCTCTCCCTAAGGAAACAGCAAGAGGAAGGAAGCCTCAAATCTGGCGATGGGGTTTAAGTGTAGACACTCAGGAGAAGTCCCTGGCTCTGAGGGTTCCACGCTGAAAGGCTTGGGTAAGCAGGAGTCTGGGCTTCCCTTCCCCTGAGGTTTCTGAGACAGGATAAGATAGATGGCTATCTCTGGGGATGCCTGGAATCCAGTGCTGCCAAGAGGCAGGGGACTGGACCTGAGGAACCAAACCGAGAGGCTCTCTGCACCCAGGTGACTAAGTCATAGTCACAGGAACTCTATACGCCCAGTGACAATAGCTCCATTCACCAAGTATTCCCAGGCACGGTGCTCAGGGGCTTCATCCACACTGCTTCATTTGATTATCGCAACAATAGCACTTGGTGAACACTAGCCCCAGGTGAAAGATACAACACTAAGGCTCAGAGAGGTTAGGTAGAAGAAAGGTGAACTGCTAGGATTCGAACCCTTACCTAATACTAAAGCCCACACTACTTTCTCTCCCTTCTCCTCCAACCCCCTCCCCACTCTAGCATTTAATTCTATTTGAGAAGAGCCTGGTACTAAAGTGCTCTTAGAAAAGTTAATAACGTGGGTTATGGGCAGGGTAGAAACAATCTGCAGCAGCATTTCAATACAAATTATAAATAATAATAAAACTTATAACACACATAACACACAACTGCATCCCGCAGAAGGAAAATTCAACGGCTCATTAGCAGAAAGAAAAAAACCTGGGAGAAGAGTCTGTAAGAAACACACCTTTGTAGAAACAGACAAAAGAGAAAGCTTTGTGTATAGTTTAATATATATCTAACACAGTTTGCCAAAGCACCTTTCAGAGATGCCGTGGCCATTTTCACCTGCATTACAAGAGGGTTCCTATCCCCACATTGTCACAAACAACAAAGTTCTACCGATTTGTAAGAACTCTTGTGTATTCTTCATCTATCATATGGTACAAATGTAATTTCTCGGTCGGTTCTTTATGATTTATTCTTTAGGTTCTTTTTCTAGAATTTTAACTTTAATAACCTAGCTTACAAAGTAGCATAAATTTATACTTTAAAGCAAAGATCAAGGAATCTGTCACCTATAAAGACAACTTTCTGCAAGATTTTAATTCTACTCTCCATGGTTGACAAAGCCGCCGTGTCTGGGGAGTGACCCTCCGAAGGAAAGCGGGTCTGCCCTGGGGCTCACCTAGAGTGGCTGTGGTGGCCAGTGGGTAAGTCCTCCCAGGAGAGACAGTCGACACCCTCTGTCCTGTTCCCAGGACCCTGGATCCAGCTGCTGCTGCTTGACCTTCACATCAGGAGGCCCCACAGCTGCAGCCAGTAGCACAGCACTCAAACAAGAGAGCCACACGGGAACCTAGGTACCTAGCTGCATCCTCCCAAGCATCACACCCCCTTGACAGGCAGCTCCACGCTCACTCCAGGCCCTCACCCAACCCAGTTCTCTGTCACGCAGACACACACACACGTGCCGAGCAAGTCTCCAAAAGAACAATGATCCAAATGAGCCTGTGCAACTCGAAGTTGCTCACAGGTCTCAGGATGCAGAGCAGGGAAACTGAGCTCCTGGCCTTCCCTACACCCCACAAGAAAAGAGCCAGGAGCCAACAGCAGGCCTTCCAAACACGCTTTTCTTCCCCCTCACCCATATTGTAGGGCAGGGGTACCAGAGACACACTGAGCAGCACAGGCCCATCTGTCCCCAAATTGCTGCAGAGAGGCCACACTGGAGGGCTCCCTCCACAGTACCCAACCTTCCCTCTGCATCACCCATGAGACTGCAGGGGGCTGCTACAGGGGGACAAGACCTTTGAATACAGGAGCAGGCACTGGGGTAAGACCCCCACAAGTTTTGCGGAAGCAGCTGCCTCTGCCTGGGACCTCAGAGGTTACAGGCAGAGAGGACTCGGAGGGTGACAAGTTCTGGTGCCCCCCAGAATGTGACTTACGCAAGGACCCATTGCTTCCTGGAAACAGGGCCTCTGAAACCCCCCTTTGACTCCATAGCTTTTTGTCTCTCCCCTTCCCCATGTTGCCCAGCTATGCAAACAAAGGCATGTTTGGGGGAAGAAGGGCACTCATACTTAATAACCCTCAAATCGGGCTCCACATGTGGCTATTGTTAGGCAGATTTAAACAGCAATTACAGAGGTACCTCCTTCCTCCTCAGCAACAACCTAGGCCCTTAATCCAGCTAAGACCCAGAGAGTTTAAGGCTGAGCTCACTGAGATGAAGGTACCAGCTTAAGCGAGGCCTACTCAGGGCTGGGGGAGCTGGAACGCAGACAATGACCCTCCCTAAATTTACTTCTTGCCAGCAAAAAAAAAAAAAAAAAAAAAAAAGTGGGGGTGGCGGTGGGGGCTGAAGATGGGGGTGCCTGGCTGAAGTCTCTGTGGTGAACTGGCTTCCAGAGAACTCATATGGAAAGTTGTAGAAACGTTTGGACCAAGAATTCAGAAAGGAAGGCAACATGCCCCCACAGGAGCCTCAAGCTCAGACTTAGGCTGGGGGATGGGGGCTCCTCCTTCTAGAACACTTGGTATTCAAGGCTGCCAAAAGTCTGACCAGAGTAGAAAATTAGTTTCCACAGGGGAAAGGTGGTCGGGGAGTGAGGAGAGGGTTTACAGAAAGAGGCCAAACAACGCACTGTGAGCATGCCGCCTGCGTTTCTGTCCCCTGCCCCTCTTTCTGTTCCTTCCAGTTCCCCGGCCAGGGGTGCCCTCCCCTCCTTGCACTTGTCTGAACCCCCAACTTCTCATCAGGCCCAGCTGGAAGGTTCCTGCTGCTGCCCTGGAGCTCAGGCCTCCTGAGACGGCGCGCACACTGCCTGTGCAGGGTTGTGGAGCTCACGGTGCTGACGGTTGGCCCTTTGAGCCACCAGGTTCCCCACCCACTTGGAGAAAGAGGCGCTGCAAGACAGAGGGCTGTGACTTCTCTCGGCGGGCCTGGGCTGGCTCCATCAAACCAAGCTCCACTTTAAGAAGCAAGTCCTTCCTCCTTGTCCCAGTGTCGGAGGCGGGAGTGAGCTACCCACCGCTGGACGCCTTCCAGCCGGAAGACCCCTCACACTGTGGACATCGCAGGACACTGCATGGAGGCTGGAGGGAGCCACCATCTCTAGCCTTGAGGGCCTATGACTAGTGAATCGGCACCTCTCCAATTACCATCCTTTCAACCCTGGATTTTCTCATCTAAGTTTTCTGAGTATTATTTGGTCTGCCTTATCACAAAACAATAATGAAAACCATTTGGTGTCAACTGTAATCTTGGATAAAGGCCCAAGCCCACTGTTGGTCTAGAGAGGCAAAGGAACTGCAGCCAGCCTTCACTGAGCACCTCATCCCGCCAGGCAGCGCCATGCTAGAGCTAGAGGTGAAGGCAATAGCTTTGGACAGCACAGACCTGGACTGGGATTCCAGCTTCACCATCAAGCATCTGTGTGACCCTGGGCAAGTTACCTAATTCTCTAAGCTTTCATTTCCTCCTCCACAAAGGGAAAATAACAATACAACACTACAGGGCTGCCAAGATGAATTCAGTGAGTGTGTGTAGCCCTGCACAAAGCGTGATTCGGGACCAGCAGCATCACCTGGGAACTTGGTAGAAATGCAAACTTTTCCACCTTTGACCTACTCAATCAGAACCTCTCGGGGCGGGTCTCAGCAATCCCTGCTTTATAAGCCCTCTGGGTGATTCTCACATACACTGTAGGTTGGAGAACCACCAAGCTGTGTGTGGAAGGTGATTAAGAACTAGCATCTGCAACGCAAGCTACAGTCACAACTGCAAGAATCGCCATCTGCCCCTCCTGTCTCTCTGAATGGACTGGAGGCTCAGAAAAGTCAAGTCACTTCTCCAAATTCAAATAGCTAGAACCCAGGCAATGTGACTCCTGGGGCCATAGCCTTCCCACCACACCCTGCTGTCTTCCATTTAAAGCTCAAATCCTAATGCAGAATAAGTGTTGATGATGTTCTTTACAGGGCTAAACAGAGGTGAGTGTGGGTAATAGCTATAAACACTCTATCACTCTTCAGGGAAAGCAAGAAGACTAAGAATAGAAATCATCCCTCCTAAAATACAAGGGTGCAGAGCCTCTCGGGCCAGAGATGACTTCATTCCTTAGGAATAAAGGGCACTGGATACACAGAGGGTTCTCCAGGACACAGCTGCTGGGTACGCTTAGGAATGCCCAGGCATCTTAACAGCACTAACAGTAGCTATTCGAGCTATCTATTTCTTTAGTACTTTTCTAACACAAAATGGAAAACACAATTATCAGCTAGTCATGAACTTTGTGACTTTCTCTCCAGGTCTCAGTTTCTCCATCTGTAGACAGGGTAAGCAGTAAGCAGCCAAATGCTCTATAGCTTGAGGAAGTGCTGTTTTCCCCTTCCCTACCTGCAATTTGGGCTGAGGCCTCCTCCCAAGGACAGGGTCTCCTTAGCTCACACTGCACGGAATCCCAGTGTACTGTGCACCTACTGTGTGTAGACCACTGGTCACATCTGCAGCAAGCACTCATATAAGCCCGAGCCCCAGGCTGACATGACAGGTAGAGAGAAGAGAGTATCGGTATCTGGGATACCATTTTGCAGAGAACTCACGGAAGCCAGTACCACTGCTGCTCTGCCTCCATGACTCACCATGTCACCCTAAATTAAAGACCCCTGTGGGCTCCTTTTTGCTTTTGAGAGAAAATTCAACCTAAATTTAAGCTTAACACCCTGTCTGGCAAGCACTAGGCCCCAAATAAATCCTTATATACCAATGCACACAAAGCGATTCACTCAGGGTACACCCACCCCCAATCTCCATAAAACCCTGGTGGCCTTATCAGCCCCTGCAAAGCTTCTCCACCCACCAGACTGGCACACAGCCTGCAATTCCACCAGGAGCTGTTCTTAGCTGGCCCTCACTCACCACACTCTAGCCACACTGATGGTTTTTAATTCCACAAGGAAACCAAGCTCCTCTGCCCCAACCCAGAGCCTCTGTACCTGCTAGTCCCTCATCTGCACTGCTCCTCACTTACTAGGTTCCATCCCAGTCTTTAGGCCTCAGCTGAAGAGTTACCTCCTAAGAGAAGCCACTCTATCCAGACTACGTCCCTCTATCCCATTTGTTTCATAGCACTCTTCACAACTTGCCATTGTCTTTTGGTCTCTTTGTGCTTTATCTGACTATCCTCCCTGCTCTAATGAAACAGCCCCAGTAAAGTGGGCACCATGTCTGTCCTGCTCACCCCTGTATTCCTAGTATCTGTTACACTATAGGTACAAAACAAATGTTTGTAGAATGGGTGGGTGAATGACTGAGTTCCCAGAGAGAGATATAAAAATAATCACCATCATCCACAATGAATAGAGAGTGATGGGGTTCCCTGGTTGGAGGGGTGTGGATGGAGCAGGCAGGGCAGGCTCCTGCCTCCCTCTCAGAGACTGGTGGGACAGACAGAGAATGGCACCAGAAAACTCACCATAGGACCAATGGTGACATTCTGCCCTATCACTAGCTACCCCTGAAGCAGGGCATCTCAAACAGCCTATGGTCTATGACCACAACATGCAGGCCAGGGTCTGAGCCCTAAGGGAGGAGATCTTTCCCTTCCCAGCTTACCTGTACCTTCTCAAGGCCTGCTGTGGGCCAGGGTCACTGGTGGGAGATAGGGAAGGGCACCCTGGAGAGGACAGCAGCCATCGACACCATGTTGACAGGCCCCAACGGGAGCCTGATCCCATCGCGTGTTCCCTGCTGACAAAAATGCAGCTCCCTGGGTGGGGACACTTACAGAGAACATCAGACCCCACGCCCAACCCCCCATATACATCCCAGCCAACATTTCCAGTTTGCGAGTTTCTCTAAGCAGATGTGTGCCAGACTGGGCTGGATTACCATTGCAACATTTGCCTTTCATGGGAGTCTAAGTTTCTCCCTCCCAGACTTAGATTTGAAACAAGCTGTGATGGATGTTCATGCTAATAGGAAGACTAACAGCTGGTCACCATTTATTTATGCAAAGAACTTCACGTGGGGAGAAACGTCTACATACCACATCAACAACTAGACACCATTCCGTTACCACGCACAGGCCTGCCGTGTGGGGCTTCCTGCTAAACTAGAGTCCTCCTGTCCCCATGGCTTCTCCAGCCCAGGGATCCCTCACTGAGAAGGAGATGAGGCTGAGGAAGGGGTTTCTCTTTGCATTCATGTCCTCACTCACTCCACGGCCCCAGGCTGGAGTATTTATACAGCCACATTGACTGCTTACAGCCAGCGAGGTCCATTAGTAGGATGTAAACAGCTCTCAGCTCTTCAAAGGCCAGGGCCAGCCACTCTGTGGGGTCTGAGTCAGCCTGCCAGGGGCTCGCGTTTCAAGCCTTATTCATCTTCCTGATAACTTCCATAAAGGGCCAATGCTGCCTTCCTGGTATGCTGGGCTGCCAACAGCACCCCCAGTGGGATTTTCACAAGAAAATGGCATTCACTGAGCTCCTGCTGTATACATAACTCCTTCCCAGTCACTCTGGGGAGGGAGAAAAGAGCAGAAAATATATTCACTATCTTTTAGGGCATAAGGCACATGTGGGTAGGGAATAATATGAGTCAAATCACACAGAAAACCCAAGAAACCAAGAGTAGATTGACATGGGGAAGGGCAGGGTGAGCTGGGAGGGCATATAACTTAGTGTCCAAGGACATGGGTGACCTCTAGAGAGCCTGAGGTTTGAATGCTAATTGCCTTTAACTGTGTGACCTCAGTCAAGTGGTTTAAACCCTCTGGGCCTAGGTTTTCTCACCTAGAAAATGGAGATGACAGTAATAAGGTTATGGTGAGGACTAAACAAAATAGCACATGGAGAACACTTAGCATGATGCCTGGAAGAGAGTAAGTGCTCAAGAAACATCAGCTGTGGTTCATTACAAAAGGAAGCTTTCTGGAGAAGGTGAGTTCTGAGACTTCAGGAGAAGTGAGCAACACAGACCCCTTCCCTAGCTGGTCATCCTGTCTGTGGGGTGGTGACATTGGCACACACTGCCTCTCTGATCTAGAGTACAGAAGAGGGAAAGACCAGCTGCTGGTCTTCTAAGCATGGACAGAAAACTCCACTCCTAAGAGCCACTTGGTTTTCCGGAAAAATGAATAAAAATCCTATAGCAAATTAGCCCATGGAAAAGATTGTCCAAAAGTTCTGGGTCAGATTGTCCTTAGCCTGGGGTAACCCTGTCACTCGAGGAAACTGAGCCTGCGCCATGGCTGTGGGTCAGGGCACAGGGGTGGTGGGGCAGGGAGACAGTATGCTTCCTGGCAACACTCCCATTGTCATCGCTGCAGAGAGGGGCTTGGAGGAGAGGAGCACCAGCCTTGCACTTTGAAACTGTTACTGGCTTCCGTCTCAGAGCAAAAAAACCAAACCAAACAAACAAACAACTTCCTTGATTATGCTGGGAGAATGCAAAAAGGAAAACAACAATAACAAAAAGCCTTCCTCTCCTGGCCAGACTTAAAGTCAGAGTGTAGAGGGAATATCTGCATCTGTGCAGATTTTCACAAAGCACTTTCTCATTCTTGGTCTCAGGGCACCCTCACAAGGATCCAGGGAGGCAAGTAGAGAAAGCATGAGCATCATCTTCCATTTGCAGGTGAAAAATTGGGGTTCAGAGAAGTTAAGGGACTTGCCCAAGGTCACAATGACAATGTGGCAAAGCTCAAACTCAAGCCCAAGTCTTCCAATGCCTGATCTAGTCCTCATTGCCTTCCCCACCTGACTCTCTTCCTAACAGTCCCAGCTGCCAAAAATCAGGGTTGTTTGGACAGATAAAGAATATATACAATACAATACAATACAAAAAAAAAAAAAAAGCTTTCAACCATGCCTGAGACTCCATGGGAGCAAATGATAAATTGCATATGGCAACTTCCTTCCCAGATGTTCCCAAGATGGCAAGAAAGCTCCCAGAGGGAAGAGAACAAGTTCTCAAGAAGGAAGCAACTTAAGTTCTGCCAAGAGGGAATGGCAAAATGAACTATAGCATGTTCACACTGTGGAATAGCATCAGCCACAAGAACAGAACAAGGCTGATCTCAATGTACTGGCACAGGAAGAACACTGGGGCACTGAGGAGTAAGAACCACTGTTGTGAATGAAGCATGCTGTATGATTCCATAGATATCAAACAAGCAATGAAAACAAAATCACATACTGTCTCTGAATTCATAGACACATATGTAAATGCATAGAAAAACATCTGGCAAGAACCACCCTCTATCAGATATCTTCCACTTGCCCCTGCAGAGCCACACTCCACCCTCTGGGCCCCAGGAGGCAGCTCTGTATGAACTGCATCAGTGGGTTGCCTTGCAGCACCAGCAGGAGACCAAAGGAAGGGGAGAGAATGAGGTTGGAATACTTATTAGGTTGGTGCAAAAGTAATTATTTTCCCAGTCCTCCCACCAGGAGGTCTCCAAAAACTGGCCACTTCCCTCAGTCAAAGATCATGGCTCCTTTCAAGGTGCCCATACTCTCTTCTTCCAGGTTCTTGTTCTTTGTGCCTAAGGTGAGAAAGGCTTTCTGCTGTAGCAAGCCCTCGGGTGCTGCACTATGCTTTGTGGATTCTCCTGCCCACAACTTTACAATCCTGTCCTTATAGTAAAATTATCCTAGTTAGAATGTGCCATCTGTTTCCTCCCAAGACAATGCTCAAGTTATTCACTCAGTAGATAACTAGAGTAGGCAGTAGAGGAAGAGAGGAGCAGGCACTGGTAGCTGAGGCTTGGCGATCTATAGTGGCATTAGCCTTTGCAGTAATTATATGCTTGTGTGTTTACTTTGTATCATGGAAAATTTCAAGCACATGCAAAAACAGAATAGCATAACAAGGTTCCCAGGTATCCATTACCCAGCTTCAACAATCATCAATTCATGGCCAATCTTGTTTCAACCATAGCCCTACCCACTTCCCAGCCCTATATTATTTTAAGGCAAACCCAAGACATCATATGTTTTAAATTTACAAAAAAACTATATTTCTATATTGCCTGGGTAATTAAAATTTAATTAAAAACAAAGAAATTCTCAAAACTAGAACTTCTAATGGTGAGGAGACCCTGTCTTTGTTTTTAGATTGTACCCAGGCAAAGGCTTTCCCCCTCCTGTTTGCCCCAGAACCATGGCTCAGAGGCTGACCAGGTGGCCCTGTTGGCCCCTTCAGTGGGTTGGGGGCCCAACTAAGACTGGAAGTCCTTGCCAACCTGTCTTGAATATGGAGAATCTTGTTACAAACACAAAGCCACAGGAATACCTCCCATCTGAGCATCGGCTTCTAGTTTTCACTCAGCTACTTTTGTCCCTTGGTTTCCTTGTTTTGTTTTTACTTTTTATTGAAGGACAACTTTATATTTGTGAGATTCATTCCATATTGTTACATATAATTGTGGACTATTTCCACTATGGTATAGTATTCCATAGTATGAATTTATACCACAATTCACTTACCCATACACTCTTGATGGGAACTTGGGTGGTTTCCAGTTTGGAGCTATTACAAATGGTGTTACTATGGACATTATACCACATGTCTTTTGAGGTTCATATGCATGCATTTCTGTTTGTTGTACACATAGAATGGAATGTCTGGGTCATAAGAAGGCATATGTTTAACTTATCCAATGCGTAGGAGATTACTGGTGTTCAATATCCTTGTCAACACCTGGGTATCTTCTGGGTTGCTTTGCTTCACTTTAGTCATTCTTGTTGATGTGTTGTGTCTCTCATTGTGCTTTTAATGTGCGTTTCCCTAACAACTAATTAAGTCAAACAGTTTTTCTTATTTTTTGGCCATCTGCATATCCTTTTATGAAGTATCTTTTCAAGTCTTTTGCACATATTTCTAGTGGGCTGTCCTCTTTGTCTTATCAGTTTGTAAAAGTTGTTTTTTATATATATACACACACACACACACATACATATATACACACACACGTCACTTATCGGTTGTAGGTTTTGCAAGTATCTTCTATGCTATAGCTTGCTTCTTCATTTTCCTAATGGTGTCTTATCATAAAGAAAAGCTTATAGGTTTAATGTGGTCTAATGTATAGGCTTATTTTCTTGTACAACTAATAGTTTTAGTAATTTGTTCAAGAAATCTTTGCCTATACTACTTTCAGTTGTTTTGAAGATTCCTTTAGGGAAAAAAAAAAAGGCAATTATTGAAAATTGAGTAATAAAAGCCTTAAGAAACCACTAATGGAGACACCAAATCAGCCACTCCAAGAAGGAATCAATATGTGGTTACTTCATTGGAAAGACAATCTCCTGATTTTGTGACTCCCTAGTTAGCAGCCACCTGTAAGAACCAAAGCTCTTCTTACCTGTAAAGGTGAAGAGAAGGCAGGTCAGACAAATAATCTCTACCAAGAGAAAAATGTAAGAACTTTGACTATTTTTTAATGCTTAAAAGTACTAAATACTTAACAATATGCCAATGACCAGCTTCTCATAGATGAGAGGAGTTCTTGAACCTTAAGGAATAGTAGAAAATGGCAGCATTAAAATTGAAATGACTTCCACAGGACAAGTGTTTTTACACAAAGACGGAAACAACAGACACTGGGATCTACTTGAAGGTGGAGGGTGGGAGGAGGGAGAGAAGCAGAAAAGATAACTATTGGGTACTGGGGCTTAATATCTGGGTGATGAAATAATCGGTACAACAAACCCCCATGTCACAAGTTTACCTATGTAACAAACCTGCATATGTACCCTCAAACCTAAAATAAAATTTAAATTTAAAAAAATGTAAAATAAAAAATTAAAATTAAAATTATTTGTTAAAAGAGGAACAATTCTCTTTCCATAGGGCCTCCTCTCTCCCAAGAGAGGTTTGCATCCTTTCCTGTAGGAAAAGATTTCTAAAATCTTCCACCAGGGGGCATTTCTCCAACTGAAAATAAGTGAAAACATGATTAACACATTCAGTGGTCTTACCAACACCAACTATATTAATCCAAGTAATTTTTAAAGCATTTGTTGAAATGACAAAGATTCCTTTGAAAACCAATGTTTTCACTGCTTAAAGAGCAATAAGTCTGAAAGGCAATGGTGGCTTCCTAAATCCAAACCACTTCTTATATCTTAAAAAAAAAAAAAATTACATCAACATGGGGAAAAAAACAAGCAAAAATAAAATCTATGTATGACTAATTTCTTTGTCATTACTAGGAGTCAAATAATACTATGAATTTCAAATTACATTTCAGTAGAGAAGTACCAACTTCTAACAAAGCACCTACCACTACTGGAAATCTGTAGGTATAGAAGGCAGGAAACGGGAGTCTTAAGAAATTCCATGGAAACAAAAGGAGGAGGGAGAACAAACAAGACAAACAGAATCACCCCAGAGTACAGTACAGCACTAAATGCAAAATAATGAACATGAGTCTGGAACTTCGTAGTTTACAGTGATGGCTGCCAGGAAGGTACTTCAAAGTGAGTAGGGTCAGAAGTAATAATGTCAGAGAAGCACTGCTTTTGGGAAGAGAAGAAAATAAATAGAAAATAGGTGCCTTTTGGCAGTAAAGAAAAGAAATTAAGCACACTGCAGGGGGAAAAAAGAGAGAAAAAAACACGCCAAGCCATCCCACTCCCTCTATTCATTCAATAAACTGCACTTAATCATATTGACAGAAGAGGGCACTCTTGAAATAGGCATTCACCACAAAATGCCTAGGAATAAAGGGAAAATTTGTACTAACTCCACATTGTTATTAGTATTCCTTGGCTAATCAGAGGAGCTGATTTTTTTCAAAAAGATAAAATATGCACCAAAACATTTCAACTAATTAAAATTCTCCCCAACAAAGAAAATCAACCATGAAGCAGAAGCAAACTGTCATGTAACATTCCAAACTGAGTTAAATATTATAAAATAAGTATTTGAATATTGTTTAAACAAACTAGAATCAGAGATTTAAAACTTAGAAAAGAACCTTTTAAAATCAGGAAGAAATGCAATGGGAGTTTATAAATTTCAGGAAATAAATTTAAGAAAAAGACAAAACTATTTCAGAAATGAAGAACAAATTACAGTGTGTCCAGGAGAGAATAGGTTCCAACGAAAATTTAATAGGGAGCATTAAGAAAGGTAGTAAAACAAAAACCAAATGAAAATGAATTGAGAAAGAGGTTAAAAAAATCAGCAAAAGTGGTTGAAATGGAGAGCAGGCAAAGAAGATCTAACCTACGTATAATTGGAGTCCATGAAGAAGAAAAATAAAATAGAAATATTTGGAAATATAACCCAAGAAAACTTTACAGAAATAAGATAAATCCTAAACCAACATAATGAAAAGGTCCACTGTGTGCCTTGGAGAATTGATCTGGAATGAACAACTCTGAAACATATCCTAGTAAAACTACTAGATTTTTATGACAAATAAAAAATCTTCAGGACTTTCAGGCAAAAAGATCAAATCTTATTCTGACAAAAAATCTAGACTGACCTCAGGCTAAGAACAACACACAGAATTGGATAAGAGTGGAACAGCATTTTCAAGAAACTCTGAATCACCCCAGAGAGGTGAAGTACAGCACTAAATGCAAAATAATGAACATGAGTCTGAAAGTTAGTAGTTCACAGTACTGGCGTAGGGATTTTATAGTGAGTAGGGATTTTATATCCAGCCTTCATCCAACCAAGTGGTAACTGGGGCAGCTTCCATAAAAGAACTAATAATCATTTAATACATTTAATTGCAGAGCTAAGATTAAAACAAGGGTGGGGTCATGGTATCAAAAGATTCTGTAAATATGACATCTTCTGATCAAGTAGAAAGAATGTGATCTTAAAACAGTACCAAAGGAGAAAGTAAAATATGACCATTGATTGTTGTTTAGATAACAGGTGGGAGTCAAAGGATATCATGTAAAACTGACAGACTAGATAGCAAAAGTTTAAGAAAGGGGAGAATTAAGGGCACTATAAAAGGTATAAATATGATGGCAACCACTAGATCAAAAATGTAAGCCTTTCTAAATGCCAAAATAATTTTTAGACAACAATGAAAATACATCAGATAGAGAAAGAAACTCAGTAAATAAAACAATACAATCAGCACCTCAGCATCCTACTTAATATGGAAACACTAGAGGTATTCCCACAAAAGGAAAGAACAAGGCACTTTCCCACTACTAACACTGTGCTGGAAGTATTAGCTAACATAGTCAGACAAGAGAAAACAAGAGGAGGCTTGAGGATTAGAAAAGAAGATGAAAAACTAACTCTATTGCAAAGGACACAGTAATATATCAAGAAATCCTAAAGAACAAATGATAAAACTCACAACTTCTCAAAATATTTATTCTCAAAATTCCTTTACACTCTTAAAAATCAAGGACCTCAAAGAGCTTTTGTTTATGTGGGTTATATCTATTGATATTTACAGATTAGAAATTAAAACTGAGAAAATGTTAAATATTAATTTTAAATAATATAAATGCATATTTTTGAAAAATAACCATAAACAAAAACTTTCAGTGAGAAGAATGACAACATTTTACATTTTAAATATCTTTATTGTTGAGCTTAATAGAAAACGGCTGGATTTTCATGTTTCTGTAGTCAATCCATTATGATAGCACACATTACATAGCCTCCAGAAAACTCCACTGTACACTTAAGAATGGAAGTTAAAAGGGAAAATTATGTCTTAGTATCATAAATATGAGAGTCTTAGGAACATGAAAATGGTTTTGACCTTGTGAATTCACTAATAAAATCTCAGGAACCCCCAAGGGTACCCAAACCATATATTGAGAGCCACTGAACTAACTCAAACAGTAAAATATTCAGCAAGTCAGTAGGATATAAAATAAACACTAAAAGTCAGTGGCCTTTATAGGCACAAATAATAACCAATTATAAGATGTAACAGAAAAGAAACTTCCATTTATAATAGCAATGAAAATAATAAAATACTTGGAAATAAATCTAACAAGAAATGCTGAAAACCTATACAAAGAAAATCATAACACCCTCCTAAAAAACATAAAAGTTGCCTTGAATAAATGGAAAAGATATCCTTTGTTCATAGTCAGGATGTCTCATCATTAAATTAATCATATAAGTTTAATTTATAAACAGTTATAAAATTACTCAGTTAATTTATAAACTTAATATGATGCCTTAAAAATTATAAATGGCTTTTTTTCTGTAGCCAGACAAGTTGATAGTAAGGTTCATATGGAAAAATTAACTTGCAAGAATTGGTAGGTGGGAAAACACTGAAAATGAAAAGCTCTAAGGAAGGAACCAGCCCTACCAGGTATTTTTAAATATTACACAGCCTCTATAATTAAAGGTATGGTAATAGCACACAAAGAGACAGGCAGACCAGTGGAATTGAATTCAAAGTCCAGAAATAAATCCAACTACATGTGGAAATCTAGCATATGATAACAGTGATATCTCAAATCACTCAAGCAAAGATGATCTTATAATAAATGGTATTGGTATGGATAGACATTTGAGAAAATACAACTAGATCCATTCCTCACATCTATGCAAAAATAAACTCTAAATAGACTAGAGATCTAAGTGTAGAAAATTAAACTACGTAGTACTGAGAAAAACATGAGTGAATTCTTATATAACCTTGGTATAGAAAAGCTTTCTAATTATGAATCAAACTCCAAATGAAATCAAATTTTAAAACTGATAACTATAATTTTTTAAATTTTCATAGCAAAAAAAAAAAAAAAAAACCCACCACAAGTAAAATCAAAAGACAAACGTCAAACTTGGAGAAACTACTTGCAACATGTATCACTGGTAAGGAGCCAATACACCTATTAAAAAAAAAAAAAAAAAAAGACAAGCAAAGATATAAATAGACAATTCACCAAAAAGACATTAAAATGCCTCTGAAACCTATGAAAAAAAAAGTTCAACTTTACACACAGAGAAGTGCAAATTAAGACTTCCCTATGATAGTGATAGTATGTCCCACCCATCAGATTGGCAAAAATTCAAAATCTTAACAATACATTCTATTGGCAAAGTGGGAAGGAAATAGGCATGCTCATATATCATAAGTGGGAATGCATATTATACAACTCCTATGAAGAGGAATTCAGCAATACTAACAAAACTACATATTCACTTATTTGATCCAGCAATCTTACTTCTAAAAAATTACCCTAAAGATACACCTCCCACAAGAATATACATACATACAAGTTTACACACTACATCATAATATCGAAAATTACCTAAATTCTCAAATACAGCAAACTGGTTGGGAAAAAAAAAACCTATGTTACACATATACAATGGAATAATATGCTGCTATAAAGAAGGATGGAATGATCTCTATGAACTGATAAGGAGTGGTTTCTAGAATATATTGTCAGGTGGAAAAAGCAAGGCGCAAAAGAATATATAACGTACACTAGCACTGTGTAAGAAAGAAGAGGGAACTAAAAAACATACATGCATTTGCTTATTTTTGCCAAAAAGAAACATAGGAAGGAAAAATCAGAAAAATGTAAAATTGATTACCTTCTGGGGAAAGGCGGAGGAGACACAGTGAAAGGGAGACAGAAGTGACACTTTTCTCGGTATTTTTTTTGGTGTAACATTTAATTTTGGAAGCATAAACTACAGAATCAAAAGTAAAATCAACAAGGATGAGGGGAACAAAAACCAAATGGAAAGCAAACAAGCCAAACTGTATTGCAAATAAATCCTAAGAAAACAGCTGATGAACCCAAATTCATAACCACACTGATAAGGGAAAGAACTAATTCAAGTGATGGTTGAACAAAGAATATTGACTATATATCCTCAGCATAGAAGAAAAAGAACTGCAAACTAATTGTGAACTCTTTTACTTAGACTTGTTTCTCATAGCAGTATGGGTGTACCAATTTTGAAACAATCTTCTACATAGAGCATAGGATTAAGACTGAGTAAATGTGAAATAATGTTCAGAGTCAGAGTTCTAAACATAGGAGAGATTCAACTATGGGAGCAGGGAGGCAATGAAGAACCTATGGGAATGCAATTAACTGGGTGAGGGGTGGGGGTAACAGCACGAACTCATTAATATGTATGTATACTCATGACACATATGTATACTCAGAGAGACAACAGACACACATACATTTTCATATATGTATGCATAACTCTGAATGTGTATATGTATGCATACACACTTGTATATTTCACAGCTGGGATGGATAGGGGATATATGTGTATGTGTGGACATATCTATCCTAGATTTGAAGGGGCCTAGAGGCAATGACGCTCCAGTAGTGTTAGGCATAGCCAGTGCCTAGATCTTGGTTTTTAAATACCATTCCCCACTAAAAGGAACGAGGGTTCCTTAGCAAAACAGCTGATGCCAGGATTAGGTCAGGGAAGGTACAAGGTAAGCCTGGAACATCTGGTTTATGCCAGAAAATAAAGAAGTATTGAAAGTAATGATGGTGGCATGTGAAAAGCAGACAGGAGACAAGCCTGAAGCAGATCTCACTGGCTAATTTGAGCACAAAACAAATAATGACAATAACATGTTCAAACCCATTAAATAAAACAGGAATCAATGAGGCTATAGTGATAAAGCAGCAGCAGCAGAAGAGGAGGAAAAAAGAAGAAAGGAGGAAGGGAAAGCGAGAAAGCTCAAAATCAGAGGAGAACGCTAATGGGATATATGCAGACAGTAACGGCACTGGAAAAATCACCGTGTTCCGACCATGCAGTAAAGACTGGCTGAGGCAGGACTCATCAACAGACACTAAATTCAGCAGGTGGGGTGGGGTGTAAATTTTGAGGAGGAGCAGAATATTTGCACGTCAAATTGTCTTCCCACAGATCAATTATTAGTTATAAGGGAAAATGGTAACTATACAGTGCAGCAACCAGATAAGATTTTGGCCAGGAAATCAAAGTTAACATCACCAATGAGAAGCAGATAGTCATCTGACAAACCTAAATTGAATTGGAATATTCTATATCCTGACCTGGTCTTCAAGAAAACATCAGTGTCATAAAAGACAAAGACAGACTCAATAACCACTCCAGATTAAAGGTTAAAGAGACCTGACAATGTGTGACCACAAATGCAATATGTTCTCAACAAAGTACTAGCAAACCAAATTCCACAGCCCATCAAAAAGTTAATTCGCCATGATCAAATAGGCTTCACTCCTGAGATGCAAGGTTGGTTCAACATATGCAAATCAGCCAATGTGATTCACCACTTAAACAGAATTAAAAACAAAAACCATACGATCATCTTAAGAGACATGGAAAAAACTTTCCATAAAATCCACATTCCTTCATGATAAAAACCATCAAGAAACTAGGCATTGAAGGAACATACCTCAAAATAGTAACAGCCATTTATGACCAATCCACAGCCAACAGCATGCAGAATGGGCAAAAACCAGAAGCATTCCTCTTGAGGACTGGAACAAGACAAGGATGCCTACTCTTACCACCCCTATTCAACATAGTACTGAAAGTGCCAGCCAGAGCAATCAGGCAAGAAAAAGAAATAAAAGGCATCCAAATAGGAAAAGAAGAAGAAACTAACTTTCTTCACAACGATTCTATACCTAGAAAACCCTAAAGACTTTGCCAAAAGGCTCTGGGAATTGATAACTTCAGTAAAGTTTCAGGATACAAAATCAATGTATAAAAATCAGTAGCATTTCTATATACCAATAATATTCAAGCTGAGAAACAAATCAAGAACACAATCCCATTTGCAGTAGTCATCAAAAAATAAAAATACCTAAGAATACAACTAATCAAGGAGGTGAAAGGTCTCTACAAGGAAAACTACAAAACACTGCTAAATGAAATCACAGATGACACAAATGGAAAAACATTCCATGCTCAGATTGGAAGAATCAATATTGTTAAAATGACCATACTGCCCAAAGCAATCTACAGATTCAATGCTATTACTATCAAACTACCAACATTATTCACAGAATTGGAATAAAACTATTCTAAAATTAATATGGAACCAGAAAAGATTGTGAATAGCCAAAGAAATCCTAAGTAAAAAGAACAAAGCCAGAGGCATCACATTACCCAACTTCAAACTACACTGAAAGGCTACAGTAACCAAAACAGCATGATTTGGTATAAAAACAAACACATAGCAAATGGAACAGAACAGAAAACTCAAAATTAAAGCCACAGACGTACAGCTATCTAATCTTCAACAAAACTGACAAAAATAAGCAATGGGGAAAGGACTCCCTATTCAACGAAGGATGCTGGTATAGCTGGCTAGCCATATACAGAAGAATGAAACTGGATCCCTATCTTTCAATTTATACAAAAATTAACTCAAGATGGATTAAATATTTACATATAAGACCTCAGATATAAAATTTCTAGAAGAAAACCTATGAATACCCTAGGTTTTTGGCAAGGCCCTACCCATTGGCCTTGTCAAATAATTTTTGGCTAAGTCCCCAAAAGCAACTGCAATGAAAACAAAGATTAAACTAGTGGGACCTAATTAAACTAAAGAGCTTCTTCACAGCAAAAGAAACTATCAACAGAGTAAACAGACAACTCACAAAATGGGAGAAAATATTCAAAAACTATGTATCTGACAACAGTCTAATAACTAAGATCAACAAGGAACTGAAACATTGAACAAGCAAAAACCAGATAATCCCATTTTTTTAAATGGGCAAAAGACGTGAACATGTATTTCTCAAAAGAAGACATACAGGTGTCCAACGAACATGAAAAACTGCTCTACATCACTATCAGAGAAATGCAAATCAAAACCACAATGAGGTACCATCTCACACCAGTGGGAATGGCTATTACAAAAAGTCAAAAAACTACAGATGTTGGCACTGCTGCAGAGAAAGGGGAAGCCTCACACACTGTTGATGAGAATGTAAATTACTTCAGCCACTGTGGAAAGCAGTTTGGAGATTTCTCAAAGAACTAAAACAGAGCTACCATTCTATCCAGCAATCCCATTACTGGGTATATATCCAAAAGAAAACAACTTGTTCTAAAAAAGACACATGCACTCATAGGTTCATCACAGCACTATTCACAATAACAAAGACATGGAATCAACCTACGTGCCGATCAATAGTAGACTAGATAAAGAAAACATGATACATATACACCATGAAATACTATGCAGTCATAAAAAAGAATGAAATCATATCCTCTGCAGCAACATGCATGCAGCTGGAGGCCATTCTCTTAAGCAACTTTACACAGCAACAGAAAACCAAATGCCACATGTTCTTGCTTATAAGTGGGAGCTAAACATTGGGTATTCATGGACATAAAGATGGCAACAATAGACACTGGACACTGATGGGGCAGGGGACAAGGGTTAAAAAACTAACGGCCGGGTGCAGTGGCTCATGCCTGTAATCCCAGCACTTTGAGAGGCTCAGGCAGGCAGATCACGAGGTCAGAAATTTGAGACCAGCCTGACCAACATGGTGAAACCCCATCTCTCCTAAAAATACCAAAATTAGCTGGGCGTGGTGGCACGTGCCCGTAATCCCAGCTACTCAGGAGGCTGAGGCAGGAGAATCACTTGAACCCAGGAGGTGGAGGTTGCAGTGAGCCAAGATCGCACCACTGCACTCCAACCTGGGCAACAGAGCAAGACTCCGTCTCAAACGAAACAAAACAAAACAAAAACTACTTGGTACTATGATGGGTGATGGGATCATTCACTCTCCAAACGTCAGCATCACACAATATGCCCAAGTAACAAACCTACACATGTACCCCCTGAATCTAAAAGTTGAAAAAAAGAAAAGAAACGATATGTGATCATGAACTGGATCTCGTGCTGAAAGGAAAAATGTGGTATGTAGGCAGTAGACTAGGGTAAATAATACAGTTAAGACTAACCATTCAAGGCAAAAGTCTTACAATTCTGAAAGGACTTTTTGAAATCTAGACTTGGCAAATGTCCCAGCATATTCTTCCTCCACAGCTATGTCACAGTGCCCTTCCCCAATGAATATGCAGGCGTTCCAAGAAGGGCAACCATCGGGGGCCTAAGAGGGCAGCCCCAGAATCATCAAGCTTAATCTGCCCAAAGAGCATATATGACTTAAGTGTTTCCAGCCTTCTACGGTGGATGTACTTGGCAAGAACATACCCGTAGGATCCCCTGGAGAAGACAGGGCTATTATGGAAGCCTAGAATCAAGGGGTGTGGTCTTCTTCTGACCCTCTGCCAGGATGGACATGGCCCAGAGGACCAAAACCCAAAACTCTCCCCAGCTGGAGCTCAATGACCTGTGTAGATCTGGCAGCAACCCCAGGCCTTAGCAAGCCCCTGTAATCATCCTCCCAACCCTGGCCAGCCCACAGGAGCCGTCGGCAGCCACCCCAGTGACTCACCCAATATAAAAATGGTGGGGGGGGGGAATGGGAAATGAGTGATCATTCACTTTGAGGTGCATTTTTTCTTCCTGGAGATTTATTCGGGATTATTGCATCTGACACCATTCATATACTGAGAATAGCTTTTGTGCAGGAAACAAAAGGAAACTGTGAGATAGCTTTTATTTTATGTTCTTAGAGATTTATTTGGTTGGATTATATCTGGCATCAGGACGCCCACAGCTCCATCAGATTGCATTGGCAGAAGACAGGACAGACCAAGTAAGGAGTCTGCATTTTCCATGCCTTCAAGTTGCTGTGGCAATTCTGGAATTTCACAATGTTCTCCCTCATAGCCAGGTGAATACTACAAGATTCCAGTAGGACATGCAGAGGAGAGGGAGAGAGAAGCGGGGACATGGAAATCCAGGGAGAAGGGCCTGACATCTGCAATGATAGTTTTATCGTCTCCTTTAGTTCTTCTAAAAGTATTTGTTCCTATGCTCTTGAATCTCATTTGAGGTCAAGATGCAATTTCAATTCAAGCTAGTAACAAGGGCTCTGAGAGTGGTGTTCTGCTGGCTGGAGTCAAAGCAATGCTCAGCTGTCTATGCTGAGATCAGGCAGAGAAGAAAAGCAGGGCTGAACTTTATCTCTAAAATGAGGGTGACCTAGAGCATGGCCTCTTGCGGGGATTAAGTGGCTAATAGCAATGAACACTCAATGGTCAGAGCACATGCTAAGTGATTGTTTGACAATGAGTGACCCAATTGACTGTTGTGAAGTGCATTTTGTCTTCTCTTTCCTCTCCAGATAAATACCACGATGAATTCCCCAACTGATAATCACAGAGAATTCCAGTGCTTTACAAAAAACAGTCTTATCACCCCCAAATCCAAAGTGCCACTATAGCCTCATCACCTCTCGGCTTTGTGAACCAGGAAAGCATCAAGGTCTTCCTGAACAGCTCAACCTCACAACCAAGAATGTTCCCACTTAAAAGACCTTCCACACACCACATTTTCTTTTCACTGGCCTCTGGAATATGTTATCTTCAGAGAGGGAAAGTTAAAACAAATGAACTCGCAGCAGCTGGGGAGGAAGACTGAGAATGACTCAGGAGTCATTCTCCCTCCAGACAGGGTAATTTCCTACCCAGTCATAGGCAAGGTCGAGAGCTGAGCTGCATCTTAAAGCTGCCTGGGGTGAGAGACAGGAGTTTAGTGATGTAGAGAATAACTGCCAATAAAGTACTTTCTCTCTTTATTTGCTACAATTTTGTGAAAGTCTCTCAGTTCCAGATGCATAAAACTGGAGAAATGGTCCACGGCTTAGTCACCCACCTTCTCTTCCAAATAATCCACAAGGGCTAGAGGGACAGCATCAGCAACATGCCAGGCGGAATCACCCGGGGGCCTTGGAAAACCTGTTCTATTTGCTGCTGAAGGTGAGGAAAGATTGGGGGACCCTAGTGAGTCTTTCCTCCCATGGAAAATTCTCGTGACTGAGCAGCTTCAAGCTCTTTGGAGCCCTATGGGGCTGAGAGGGCTACTTACAAGGGAGGTTTTCTAGACTCTCCCAAGGCAGTCATATAGCCTGATTTTAGAATAATATGCGGCCACAAAAAGAAGTCAGTCTGCTGGGATTCCCCTGGAGAGCCTGAGAAGGGGGACAGGGCAGCCAGCTGGCTGGCAGCCACTCCAAGCACAAAGGCGGGAGCCAGCTGTGCCAGGTGTGTTTAAAGTTCATCTTACCTTTGGTCCCCCAATACCTGTGTGATGGATGGCATTGTGGGAAGGCGTATTCAGCCAGTAATGCAATGCTGGAAATAAAAGGGAGGTGATGGGAGGGGGGCTGCTTTTGTGCTCGGAGTAAATAACCAGTCGGCCAGGGTTTTTCTTCTTCTATTCATGTTCGTGGGGCCAGGAGGGACTAAAAGTTTACTGACTTTCCTAACATTCCTTCTTCTCCATAAAAATGTTAAGTCTGGGCTAGGTAGGATTCCTCTCCCTCCTCGGCTGGCCAGCCTCAGAGATTTCAGTGAGCCACTCGCAGTCCCTGAATGCACAGACCTGGAATAACAAGAAGATTTCTGACTACGGGGCATTTCTCCTTACAGAACGGCTCGAAAGGCAGTCGGCACCCAGGAGGAAACATGCCAAAGAATTTTTCTACATTAAATTATGAGGTGAGCTGAAAAAACACAACTAAATCACCCCTAGTCCAGGGCTTGCATGAGCCCCTTGACTAAGAAAATAACTTTTCAGGACTAGGTTCTCAGCAGCCATTTGGCCAAGTACCAGAGTCTCTTTCTATGATCTCAGAGACCAGGAGGTAAGAACATTTTGGCCTCAGATAAGCCAGGAGACAATCACCTAAAAACAGACATCCTTGGCTTTGACAGCCAACTCCCTCTATAGGGCAGAGAGAAGGTGCCTGGGTTAGATATCGGTGGGCCCTGCTGCTACCAGCTGAAGGCCTCATAGGAGCTGCTTGACCTGTGCTGGTAAAATGAGGGTGCAGGGGCAGTCCAGCGTGCCAAATGCGCAGCATGGAGCACGGATGCCCTGCTGCACCCAGACGCCACGTATCGCGCTTGCACATGCTGCAGGCTGGCATGGCTGAGCGGGACACAGCCTTTGTGTATAAAACCACCACAGAACGAGAAAACATTGGATCTGAAATGGGGCCAAGGCTCCTCCATTGACAAACATCAACTGTGATTCCCAGCCCCTTCCGAAAGGGCCTGGGGGAAAGCCATTGCTCCAGGCCCCCTTCCCCAAGACAGGAATGAGAGTATCACCACACACAGCCTCTCCCCTCAGTGCTACTGAGCCCATGTGACATCCTCACAGGCCAAATCCATTCCCAAGACTCAGTCCCCTCAGGACATAGATGTCTAATTTTGCCCCCAATGGTTTAGAATTATAGCTGCTATACTACCTTCTACCCCAAACCCAAAACAGTCACCAAGAGCCCCACTTGGCTGGAGACTTCCTGATAGGGTTGTTTGTGTAGGTAGATCCAAGCCTGTTTGTAGTGGATACTTAGGAACCCAGTCCCTAGGAACAGAATGGCTAATCCATGATATTTGAGGGATGTCCATAACTTCCAATGAGTAGGCATGGCACTGTCCTTGGCTCTGAAGCTCCTCCACCCTTCTTCCTGACTTCCGGCGGAAGCCCCTGTGCTGCTCTTCCATCCCCACCCTGGGAAATAGAGCCTGCTCCCAAGCTGAACAAGCGGGTTTATACCCCGCTTGCCCCACTGTACCCCGCCAAGCAGGGCACGCCAGCAGGACTGTCCAGAGGAAGCCATGGCGCAGCCCGGCTCCCGCGAAGGCTCTCCCACAGCACTGTCGCAGGAGGGCCCGGGACGGCCTGGCTCCTGCTCTCAGATACCCTCCGCGGGTCGGCCAGCCCAGGCCGTGGAGCGCACAAGTCATGAATTCCAGGCCAGCCACTGAAGCGCGGCTTCTCCCAGTAGCGTCAGCACCGCCGGCGGCCAACAGGTGGCAGGAGAGCTTTGGGGAGCGCGCACCTGAGGCCCGCGGCTGGGTCTCAGGCTGCAGCGGCAGAGGCCGAAGTCTCCCTCTCGCTGCGACCCACGGGGGAAGACAGAGCCGCCGCGGCCAGGAAGAGGAGGCGCAGAACGGCGTGCGGGAGCGAGCTAGAGGAGCCTCTGCTTTGCGCCGCGAGCCGCGAGAGCCGTTCCTGGCCGCCGGCCCCGCAGCTGCCCCCTCGGGCCTCCCTGGCTGCGTGCGGACCCGCCGTGGGACCTGGCCAGGAGCCGACCTCGGCTCCACCCCCGGGACTGGCACCCCCAACCCCCGCAGACCCCAGGCCAGGGCCAGGCCATCTGGGCCGTCCTGGGTCCCGCGGCGAGGTTTTGAATTACTTCTAAAAAGCAAGCAGGCAGTGGCCAATGGGGCTGAGAGAGACAGCCCAGAGATACGGGGTCATGGCTGTCATCGGCACCCCTCCTTGGCTTCTTGCTACAAGCAGTGATAAAATTACGGTTTTTGTGAAAACCAGAATGGTAACAGAGGAATTTTTCCTTTTTATAAATAACTAACATTTCCTACCACCAAATTCCAAAGCTGCCAGAGGGAACCCCTTCCGCATCGCCACAGCACTTTGTTATGCATTGCCCCACACTACACAGTCAGCGAAAGGAATCCATCAGGTTTAATTTGTTCTGCTCTGGTCAGAACTGAGGTCTCTAGAAGCCTCCCATATACTTTACCATTTTAAGTTTGAGAACCCTAAACTAATGATGTGAAACTAATGTAGTGTAACACCAAGTGCCCTCTCTGCCAGTAGGAAATAATTTCTGCAGCGCTTCTAAAAACCAAACCAAACCAAACAAATAAATCAAATGATTTTACAATGTGGAAAAGCCATGAGCGAGCCGGCTGGGCCGTGGCTCTGCTTGGGGGAAGCAGGCGGTTTGAGCGGCTCAGCGACTCAGCCGCGAGCAGCTTTCCTGGGCTGGGGTGTCTGCAGCTGGGAGCGGCATTCGAGCTCTGGCCCAGCAGGCCTCGGGAAAACAATCTGGCCCACAAATTCAACATGACAGTTTTAACAAATATGATTTCAACTTTTATATTTGGATTTAGGAAGGAGATGATGGCCTTACCCCGGAATCACTATTAAATAATAAGCTTATAACATATTTGCTGACGGCAATATAGACCCTGCTTCAAATTAACTTTAAAATGTGCTGCCGATACATACGGCTTATACTTAGAAAGAAAACAAAGCTGGTGACCGGGCAGATTTAGTCAAGAGGCAAACGTACAGAAATGTACACAGAGTTGATTAGAGTTTTTGCTACCTGAACAGCCAAAGGAGGCTTTAAAATTCAAGTTAGTTCTTTAAAGACTTATAATAATTTTCCCCCAACTGATTAGAATATGAGTCTTTAAACATTTAAGCAAGCTCAAGTTCTGACCATTTCAGCTTCTCAGAAGTGTGGACATTTTTTAATGCATTTACTTTATTGTGAAATTGCAATATTTGTTAATGAAAGAGAATTGGTTGCATCTGTCTATTTTACAGGTTTTTAATATCCACTAGTCATTTGACCAATGTAGAAAGCAAATAAATATTTTCCCCTCATGTCATTTTTTTAATTTCCCAGAAACAAGTGTTCCTTTATTATCTGTGACCTACTCAAATGAGAATTATTGTTAAAGAGTTGCAGGTTTCTATACCTGCTGGAGTGTTTAGAGCCCAAAGCACTGTATTTCTCTAGAACATTTTTGTTGAGCTTTAACACAGTCTTACCTGCATATCTTATATTACTTGGAGTTGGGTAACATATATCACTTTGGAAAAGATAAACAGGCTACTATAAAAGACAGGAAATAAATAACTCAAAAGGTCGCCTTTGGTTGAAGCAAGCTTATTCTAGTACTAGAAAATATTCCTTTATTTAAAAAAAAAAATACAAAGGAGTAGACCTGTAAGAATTAACTAAAGATTCAAATAACACAACTGTCTGTTGCCTTGTGTCCATGTGGGGTTTCACACAAAATTGAGTTTGAGTTTATTGGAGAAATTAAGGTTATTTGAATCAACACTGAGTCGTAGGTCTACAAATCATGTATCACTCACTCATTCACTAGCAGAAAAGCATCTATGGGACCCTTTTGTATGGGAAGGCTTGCATTTCTGAGAGCAGAGGCACAAAAGAGAAGCCTTCGTTGTTGGTTAAAAATAATTACAACTAATACCTGACCGTGGCCGATTTTCCTGTCGTTCACCACTTTAACATCGGAAACATGTGATCGGCCCTCCAGATGCCCATTATTAATTGCATGCCCTTTGATGTCTGAACATCGATGGAATCTACAAAAGCTTTAACGTAAGAAAATATGCCTCCTGAAAAATTCCCAAGTCACTGACTGGTGATCGGCACATGTTCCCATTCGTTTGCTCACCTTCAGTGGCACTGTGAAAATAGCCCCAAACCCCAGACATTTTGCCACGAGTTTGGGCAAAAAAAATTTCAAGACTTGTTTACAGTTTCTGTTTCAAGTGGGGGGAAAAAATGGCACATTTGCACATTCAGGAGGTATCTGTGTAATTTAAGACAACCTATTTCTAAAATGCTTAAGGTTCAGGAATTTGCATGAACATAATTATAAAGAAAGAAAGAGGGGAGAGATAAAACAAAGGTTAAACAGTTCTACTGGACAAGTGAATAAAGGCACCTCATTATAAATATCTCCCCTTTGCTATGTTTATTTTCTCCCAAGAGACAACTTTATTTTTTAAAGGCTTATCATGAAGGACATCGCTGACTATAGGTAAATTTCTTTTCTCAGGCAGAACTCAAAGATATTGTTATAACATGGTTTTTTGTGTGCAATTTGAAAACAAATAGACTTTTGTTTTTACAAACCATTTATTTGGGGGGATTTATTTGAAGAAAAATTTTCCTCTGCAAAGAAAAATTTATAAAAAGCTACATGTGCAGATTACTTGACCCACTGCCTGTCATAACATCTTTACACATCTCAAGGATTTAATATAGTGAAAGGAAAAGAGTAAAGAGGGTTTGAAGGGTAGCCCAGCGCGGCTTGCATGGATGGCTGCTTTCCTATGCAGAACTCAGAAATACATCCATCCCAGAAATATTTGTTTATCATGAAAAAATATTTAAGCCACTCATATTGAATTCTTTCACATTTTTGGGCAAAGTCTTTTTGCCATCTGGAATTAGGTATGTCAGTGAAGCTTATATTTTCAAATATTAGATTTTCTATCATTGTCTGAAATTCTCTCAAAGTATAGGATTGAACAGTCTTACCTTACCAAAAACAGAGGTAGAGTGCAGCAAGTAAAAATAAGAATGTTTAAAGAAAAAAAAAAATCTCTTCCAAAGAGTGAAGCTGAAAAAAGTATCACAGCGTACGTCTTTCTAAGAGTTAAATAACCTCCGACAGAGCTACAATAAAACTGATCGACATTCACTATCTGAAATGATGCGCAATTAAAAGTTAAGTAAATATTTAAAACAATCTTCCTTGCTCAAAAGAAGAATTGGAAAATTAAACATTTACAGCCAGAAATCTTGGAATCTCGATTCTTATACTTTGCAAGGGTACAAAATAAATGTGGAGATGCAGTTTCCAATTGTTTAAAGATTCCCTTTGCAAACAGTATCATGGCTTCTATGTGTGTACAAGCCCCGCAAACATAATGATGCATTAGCTAAACATAAACCCTCTCTGAATTCCTAGTAAATCTAAATATGTACGAAATTAAAATTGAAACAAGGAACAAGTCTAGTGTTAGTCCTTTCAAAATACTAATTTAATAACTCTCCAAGAAATAGAGTGTTTTAGGAAAGGCAACCCAGATGTCAGCATATAAAATCAAGCTATAAAGTGCCCTTCAAGTATATTTCAATCATTTTTAAATATTTACATTTAATAAGGACAAGTTTTTATGGCAAGAAGAGGTCATTACACTTATCATTCATGGAAAAATGTACTTTTAATGGCTTGTATATTGATTTGCAAAGGTGAAATGGTAACCTAAAATATGTAATTGTCTTTTTTTCCCTTCTGTTCAGCAATTTGTTGCTCTGGCAAAGCAAAATATGAAATGCTAGATGTGCCGCTGTTAGCGGCGGTGAGGCCGATGTTGAAAATATTCACTTACACACATTGTTCCCTCTTTTCTCCATGTCTCCTATTATGCTAAACTGAAACCCCAACTATTTGTGCTTTGGGGGATAATTAGAAGAATCTTATCGGACTTTTATAGCCCTTCCTAATGAGGCTATTTATTTGGCAAACATTAGCCAGCCGAAGGATTAGTATCACCTTGATATGGACCTTACTGAAGCTGCTACCCTCTTGTCTGCTCTGCACAAAAGCCTATCTTATCAGCAGAATAGGCTCAGTGCAGGCAAGTCATGGCTTCTGAAAATTCACCAGGGGTCAGCCTTCATTAGTCAGAAGTTCTGACCAGGAGCTGAGACAAATTCAGGTTTGGCCACTTTGAGGCCAGTAAACCCAATCAATTCAGGGTGGTGGGTTGCTGGGAAGATGGGGAGGGGCAGGAGCCCAGCAATCATCTGGGTGAGCCTTGAGAGAAATACCACCAACAGTCAGCATGCAGAGTTCACCCCTGGGAGGGATCCAGGCCTCCAATTCCCAGGGACCTTCTTCCTTACAAGGAAATAGATCCACTTCAGGGATCCCAGAGAGCAAAACGACATAGGCTTTCTCTACCTGTCCATGTCAGCCAGGAAAGCAAGTCAAAGGGAGCTGGTTACCTGTCCTAAAATGCCTTGCTCCAAGCCAATGCCCTCTCATTCTGATGCTTTGACAGAATCCCAGAGAGAGCGTCTTAATTTGATTAAAAGTGATTTTGAAAGTAATTTAAGATGAATTCATAAAATCCTCTCACCTCTGGCAGGGAGGGCAAAGGGGTTTGCATGTCTGGACTGGGAAGTCCTGACACATTCTGGAACTCTAAGAAGAACAGACTAGAGAAACAAACTGTTCAGGCAAGCTTTTCAAAATCAGCCAAGGTGGAATTCTTAGTCCAAGGCTTCTGACTTCATTTTGGGCAACTAGGCTGGAGGGGACAACCTTGGGGTGGGATGACAGGGGTTAGGTTTGCAAATGACCTAAGGTGAATAAATATTTGTAAAACACTTTGAGAGTTAACAAGCTACACAAGCACCCTGGCTACAAAAAAGGCCTCCATTCCGTCACTTAGGAAATGTTTCAGGGGATCTGATATTTGAGGCCTAAGTCAAAATGTGGCCTGAAGGAGCAGACCCCTAAGGGCCAGAGACCAGACTCTGGGTGGCAGAAGGCTCCATACAGAACACTGTATTGAGAGTTTGCCTCGAGAAAGAAATTTTCAACTCCAAAATCTGCCATCACTGACTAGCCCTTTCTCTGTTGGTAAGCCTACCTGTGGGTTCTCTCTTGGAATGCCTGGTGACCACTCCCTTCTGGGCAAGCCACTGGACCCCCAGAATAAATGCTAGGGCAAGATGGCCATTCTGAAAGGCTGTCACCCCTCCTCCTGAGCCAGGGCTTGACAACGTCCAATCCTTAGAAGGGAGCGAGGACTGAAGCTGCTGGGTTAACCTCCCTGCCTTTGTCTAAGACAGGCACTCTAACCACAAAAACAACTCTTGCAATTGGCACGGCTTCCATCACCATAGCAACTGGTGCTTCTAGAAAGGCTAAAGCATTGGTTTAAGATTCACAGCCAAATTTAAATTTCCGCAGCTCACTTTGCTTCTCCCTCATCCCCTACCCATCCTCTGGGACTTTCAAGAGCCCAGGACCTTAGGCAGCTGGCAGGCTGCATAGCAACACCAGCCCACAGCTGCTGGGCTCTGCTTGGGAGGAGTGGCTGTGCACCAATGACCAAATGCCGACTGACCACCCTGCTGAGACAGGTGAGCCCACAAAGCCTTCCGCTGGGTTTCTATAGCAACGGAATATTTGTTGGACCACTCATGGGGGAAGGGGAAGCAGGAAAGGTAGATTTTCATTCCTGTTATGGAAGCAGCTTGGGTCAGTGAGCATTTAGGCCTTACTTGGCCAGAGAAGGCCAAGCTGGGCTCTGCTCACAGGGCAGCAGCCTTGAGATGCGAGTCACTGACACCAGCAGGCTGGTGAGGAGAAAGGCATTTGGGGTCCTTCTCCCCCACAACCACCACCCTCACTAGATGGTACTTAAACTAATATACTCTAAAGCCATGGATTCTGCCCGTCACACAACATGATACCCCATAGCCCCTCAAATACCTACTTTGCTTGAATGAAAAGGCACACTAGCCTCCAAACTGCCCCCCAAAAGGAATAAGGATGTATTCGGGACACTCAGGCCTAGCCTCTGGACTGTAGATGTGGGGGTTGGCAAGGACATAAAGCAGAGTTTAGTCTAAACCTTGGCCTCTTGCACACGTCTTTGGCTGTGTCAGTCTTCCCTGCTGGGTGAGATATCTGTTCCTGACTGTCTGGGTCAGTAACAATTTGCAATGAGGGCCTATTCCACAAACTAAGAGAGACTGGAGATGGGCTATTAGCTTCAGCTCCTTTCATGTGGAATTACTTCTACTGGCACTAATATGCCATCATTTGAAAGCCTTAACCCAAATGGACGGCCGTCCGCCCCAAGCCAGGGCCGCCTGGACCAAGGCAGCGGGCTCCATGTGCTAGCTATTACAGGGTTGTTTGGTCCCGTCCCCAGTCGGCATTTGTTGCTGCACACTGAGAAACTGCTGTCAGGAAATGTTCTTTTCTAAATTACATAATTAGGGTATTGGAGAGTGTAGTGAAGGCAGATTAGGGGCATCACTTGTTCTTACTGCAAGCAATGATTCAAAGCACATAAGTAAACACTTAAACTATGTGAATGGTTTAATATTGATTAAACAATGATCTCCAAGACTAAACTCTAAGCATGGTAGGTAGAAGGCTCTGGAAGGAGAAAAAACAAAGAGTGGGCTTAATGGTGTGCATTGATTTACAGAGAAGTGTGGACTTTGACCTGCCAGATCAAAATCAGGATTTGCAATGATTACCTAAAATACAGTCCTAGGGTCCCACCTCTGCAAGCTGATGGTGAGGCTGGGGGCTAAATGGTCAGGGTCAAGGATCAAGTTCTTCCCTCAGAAAGGCCAGCTTCTCACCCACACCCACTTCCAGAAATGGAAACTCAGGCAAAGTGTGGGCTCAAATTGCATTTCATTTATTGTTTCTAACTACGGGCCACGGACTTCAACTTGATTAGAAAATTGTGCTGACGCTTCCTGTGAAGCATATCCTGAGACTTCCAGAGGAACTTCAGAAGGGAATTTTTTGCACGTACCCACTTCTTCCAAATGGCATTCCCCCTGCTTGGCAGAGCCTGTGGCCACACGTCTGCCCAGATGCCTGGGCAGGAGACTCTGCCAAGGAAGTACTGTTGACCAGCTTCTCAGGCTCCTGTTGGGGGAGGGAAGGTAGGCTCCCTCTAGGATGTGGCTGGAGGACATAGAACTGGTCCCCACTCATTCCTGGGACCACCACCTGGCTAGGGACACGGTCCTTGCCAGGGGGAAGCCCAAAAGCCACCTCTGGCCTCCTGTGAATGCAAACTCGGCAGTCTCCGCTTGCCTCCCTAACTCCTGGCTTGTGCTTTGCATTTTCTCTCTCCCCACATCTGAACTCAAGGCAAGACACTGCCAGCTGAACCGGGAGACAGCTGCCAATTAATAATATCAATGATACAAATCATTGACAGTTTTGTAAAGCTTACCTTGTGCTAAGCATCGTAAGCTCATTCTCATCATACTGAATCATAGCATAGCCACCCTTTGTAGTAGGTATCAATATCCATCCCATTTTTTAGATGACTAAACTGAGGCTAAGGGCAATTACCCCAGATCACATGGCAACTTCATATGTTTTGTCTACTTTACAAGCACTCATATAGCTCTTATTTTGTGCCAGGACTGTTCTAAATGGTTTTAAACTATTAACTGGTTAAATCCTCAATGCAACCCTGAGTAATAGGTATTCTTTTTTTTGAGACAGAGTCTTGCTCTGTCATCCAGACTGGAGTGCAATGGCGTGATCTTGGCTCACTGCAACCTCCGCCTACCCGGTTCAAGCAATTTTCCCGCCTCAGCCTCCAGAGTAGCTGGGATTACAGGCACCCACCATCATGCCCAGTAATTTTTGTATTTTTGTAGAGATGGGGTTTCACTATGTTGGCCAGTCTGGTCTCGAACTCCTGACCTCAGGTGATCCACCCGCCTTAGCCTCCCAAAGTACTGGGATTACAGTTGTGAGCCACCGCACCCCGCCCCGCCTTCTTATTTTAAAATGAGCAGACAGACACAGAGAAGTTACTTGTCCTGGGTCGAACATCCAGTGAGTAACTAAGCGAAATTCCAACATGCGCAGTCTGACTCCAAAGCCCAAGTTCCTAACCTCTCCATGAGGCCGATAGCAATCTCTAACAAAAGAAGGAAATGCCACTGTGAGAGGGAACAGCCGTGGCATGGTGCTGATGTGAAAAGCACACAGGTCCACAGCCCAGAGGCCTGGGCCCCAGCGCCAGCTCTGCTGTGTGGTGACTGGGAGGCCTCACCACCTGGAAGCGGAGGTGACTGGTGGGGACCAGGGACCCTCCAAGGTCTCAAAGTCAGCCTCTAGAAGATTCATGGGGGGCAGGTAAGTCTGCCAAGAGCCCTAGAAGACTGGGGGTGTCCTGCCCTGCTCTGCCCCAGCCCTACTCCCACCCTTCCTCACCTTCCCCCTTGAGCTAGGCCTGGGGGGATTCTCTGCTGGGGAATTCATGTTCATCCCCTTCCTCTGCATGAATGCTCAGGCTCCTAACTGGACACACAACCAATTCAAATGACGTTCCCATTTCTGCCAGCGCCCGGCAAAACCAATGGGGGCAGAATACAGAAGGGCACACAAAATGAAAATCCTGCAATGATATATTCCTTCTCATGTATATGTTTAAAATACGTCCCCAAAATAAAAATATCCCCCAACTCACCCACATAAACACACCGCCATAAACAGCTGAAGTGCTCCGTGTGGAAAATCCATCAGGGTAACTATGGACAAAGCCATTCAGGCTCAGCCCCAGTCTAGCCTAGGGCCTCAGAGTCCCCAGCCTCCCTCTGCTCAGGGCTGGGCCAGCAGCTGGCTGTGGGACTACGTGGAGGCTTCCTTGCTCTCCATGTTTCCTATGGCTCAATGGCTCTGTCCACTGTCCCCTAGCCTTGAACAACCTCCAAACATCTGGGCTAGGCCATGCTCACTAGATTCTATTTGTAAACCTCCAAAATTGACACTTACAATTGCTTTTATGGTTATCTGCAGATGCATAGAGTAGTAACACACGTGAGTCACCCAATGTGCAAGTGTCCAGCTGAGGTTAAACCCTCTGCCTTCTTGTCTCAGCTCATACTGTAAACAAGTGTCCTTTTTTTTTTTTTTTAAAGACAGTTTGCTCTTGTTGTCCAGGCTGAAGTGCAGTGGCATGATCTCAGCTCATTATAACCCCCCACCTCCCAGGTTCAAGGGATTCTCTTGCCTCAGCCTCCTGAGAAGCTGAGATTATAGGTGTTCACCACCAGGGCCAGCTAATTTTTACTATTTTTAGTAGAGATGGTGTTTCACCACATTTGGTCAGGCTGATCTCGAACTCCTGATCTCAAATGATCCTCCTGCCTTGGCCTCCCAAAGTGCTGGGATTACAGGCATGAGCTACCACCCCCAGCCAACAAGTATCCTTTCTGCCGTGTGTAGGGTTATGTGTGTGTGTGGGTTTTTTTTTTTTTCCTTATATTATGGTGCTTCTTGTTGGTGGTTTTGCTGTTTAAAATAGCCCCCAAGAATACTTCTGTGAAGTGTTCCCCAGAGCAAGAAGGCCATGATGTACTTTAGAGAGAAAATACTTGTGTTAGATCAGGGGCATCCAATCTTTTGGCTTCCCTGGGCCACATTGGAAGAAGAATTGTCTTGGGCCACACGTAAAGTGCACTAACACTAACAATAGCTAATGAGCTAAAAAAAAAAAATCATCAACAAATCTCATAATGTTTTTAAAAAGTTTATGAATTTGTGTTGGGCCACATTCAAAGCCATCCTGGGCCTCATGCAGCCTGCGGGCCGAAGGTTGGACAAGCTGTGTTAGATGATAAGCTCCATTGCAGACATGAGTTACAATGCTACTGGCCATAAAGTCGATGTTTCTGAATCATCAACGTATATTAAATAGGTGCTTTAAACAGCAACACACATAAAACAAGGTTATGTATTGATCAGTTGACAAGAATGTGACCAGAATCTCACAGGAACCTAACTTTGTATTGTCTGTAGGAGCAGTGGTTTAGTATTTGCTAATTCGGTGTTGGCGGGGACTTTATAGAACATAATTAGTGTGAGTAATGAGAATCAACTGGAGTTTCGGTCCTTGGGAAGGTGGGGCTTAGACCCATCAGGGGATGCAGGAGACAAAGCGCCAATAGCTAATGATAGCTACTATTCGTGGAGCACTCTCTTCCTGGGCCAGGTCCCTGTTACCTCACAGAACACGGTCTTTTTCTTTAGTCCATTTATGTCTAGTGTTCCATTATTGGAACGTTGAGCATGTGGGAGTTATTTATATGCTACTGCTCAAGGTCACCACCAAGGTCTGATTGCAAAAACTCAAAAAATTGCAACCTCAGGCATAAATAGGTTAATAGTCATGTCTAATGTAATAATAATGGCTGCTAACACCAAGTGAACACTCACTCTGAGCCAGGCACATACCAAACACTTCATATTGATCACACAGTATCTCATTGAATCCTCCTGTACCTGTGAAACCTGGAGGGTTTTAGGCCTCGTGCCTGCTGTTCACAGCAAGTGTTCAGCACACTCACTTGTCCCAGGTTTTGGGCTTCTCAGGGGGCAGGTTGTGCCTGGTTGGAAAAAGCCATTGCTTCAAGGATTTTTAGAACATTTTCCAGCTCTGGAGTGCACAGTAGAGGATGGAGGAGCCAGAGACTCAGCCTGCTTGACAGTGGCTAAGAGAGCGGGCAGCCAGCTCATTCCCAGGATGTGCCCCAAGCCTGGTGCCACTGAGTCCCAGCCAACCGCAGGGCTGAGCTGCCCCTCTGCTGACCGCAGCAGGTGCCATACTGACATCCCTCCTTGTGACTTAGCCACCAGCAACTTGGTCTCACTCACCTTGGTGTGGAGGAAGGAGCCCAGTTCCCAGCCTCAGCTTCACCCCAGCTAAGCTGCGAAAGCCTGAGTATGGTAGCACTTGGCACATCAGTGGCCCTAGGCCATGGTCACCTTCCCCAGGTGACCCTCAGCAAGCATCTCACTTCTCCTACCTGTGGTTTTTCCTGCCTACAAAGTGGGAATAATTACACTCCTGCATCCAAGTTTTCACATCTACTATCTCACAATTTTAGAAGAGAAACAGGCAGGGCCAGTTAAAAAAAAAGAAAACACAGACAGTGATTGTTATTATTGCTGATAACATTAGATGAATAAAGTAATATTCCCTGGACACTAAAAAGAAACAAAGTGGCAGCATTAATTATCTCATTTCTGACATTTTTCATTATGGCAGGATAGGTGGGGCTCCTCAAAAGCCAACTGCTCAGAATATTCCTGCCACTGAGTGTCCATGGGAAGAGGTGCATAAGGCATCTACTGACTACCAGCGGAACTAATCCCCTCTAGGATGCTGCCAGTTCTATCCATAGCCAGAAAGAGTGAGAAAGGCTCAGAAACAGCCCCCAACAGGTGAGGAGAGGGAGCAACAGCCCCTCTCAAAAGCAGTGCCCCAGAGAAGATATAAACAGGGCTGAGCCGCAGGATGGGTTGGGACAATTCCCTCCTCCTGCTGCGAGGTGGAAGCTGTGACCCTGCAGTCCCAACAGCCCCACCTGCTTCTTGGCTGCCCCTGCCGGAAACATGCAGGGCCCAAGCCTGGACAGCAGGAGCCCAGGTAAGCGGCCCCAGGTGCAGCAGTGGCCTTGGCCACAGGAAGTCCTGTCTCCCGCCTGCAGCTAATTGCCACCACTGCAGAGGAGCCGAGCTAATTATACAAAAGTATGTGGCTCCCACATTCCTGGGCCACCACACACTTGCACACATCTCACAGACCAGCCTGACTCCGGCATCCACCCCAGTCCCCTGCTGGCTCCTCTGAGCCCCCAGAGATGTCCCTTCTCCTGCAGCCTCCTCTATAAGCTCTTCAGGTAAGCCCAGCAGCAGTTCCCTCCACTCTCCCTTTGCCTGCCTCTGAGGCACTTAACCCTCAACTTTACCTAATGTAAATATTTAATCCTGTACATTTAGGATCTGCCTGTCACCTGCCTCCAGTCTGTTCTCTCATCATCCAAATCGTCTTCCTGCCAGACCCAGGGACAGACTCGGGTCTCCAAAGGGCGCTCTCTCTCCCCAAAGAGCTCCCCAACACAGCCCAGCACCTAGCTGACAGTAACCATGCATGGGGGGTGACAAATGTTCGAACCAGTTGTGCAACCTCAGTCAACGTGTGTGCTCTGAGCTTTAATTTTCGTATTTGTAAAATGAAGCTACCACCACCTGCCTCACAGAGTTTCTTGGGAATTGAAACCTCGCATGGTGCCTGACATACAGTAGGTAGCCCATAAACGCTTACTGAATTCCCAGCAAGCATTCGTGATGGTCTGGGGCCTTGCGCATCTAAGACTGAACTCATCCACTCATATGCAAGTATCCTTCCCTCCCCGCACCCACTCGAATGAGAACTTGATGCTGGCCCATCCCTGCCTCTGTGATGCACTCAAGAGCCTGGTAGGCAGGACAGGGGAGGATGGAGCTGGAGAAGGGCTGAGTTGAGAGGCAGGGTCCACCCATATAATCAAGTGCTGGGCAGGTGGCATGAGAAGAGAAAAGGAAAAGCTGGATGTGCGGAGAGACCCTAAGGCCGTGGGTGGCCAACACCTGCACTGGCCAGGGCTCAAGAGTGCTGCTGGGGCACAGGACAGGGACGCCCAACCTTCAATCTTCTTTCAGAAGACAATAAAGTCTTCTAATTACTTTTGGCTGCCTGAGTGTGCAGAGACTGGGGCATGTGGGGCCCTGGGGCTGGGAGGATGACACACCCTTGTCTTTGTCCATGCTCTCAACACTCCTGTAAGGCAGATTTTTGTCTCCATTTAAACAGATGAGAAAACCGAGGTTCAGAAAGGCTAAATGACTTGCCTGAGGTTACACAGCCAGTCAGAGCCAGAGCCAGGCCTCCCTCCAGATCTGCTGTCTTCTGAGCCTGTGCTGCTAACCATGTCATGCTCAGAAAATGGCATCACTGTGTGGCATCATTGCTTTACTCTAGAACATGGGGGTGAAGAGGTGCCCACTGGGTGACTCCTGCCACTTCTTGAGGAAATGCAGCCTCACCTCAGCAAATGGGGTCCTGAACCCCTACAGAGTGCCAGGGTGCCAGCCTCATGGGGACACACACAGGAAGGATGGGCCAGCTGGAGAAGCCCCTCATCCAGCAGTCCTATGCTGGCAGAACCAGCACCAACACAAGGGAGGGTATGGGGTAGTGACAACCACCAGGACCAAGGGTGGTGCCCTGAGCCACGAGAGTTGCACTCAGCCTAAGAGAGCTAGGAAAGCTAGGGAGGCTTCTCAGAGGTGGTGATCTATGGCCATCTGGGAGGATGAGCAGGACTTAAATAAAAGAGACAGGGACCTGGGTAGAGGAAATAAGATAAGCACAGGTGTGGAGGCGTGGGAGCACCAGTGTCTCCTGGGGAGGAGGGCAGATGGTGGGACACATGGATGTAGTGGGTGTGCAGGCTGAGATGTGGGCCATGAGGCCAACTCCACACGGCCTGCATGCCTGGGTGAGAAGTTGGGACATCCTTCCAGAGGTGCAGGGGAGGAAGCTGGTGATGGTGAGAGAAGCAGGCTGGTCGCGGTGACAGAAGCAGCACCGGGCAGGGACCTACCTTCCTTCCCCAAGATGAAGTCTCCCCAGATAGCAAGGATGCCTTGGGCTTTCTCTCACCTGAGGCTCTCAGACCCTACTGGAGGATGGAGTGCAGAACATGGAGCTTCTGAACCAAGAGAAATGGTCTTCCCAGCCTTCTGAGGGATGCATTTCAGAGAGAATCGAGATTGTATGTTTCAGAGTAAAGAGAAGGGCGGTGAGGCTCCCCCAACCACCACTCACCACCTCCCATGGATCCTGCCCTACCTGCCATGCCTGGCCTGTGGAGAGAAGCTCCATGATGCCACCAGCAGCACCTATGGGTGGGCCAACACTGCAACTTCCTCAACGCTGCCCTGCCTGGTGGTCTGGGGGGCTCCCTTCTGGGCAGTCCACCTCCTGTGCACACTCACAGAGCCGGCCTTCCCTGGGAAGTGAACCAGGCCTGCTAGAGGCCACTCGTCAGCCTGCTGCTGACATTCAGGCCTTTCCCTATGCTCTCCCCTCTGCCGTGACCACATGCCTTTCCCCTGACACCCCCCATTCCCTGCTTCTTCAGGTCTCAAGCCGGATGTACCTTCCTCCTGGAAGACTTCCCCAAGCTGCCCTCCTCCGCATGCCCACAGCCTCAGTGCAGTCATCAGTCACCACTGCCTGTCCCAGTCAGTCATCCCCAAGGGACTGTGACCACCTAAGGGCAGAGACTGGTATGTCCTCTTCACCTAGGCTGTATCCCCAGCTCCTGGGCCAGACTCTGGCCCATGGTTAGTGCTTGATAAGGGCCACCTGAAAGAAGGATTCCCACAGCCCACACTTTCTCAGACACCATTCCCTAACCTCTGGACTGAAGGGCTCCATCCCATCGCCCAACTAGACTGTTGTCCCTCTGGGCACCAGCCCCACCATCCCCTGGGCTTGGCACTCGCTCGAGCCTCTAAGGAGAACCCAATGTATGCCAGCCCATCCCTGCCTCCATGATGCACTCCAGAGCCTAGTAGGCAGGACAGGGGAAGGATGGAGCTGGAGAAGGGCTGGGTTGAGAGGCTGGAACTCACTCGAACCCCTAAATGGACTTCCCCGCCCTGGCATGCACCCTACCCAGACAGCGCTGGCTCCCTGTCCCTAAGGAAGAAGCCCAGCAGGGACTGAAGGTCCAGAGCTCTCCCACCCTCCTGCCTGGCTCTTCTCACCACCAGCCCAAGGCCTTTCCTTTGCCTCCCAGGTCACTGGGCCCAGGGCAGGCAGCTGGCTCCATCACACCCTGTGATGCCTTCGGCTCAGCCAGGCCATGGCTCCCAGGCCCTCCTCAGGCAGATACACTTGGTCCTGTACCTCTCTGGGCCTCAATCCCTCATGTGTAATATGGATTCAGCACCTCAGAGATCTTGCAGGGACCTGAGGGGCTTTTTGACACATTGGTCCCCTCCCCTGTTCCTTTAGAAACTTAAGGCAGGCCCAGGGAACATATGCAGAAGGGGAAAGGAATTGTTTTCCTTTGACTTAGCTCAGTACTAACTTTCTGGAAGGCAATTTAGCTAAAAGTATCAGAAGCTTTAAAAACACAGACACCCAGGCCGGTCATGGTGGCTCACGCCTGTAATCCCAGCACTTTGGGAGGCCGAGGTGGGGTGATCACAAGGTCAGGAGTTTGAGACCAGCCTGGACAATATGGTGAAACCCCGTCTCTACTAAAAATACCAAAAAATTAGCTGAGCATGGTAGTGCGTGCCTGTAATCCCAGCTACTCGGGAGGCTGAGGCAGGAGAATCGTTTGAACCCAGGAGGCAGAGATTGCAGTTAGCCAAGATCGCACCACTGTACTCCAGCCTGGGTGATAGAGTAAGACCCCAACTCAAAAAAAAAAAAAAAAAAAAAGACACATAACCCCAAAATTCAACTTCCAAACTTTTCTCTTAGAAAAAAGTACACCAAAATGCTGGAACAAGGATGTTAGTCACAATGTAGTTGTGAAGGCTAACACCCAGAAATAACCTGTATATCCAAATATAGGAGTGTGGTTTTGAAAACTATAGTACATTCATACCACAGGCCATCATTCCTACCACGCAACCATCACAAATGATGGTGTCAGGGTAAAAGGCCACCATGATATATTATTAAGCAAAGAGAACAAGTTTAAAAAACTGGATCATACTATTTTGTAAGAAAAAAGTAACACACGTACTTATAGGGGAAAAAACTTCAAAATGTTGACAGTGGTTACCTCTACTTTTTCCAGTTTTTCTAATATTAATATATAGTACTTGTGCAGGATAACACTTTTAAAACAATTGTCCACTGATAAAGCCACTGGTTAGATGTCAAGATGGGAAAACCCTGATGATAATCCCAGCCCCCACCCCGCCCCAACCTCGCAACATACATACACAGGAGTTGGCACTGAGACATATACCTAGGTGTATGTGTACACGTCCACTCACCCACCCAGCCAAGCCAAGCCACCAGCCATCAGCCCAAGGCTTGTTTTAGTCCTCAACTGAACCTATTATAACTAAGCAATATAATCCATTGCACTCCAGAACAGATTCCTAGTACCACCAGCCTATGTCCTCTACAGGCAGTACCCAGCAATTCCCTGCAGGAGGTGGTAGTAAGACAGCTGCCCTCTGGAGAGCAGCCACCAACCTCAAGCTCCCAGTGAGCACCAGAGCCACGCGATGGTAGGAACTAGCCATGGCTGTGAACTAGCCAGCCAGCAACATCATCGACCTATCAATTGTAGTGCTAATTCTCTTAGGAGCTGATGACTTCATCCATCACACTGAGGCCCCATAAGCACCCCTTTGGGTCTTCCTCATTCTCAGTGTATGGGGATGGAGCACAGGGTGGGTGTTGGCCCAGGCTGCTGGTCCAGCCAAGCTCATAAACAAGGCAGGAAAAGGACGGTGTGACATAATGCCAACTCCATGCCAGGCACAATGTTTGGCACCAGACACACTAACAGGCCTCAGAGCAGTTTGGCAAGGAAGATGTGGGACTCCAGGGTCCTCACCTGTAAATTGGGCATGATTTTCCCAAGTTCACACAACTAAAAGGAGGCAGAGCTAAGATTTGAACTCTGATCCTCCGGCCTATTCCATGAGCCCATACTTCCAACATACTTCCCTGGCTTCATGACCCACATCCCCAGGACCTTCAGGAAGTCCATGGCACTGGAATCAAAGCTGGGTGAAGCACATAAACACAGGGCCAATTCCTCTCCCCAACCCCTCCCTTGCTCATAACACAGAAGAGGCTGGAGCTGCCCCTCTGCCATTGTGTGCTGAAGAATATAACATGAACCAGGAAGAAAATATCAAGAAAGCACTCACCTGGCCCGGAGGCTGCGGGTCACCTGGTTCCATCACAGCACAGAGGCCTTGTCCGAACTATCCAGAGGCAGCTTGGGGGCTGCTGTAGAGGCCTTGGCTGATGTCATTAGGGTGGACCCGAGTAGGTGGTGCTGGGGGAGACAGGAGAGAGAAAAGAGGGGCCCACTGTGCATGTCTCCACTGCTGAAAGAACAAAGCAAAATATTTTCATTCATGAGTTCATCCAGCCTAAACACGCACCTAATCCCTAGGAACTGACAGTGTGAAACTGCTCCCAGGAAGAAGAGAGACAACGCTCAGCTCAAAGGAGGAAGGGCTGGGCAATCACTTATCACCTGGTGACCATCGGGGGCGGCAAGGAGCTGCCTGTGCTTAACAAATCCAGGCCAGTCAGAGAGGCCAGCTGCTTAAAGGACAAGGGCCCAGACTGTGAGCTCTTGGTCTGACCACCGTCCTCCCGCTGTGACTGGGACCCAGGGCAGAGGGAAGGGGCCCTTTCTGCTTGGTTGCTGGGTGCAGCTTCACTGGAAAGCACAAAAAGAACTGTGAATTTTCTCTGGGTACAAATGATATGCTCAGTTTGGGTGCTTTAGTTTCATAAAATTTGGCACCACTAGGAAGAGAAGTACACTAGAAAGAGAAGGGCAGAGCTGCAAAAATCCAAAGGATTCAGACATGGTTCCCGCTGAGATCGAGGGGAGAGGCCCCCTCCCCCAACCAGGAAAATGCCTGCCTGGTACCACCTTGATGCACAATTAGTTTCTCAAGGGGCTGCCTTGCTAGACCAGCCATTTTCCTTGAAAGTATCCATCCAAATAGGAGCCATGGGAATTTCTTTTTCTTTTTCTTTTTTTCTTTTTTCTTTTTTTTTCTTTTGGTCTACTAGAAGTCCCTAAGGGCAATCATGTCTCCCAGAAGAGATTACAAATTTTGGATTGTGTAAACACTCTCTGCCCAAAAAGCAACTATGGAGATCTTCGTTATTCCAGCCAACCTGCCTTCAAGGTAGAGAACCTGGTCAGCTCTGCCAGAAAAGGCTCCAGAACCAGCCCTTGAGGCTTGGAGTGCCCCAAGCCTGCTTCCTTGAACCCTCAGGCAGCCTTACATGGGAAGGCAGGGATGCTGATCATTGTCTCTGCCGGGTTGGTGCTGAACACAGCTTTGCAGAGCCTCTGCCTCCCTCTTTTCCCCCTTCTCCATGGTCACCGGGCATCCAAAGACCCTTCCTGGAAGAGCCCAGGAGTATGCTTGAGCAGAAGGTGCATCCTCTCGCCCATGTGTGTGCCCCCCTCACAGCTGCTGCAGCTGCTGCTCTGCCCTTTCTCCTGGGCCAACAGCTTCCAACGGAAAGACAAGGAGGATCCCAAAGAACTCTCAGGTGTCTACATGCAACTGAGCCCCAGTGTTCACTGCACCACCAGTTGCCAGGCTGGATGTCATGCATTTCACATGCTCTGTGCTAATAATCCTCACTCAGCAAGGTAAAGTCCCATTTTACAGATGTGTAAACTGAAGTTCAGAAACGTAAAACAACTGCCCTTCATAGGTAGTAAGTGGGAGTGCCAGGACATAGCCCAGGGCTCCAAAAGACACTTGAACAGAGAGACAAGACCCAGGCAAGCCCAGAAATTGCCTTCTCCAAGGACGTCCTACTTGGCAGCCATCTGTTCTGAGACTTCAGGAGAAGATCAGCGGCCCTTAGGAAAGAGATTTTCAGTGTCAGTGATGGTAGAGTGAAAGTTAAACATGGATCTGAACCACAAAAGATCCTGAATAACCAAAGCAATCCTGAGGTGGGGTCAGTGGGCAGAGAGCTGCAGGCATCACACAACCTGACTTTAAAATGTACAACAAAGCTATAGCCACCAAAACAGCATAATATTGGCATAAAAACACACAGACCAATGGAACACAATCGAGAGCCCAGAAATCCATGCATCTATAGCCAAATGATTTTTGACAAAAGTGCGAAGAACACACAACGGGAAAGGACAGTCTCTTCAATTAATGGTGCTGGGACAACTGGTCATCCACGTGCAGAATGAAATTAGGTCCTTATCTCATATACAAAAATCATCCCAAAATGGATTAAAGACTTAAATGTAAGACCCAAAACTATGAAACTACTGGAAGGAAACATTAGGAGAAATGCTTCATGATGTTGGACTGGGCAAGGATTTTTTTTTTTTCAATAAAACCTCAAGAGCACATGCAACAAAAGCAAAAATAAACAAATGTGATTACATCAAACTAAAAAACTTCTACATAGCAAAAACAGACAACAGAGCAAAGAGACAGTCTACACAATGGAAGAAAATATTTGCAAACTATACATCTAACAAGGGTTAATAACCAGACTATATAAGGAACTCAACTCAATAAAGCAAAACAAATAACCCAATTTAAAAATAGGCAAAAGAAATGTGTTAATAGACATTTCTCAAAAGACATACAAAATAGCTAACAGATATGTGACAAAACGCTCAACATCGTTAATCATCAGAGAATCATTAATTTGTCAAATCAAAGCAATGATGAGATACCACCTCACTCAAATTAGAATGGCTACTATCAAAAAGACAAAAGACAACAAGTGTCAGCAAAGAGATGGAGGAAAGGGAACCCTAACACACTGTTGGTCAAAATATAAATTAGTACAGTCACTATGGACAACAGTATGAAAGTTCCTCAAAAATAAAAACCAGAACTACCATATGACCCAGCAATCCCACTGCTGGGTACATATCTGAAGGAAAAGAAATCAGTATGTCAAAGAGGTATCTGCACTCACACGTTGATTGCAGCACTATTCTCAGTAACCAACGTACAGAATCAACCTAAGTATCCAACAATAAATAAATGGATATAGAAAATGTGGTATATGCACACAGTGGAATATGAGCCAGACATTCAAAAGACTGAAATCCTATCATCTGTGACAACATGGATGAACCTGGAAGACTCAATGTTAAGTGAAATAAACCAGACACGGAAAGGCAAATACTACATGATCTCTCTCATATGCAGAATCCGAAAGAGTTGATCTCACAGAGAAGAGAGTAGAACAATGTTTACCACAGTCTGGGGAGGGAAGCTGGAGGAAGGATGCAGAAAGGATGGTCAACGAGTACAAAGTCACAATTAGAAAGGAAGAAGTTCTGGCATCCTATTGCACAGTAGAGTGACTATAGTCAACAACAAGGCATTACATATCTCAAATAGATAGAAGAGAGGATTGTGTACATTTCCAACACAAAGAAATGATAAATGATTGAGGTGATAGATATGCTAATTATCCTGATTTGATCATTATACAATGTGTACATGTATCAAAACATCCCAATGTACCCCATAAATATGTAGAAAACATGTGTCATTGAAAGTAATTTTTTTTAAACCATGGATCTGAAAGTGGCCCACTCCACCACTGTATCCTTTCCCATCTGAGCAGCCCTGCCTCAGCCACCTGTCACCCAGCCAGGGGCCCACCTGACTGCATTGCCATTTCCCTTCACCCCGTCAGAAGACCTCAGAAACCCTCTCACTCAAAGGTCAACTTACCCAGAAGAAAGTGTGTCCTCATGGAAGCATTTCTGGCACCATGAAAGTGACATTCTGGGACTCTCCTCCAAAGCACACAAGCCCTATTATACCTTTCATCTGACCTCTGGAGCCTGGTTTAATTGGTAGGAAGAACTCCGAATTTGGAACCAGACCCTAGGTTCTAGTTCCAGTTCTGGTTGTAAGTTCAAGGACCTCACTTTGTCTGAGGTTCAGCTTGCTCATCTATGAAGTGGAGATGACAATTCTGTTGGCACTACCAGTTCACGATGGTGAAAACACTTTGCCACAAAATGGAACAAGGCCACAGCTGGAAACAGACACTGTGCCCCCAGATGCCCTCTCACCCGTCAAAGCAGGGTGGCGATGCTCCCCAGTTATCCCCAGGGCTCACCTCCTCTCAAAGTGACCCCCTCCAAGGAGAACTACAGGCGCATGCACAGCAAACCCAATGGCATGGTCCCCCATGGATGCTTGTCCTCATGGCCACTTGTTAACCACATCCCTGCTCTGGGATTTGGAGTCCCAAGATGGGAATTTAACTCATGGGGTTGCAGTGAAGCAATGTGGTATCATGGTTGGGAGGAAGGCTTTAACCTAGACCTGTCTAATTCTAGGTTCCCAGCTCTGCTATTAGCTGTGTGACCTTGAGCAAGTTACTTCACCTCTCTGAGGTTCAGCAACCTTATATTTAAAATGGGGGTCATAGTACCCAGCTCATAGGGCTCTTGGGAGGATTAAAAACATGTTAAGGTCTTAGCACAGAGTCTGGCACGTGTATGTGTCCAATAAATAGCAAGTTCAACCACATAAAATTATGTAACAGCCTCAAACCTGAACAAGAGTCAGAGAAGGCTCTAGATGTGCACTGTCCAATACAAATACAATGCAAGTCACATATGCGATTTTAAGTTTTATAGAAGCCACGTTTTAAAAAGCAAACAGAAACAGGTTAACTTTAATATGTAATCCAGTATCTCCAAATATTATTTCAATATGTAATACGTATTTTTAAATTATTTAGATACTTTACATTTTCCCATACCATGTCTTCCAACTCTGGTGTGTACTTTATCCTTACAGTATGTCTCAATGCAGACGCTAGATTTTCCTCAAATACTTGATGAGTATCTAGGACTCATAAAATTTACAGTTGTAAAAGTAAATTGACATACCCAAGTTGTTCCAAACATACTTAAAAGTTTCCCACTACCTTGAACCCTTGGGTCTGCCTTTTTATAGTTTTTCACTCCTTCCTGTTGACAGGCTGTAACTGGTTTTCAAATTAAATTTAAATTTTAAAACTTTCTCAGTACCATTAGTCATATATTAAGTACTCAAAAGCCTCATGTGACTAGCAGTGACTGTCCTGGACAGGGCAGGGTGCAGACCGAGATGCTGAGGGGTTGCTTTGCAGCAGAAACATGCCCTTTCTACTGGACTGGGACCATCACTCCTCCCGTTCAACTCCACAGCATCTCCTGATCCCCCAGCTCCATTCCAGAAGCGTCCCCTGGAAGAGCCACCTGTTGCGCCATTTCCACAGCTGCTGTGACCAGGGGAAGGTCCCTCAGCACTGTACATGGATGTGCCTCTGTCCACGGTCTAAGACTGCTCACAAACAAGGCGTGGAACACGAAGGCAAAAATGATGAAGATGTCTTTCAGTTTGCTAACTTTCTCTTTGACGACACCAGCCAATGTTTGACTTGTTTCCCTGTGCGTGCTGGAAGTATCTGGATATGAAGAAAGGATGAGAGAGTTCGAGTTGGGAGGGACAGCCTGCCAACAGGGAGGACAGAGGAAACTGTAAAAAGCAGACCCAAGGACTACGGAAGTATAGCCCCTGGGACCATTTAGTACAGGACAAACCGTACGCCTCACCCTCAGAGGGTAGCCCTGGATCACAGCCCAGAACAGGCATGGGGACCTGGACGTGCCACAAAAGCACATCACAATCTTTCTTGCCTTCCAAAATGGGGAATATGGAACACAATAAAACATTATGCAAAGATTTCCAAGCAGAACAGCAGAAGAAAGCTGGTGAGCTCTCCAGAGCCAGGACTGCCCATTCCCCAGAAAGCCAATATATGACCATTGTGACACACAGACATGTGTCTACGTGTGCATTTAAACCAAACAAAAAAAAATTTTAACCCCAAAAAAATATAGAAATCACTTAGATTTGGTAGACAAAACTACTCTTACCTGCAGCCTCATCTCTGGACACATTATGTATTTGTCTGTTTTTGTTGGTTTCGGGGTTTTGAGACAGGGTCTCACTCTGCCACCCGAGCTGGAATGCAGTGGCACAATCACAGCTCACTGCAGCCTCAAACCCCTGGGTTCAAGCGATCCTCCCACATTATCTGTTACTTGACTCCCCCTGCCCCCTCACCCCTAGGATATAAGCTCCATGAAGGAAGGGATTTTTCTTTCACTCCCTGCTGTATCCCCAGTGCCTAGCAACGGTGCCTGGAACTCAGCAGTTTGGATGGCTGGATGTACTCTAAGCTGCCCCCTAAATTCAACACCCTTTTATCATTCAACAGATATATGTTTTCCCATCGATCACCTGCCCCAAATTTTGTACAGATTGAATTTTTCATACAGAGAAAGTTCTAGATGCCCAGCTATTGCCCACTTACCTGCATCAGGTTCCAAACTGCCCCCAGACAGTGTGGTAACTTTCTCCAAGCTGCAAGAAGAAGGGGTCAACACACCCCGAGCCCTGGGTGTAGAGTTCAGTGGCAGGATCCTTCCTCCCCCATACCTGGACTGTCAGCCTGCTCCCACTGAAGAGCCAAGCAGCCCCAGCTTTCCCCTGGGTGCCCCCGTCACAACGAGCTGTGAAGACCTCAAAGCCACAGAACAGCCTCTTCTATCTCAGGGTAGCCGCATCCAGGTTTGGTAGTTCCATGTGATGTGGTGGGTGCAGAAAATAGAGCTGCATTTTTCAGCAGCATTTATACCTGTGTTTAATTTCTGCTTACTAAGACAGGGAAAATGTTCTACCTAAAGGCCAGCTGACTGCTGGATACACATTTCCGGATTAACAGCTCTGTTAGAGATGTTTCCAACAAGCAAATGACCCCTCTGTGATGTCTATAATTATATCCATATAACATATAAATCTCAATACACTTTTAATAAGCAGTTAATACTCTGATATAAAATATTTACATCTCAACCAAATTCATCCTGCATGGAGTAGCCCTGGTTTACTGAGTTATTAAAACCACTGCCATCAATCAGTCATCCTAGCTAAACAGAGAACTGAGAAGCTAAAGAAAGCTTCCTTTTCACTTTCAGCCTAGGCTGAAGCCTGGAGTTTAAATATCACCAAATATCTCTGCCCATTGTTCTTCACTAAGTAGCAGGACCTCTGTCACTGCAAAGCCATCCATCCTAGCATCCAAGCTAGAAACCCAAGAACCCCATGGAGCCTCCACCCTCTCCAGCATTAGACTGATACATTATGAGGACCTATGGTGGGTCATAGGCAAGCTGCCAGGGTGGGAAGATGAGGCACATACCCTGCAGAACTCACAACACAGACAGCCAATCATCACCTAAGTCTAGCTCAAATGTCAAACCCTCTGGGAAACCTTCTTGAGCAGGGCTCCATCTTTCGGGGCAGCCAGACCACTGCAGCCAGTCATTCTCAATGCCCCTCACACCCCACATGCAACCGAGCAACAATTCCTATGGCTGTCTTTCCAAAATTCATCCAGCACTCACATCCTCCTCATACCCTCCACTGCTGCCACCCTAGGCTGAGCCACCCCCATCTCTGACCTGGCTCATCGTAACAGCCTCCTCCCCGGTCCCCACCTGTCTTGGTGCAATAGAACAGCCAGAGCCATGCTTTAAAAACCTAAGTCAGAGGCCAGGTGCAGTGGCTCACGCCTGTAATCCCAGCACTCTGGGAGGCTGAGGTGGGTGGATAACGAGGTCAAGAGATCGAGACCATCCTGGCCAACATGGTAAAACCCCATTTCTACTAAAAATACAAAAAAAAAAAAAAATAGCTGGGCGTGGTGGTACATGCCTGTAGTCCCAGCTACTCAGGAGGCTGAGGCAGGTGAATCACTTGAACCCGGAAGGTGGAGGTTGCAGTGAGCCAAGATCAGGTCACTGCACTCCAGCCTGGTGACAGAGCAAGACTCTGTCTAAAAAAATTTTTAAAGCCTAAGTCAGACCTCATTCCTGTGCTCAAAATCCTGCAACAGCTCCTCATTTCCCTCAAAGTCCAAGTTCCTAAGGTGGGTTAGCAGATTCTGCATCAAAGGTTCTTCACTATCTTTGAGCCATGGACACCCCTAGCAGTCTGGGGAAGCCTATGGACCTTGTCTCAGATAAATGTTTTAGATGCATAAAGATTATATAGCATTAAAATGAAACCAGTTACACTGAAATAGTGGTTTTTTGTGATATTGCTATGCACATGCATTAAATAGTAAGATCTCATGGGTACTGTAATTTCAAAGTAATGATAAGCAAAAATATTTCAAGATATCTGAAATAGTTAGCAAATCATATATTGCATAGGTTTTCTTCTAGAAAAATTTTGCAGTGTATCCATCTGACAAAGGGCTAATATCCAGAATCTACAAGGAACTTAAATTTACATTAAAAAAACAAACAATCCCATCAAAAAGTGGGCGAAGGATATGAACCAACACTTCTCAAAAGAAGACATTTATACAGCCAACAAACATATGGAAAAAAACTCATCACTGGTCATTAGAGAAATGTAAATCAAAACCACAATGAGACACCATCTCACACCAGTTAAAATGGGGATCATTAAAAAGTCAGGAAACAACAGATGCTGAAGAGGATGTGGAGAAATAGGAATGCTTTTACATTGTTGGTGGGAGTGTAAATTAGTTCAACCATTGTGGAAGACAGTGCCACCATGGCATGTGTATACCTATGTAAGAAACCTGCATACTTTGCACATGTATCCCAGAACTTAAAGTATAATTTTTTTAAAAAAGAAGAAGAAAGAATAGAATAGAATAGAATAGAATAGAATAGAATAGAATAGAATAGAACAGAAAAGAACAGGAAAGAAAAGAAAAGAAAAGAAAAGAAAAGAGGTTTTCCATTTGGGGTGGTGACAAGTTCCTGGAACTAGATAATGGTGATGGTGGTGTAACATTGTGAACGTACTTAGAGCCACTGAATTGTGCACTTTAAAATAGTTAAAACGGTAATCTTATGTTATGTGTATTCTACCATAATAAACAAAACCAAGATTTAAAAAAAAACAAAACTATAGTTTCTGTTGTTGACAAAGTCACAAGTGTCTCTATACTTCGGTGGGAGTTTTCTGTGTTTTGCTTTCTGTTAGGGTTTTTTTTATTCTTTTTGCCTACATTCACAATCAAAAGGTGTACTAAATTTCACTTAAAGTCCAATGAAAATTAAAAATAAAGATGTGATTTTTTTCCAACCAAGTGGGAATCTGAATCCCATTCAGAGATCCCCTGAACACTATCCACAAACCCCCTGGGAGTTCTGTGGTCTGCACCCTTCACCTCTCTGCCCTGTCTGTGCCTCTCCTCCGTGACGGCGTCACTCTGAGCATACTGGCCTCCCCTGCTGTTCCTGAAACACACTGGACACATTCTTGCTTTATGGTTTCTTTTGCCCTTCTCATGATCCAGAAAGACCTTGCTCCTGCCCCTGTCTACACAAATAACATCTACCTCTAAGTCTTTGCTCAAATCTCACCTTCTCATAGGACAGGACATACCCTGTATACCCCCAGCATTTCCTAAACCTCTAGGCCTACTGTTTTCCGTAGCCTTTCTTACATTCTAGCATACTACATCATCCACTTATTTATTATAGTTGTGTATGCTCATTCTCTCTTCTCCTTTTCCTCCTTCTCCTCCTCTCTTCCCTCCCCAACCCCAGTCTCTCCATCTCTCCCTTCAACCATTCTTTCTCCTAGAATATAAGTTCCCTGAGGATAGGGATGGCTGTCTATATGTTTGGTGATATAGCATTAGCTCCTAGAATAGGGCCTGGAAGATAACAGAAACTCAAATATTGGCTGAATAAGAAATTAACAAACGAATGAACAGCCCGCCTCCTCAGTGGTCTCACCCTGACACTAGTCTGCACCCTCACTTGACATCTGATCACATGCTCCTTTCCTCAAATGTGCCAGGGACTCCATCACCTCTGGAATGACCTTAGTGGGACCCTTGGGGCCTCCACACTTGCTGATCCCTGTCCACCTCTCCAGCCCCATCTCAGCCTCTCATCCTGAGTGTCCCATCTCTCTGTGCCTACCTCTCTTTTACCATTTTTCAGTCTTCCACTTGTCTCTGTCTCTCTTTCTAAACTGAAGTCCACAAGACTCTATCTGGTGTAGTTCACTTTTGGGTCTCAAGCATCCAGCTCCAGGCCTGGTGCCCAGCTAGCACCAGGAACTGTTTGATGGATGAATGAATGAGTGGAGCAACTAGTGGCTGAAGCAGGAGCAGAAGCCTGTCTGGGTGCCACTCAGGCAGCAGGCTCACTGACACTGAGCACATGCCCTGGGTGGGGCGTGTCACTCTGGCTCCTGACTGAGCGTTTCACCTGGGACCCACAGGAGCTAGTTCTCAGTGTGAAGAGATAATCCAGCTAATAACAGGATTAGTTCAGGCACATCCCCTAAACCATAGGCTTGAAACCTCTACCTGTGCAAATGTTTGGCTGGCCTCTGCCAGGATCCCTATGCTCACCAACCACATCATGCATGGCTCCTCAGCTCTGACAAGCCACCCATGGGGCACAGGCAGGGGCTCGAAAATGAGAAGCCTGGAGGCTCTGATGTCTCTAGTGCCACAAGTCCCCACTGCACTGCCCTGCCAGCCTCCACCCCTATGACACCACCTACTCTTCCCTGTGCCAAGAAAGGTGATTACGTGGGCACCGTGGAGAAGGAGACCCCAAGAGGGCAAACACCAGTGACTCTGAACTGACAAGTGACATGCGGCAGCAACTGGGAAAGCAGGCTCTAGGACTGGGCCACAGCTCATGTAATGCAAAGGTGTTGCCATGTGTCTCAGTACTAGCATCCAGAGCCTGTGTCTAGCCTGGGCGCTTCTGCCACCCTTCACACCCTCATCTCCTGCCAGCTCCCTAACTGGAACAGACCCCAACTCCAGGGGCACGGCTGCGGGAGGGTTACACAGAAGGCTTACAGGGGTCGTGTTAGCCAGTGGTCAAACAGCAGAGGGAGTGGAAATGTTCAAGGCTGGGGCTGAGGTCAGAGAGAAGTGGCCACATGGCCAGGACTGCCTAACTCCAAACCCCTCTCTCATTATGGCCCTAATTCTGTCACGTGCTAAGTTAAGACCCTGGACAATGTAACCTATAAGAGCTGTGCTGTCTCACATGGTAGCATCTAGTCGCTTTAGCCATTTAAATTTAAATGAACACTAACTGAAATTAGGTAAGATCGATCATTTAGTTCTTCAGTCACACCACTCCCACTGCAAGGGCTCAATAGCCACATATGTGCTGGTGGCTACCATATTGTATAGCACAGAATACAACAGTTCACTCATCACAGATGAAGTTAAATAATTTAACTGTTGTGAAAAAAGCTCAGCATGGTGCCCAACACATAGTAGATGTTCAATATCCTCCACCCTTACCATAGGCTCCAGACACTCCAGGGACTCCTCACTGCCCTTGCCATGCTACCACCTTGAGGCACTCTTGACTAGCAGTTGCTCAGTCCCCACAGCATGCCTGCCTTGGGTTTGGGAAATAAATTAGTATCTTCTGGCTCTCCACTGCTACTTAATGATTATGTCATCATCACCCCATTTTACAGATAGAGAAATGGCAGCCCATAGAGGGTAAGAAATGTACACATGGTCAGGAGACTGGATGCTTACAAAATTATTGAAAGGGCTAGAAAATGGGCTCTAGGTGGGCCCCTAGGAATGACTTCCAGAATCCCACTGAGCTGACTTGCCAATCTGGAATTCAGGTGTTGTAGACAGAATAATGGCTCCCCAAAGATGTCCATGTCCTAATTCCCAGAACATGTGAACATTCACTTTTGTGACAAAGGGAATTTAGGATAGCAGATGAAATTACAGTGGTAAAATGGCTACCTTCGAATTAAGGAAATTATCTTGGATTATGTGGGTGTATCCAGTGACTACAGTATCCCAGTGTAGACACAAGGGTTCTGAAATGTGGAAGATGAAGAAGAGTCAGTGCCAGAATGATGTAATGCGAGAAAGACACAACCAGTGGCTTTGAAGACAGAAGGGTCTTCTCTAGACCCTCCAGAAAGACATGCAGCCCTACCCACATCTTTATTTTAGCCCAGTGGAACCCATTTTGGGCTCCTGACCTTCAAAACTATAGGATAATACATTTTTGTTGTGGTAATTTATTATAGCAGCCACAGGAAATAAATACAGTTTTTGGTACCAGAAGTGGGGCTACTCTAACAAATACCTGAAAGTGTGAAAGTGACTTCGAAACAGAAGTTGCACAGTCTAGAAGAATTTTAAGGAGCATGATAGAAAAGACTAGGTTTCCTTGAAGAGACTATTAGAAATACGGATGTTAACAACTTTACTAAGACTCAGAAGGAATGAGGAACATGGTAAAGAAAACCAAAATCACTTTAGAAAATACTTCAGTTGTTGTGAATGAACTATTTTAGAAATATGGATGTTAAAGGTGATGCTGGTAAGGGCTCAGAAGAAAATGAGAAAATGTTATTCAAAACTAGAAGAAAGAAGATCCTTGTTATACAGTGGCAGAAAGTCAGTGGAATTGTGCCCTGCAGTTATGTAAAAAGCAGAACTTGCAAGTGATGAACTTGTTGAGTAGCAGTTCAAGAAAAGTGTTAAAGGTGTGGCCAGGTTTATTTTTGCTCCTTATAGTAAAATGCAAAAGAGAAGAGATAAACTGGGCAGGTGTGGTGGCTCATGCCTGTAATCACAGCACTTTGGAAGGCCAAGGCAAGTGGATCACGAGGTCAGGAGTTCGAGACTAGCCTGGTCAACATAGTGAAACCCTGTCTCTTCTAAAAATACAAAAATTAGCCAGGCATAGTGGCACACGCCTGTAGTTCCAGCTACTTGGACGGCTGAGGCAGGAGAATAGCTTGAACCCGGGAGGTGGGGGTTGCAAATGAGCCGAGGAGCCGAGATTATGCCACTGCACTCCAGCCTGGATGACAGAGCAGACTCCGTCTCAAAAAAAAAAAAAAAGAGAGAGAGAGAGAGAGAGAAAAGGTAAACTGAAGGAAGAACTGTTTTTGGTTGCTGTTTTTTGGGGTGTGTGTGTGTGCGCACGTGTGTGTGTGTGTGTGTGTGTGTGTGTGTGTGTTTAAGGAACCATGACTTGATTTAGGGAAAGTCTCAGCCTACCTAGATTGTAAAAACACTAAAATTAAGAGTTACCTTCAAGAAAGTGTGACAAGAGGCAAAAATAAGAGTGTGGCTTGACAACCCATTGCTAGTAAATCAGAAAGATCAAAAGATTAGTCACACGAAAGGCTCTTTGAAAACAGCGTGACTTATCTATCCTCTTGAACATCTCAGCAGAAGCCAAAATAGAGATGAGATTGTCTAGAAAAGACTGGTGGAGAAGGAGGAGACCTACAAGATTCTTAAGAATGTTATGCCAGCAGAAACACTGCAGTTTTTACTGAAGAGGGCTGAGAGGAGATGAAAAAGATTGTAGGACCTCTGAAAATCTCCAGGCAATAAATAGGCTGATAAAACTCCTCAGCTGCAAACACATGCTACCTTTAATGAAAAAGGAAAGCTGACTCAGAAGGTGGAGTCTTGAACCCAGATGGTGAGCCATGATTTAGAACCCTCATTCTAAAATGAGGGGGACAAAAGTCAAAACCTCAATTCCACCCATGTAAAATGAGCCCATAAAGGGGTTCACTCTCAGACTGAGGGTGAACTACAAATAAACTAGCCCTCTTGTGAGCCTGTAGCTCCTGTTCAAATAACCGGAGAGTTAAATGAATCTCATGTTTAAAATAACAGACAGCATTCCACAGCCCAGAGGAAGCAAATAAAATCCTCTCTGAAAGAATTATTTCTAAAATAATTTAGCATTAATGACCAGCACATACTCAAAAACAACCAGGCACACAAGGAAATAAGGCATCAAGAATCAGAAAACTGAAACAGATTTACAACACTTCAGATAACAGAATTTTCTGAGTCTATTAAAAAAATTATGTTTATGATGTATAAAAAAAAAAAACAAAAAACAAGGTGGAAAATAGCTACGGGGACAACTGCTCTAAGAACCAAGAGATGAACAGGAGTTAACTAGATGGAAAGGAAAAAGAGAGGGATGCGGGAAGAAAGGCATTCCCAGCAAAGAAGCCAATAGGCTCCACGTTCTATCCCACCATGAGGCCTCTGTATGCCAGATATTAAGAAAGAGGCCAGCATGGAAGGAATGTAGAAAACAAGGGGACAGGGAAATAGTGTGACATTAAAGAACTGAGATGAGCAGAGGCTGGATTCTGATAAGCATTTTGGCCTCTGTCCTGAAAATAATCACTGAATGTTACCATTGAAGGAGCCTTGAAAGATTTCAAATAGGAGTTGGGCTAGACAAACTTGGATTTTTGGAGAATTCTAGTCTTCTGCTCAGCTCTGAAAGAACCTTCTCCCCTTTTTCTCTGGAAACTCACACAATCCCAAGATCCATGCTGAGCCAACACTATTGCCCCATCAAGCAGGCGGTAACACTGAGACCCCGAGAGAGGCAATGACCTGTTTTAAGGGCCCTGTTGAGTAACCTAAGTCTGTTGGGCTCGTTTCATCTGGGGATATAGCACAGAAAAAAAAGTAGGTAGAGAAGTCACTGTTGGCAGAGTCAACTAGAGGGTCGCATCACCTGAGGCCTGCTTAGACTAAATATCTACGAGTCTCCCAGCACCATGGTCTTGAGTAGTCTGAGTTCCCCAGTAACATGAATCACACAACCTCAGCAGGCAAGGTAGTGCATGTGTGTGTGCATGCACACATGCATGTATACATGGAGAAGGAGGGGCAGGGTCTAAGAAGAAGGGCCAAGATTTTCATCCCCAATGCTGAACTGAGCCTAGACGTGCAGTATGGGTAAGGTTTCTAGGGAACATTTGCAACCCCTATAAAATGGGCCCCATTTTGTGGGAGGACAAACATACTTGCCTCCCCAGCAGCTCATGAAGCTCCTCCCTCCTCATGCCAGGTGGGAGGCACTGTAGACACATCACCCACCCAGGGCCCAGCCACTCCCACTCACACACCACTCATTCCTCCCAGGCCTTTGTTCCTGCATGTCCAGGAGCTGCCAGCCTTCTCCTTACTCCACAGCAGGCTCCCAGAGGATCCTGGACAAGTCTTGACCCCATCAGGAGCCAATACCCACCCCCATTCCCTGCTGTGAGCCTGCCAGGGGATCCCTACAGGGGAAGCAGGCAGACCACCATTGGCCCAGGCTCCCCAGGCAGTGGTGGGGCCTTTGAGGGGAAAGTTCATTTCATCAATCAGCTCATTGTTGGCCTGCCAAGTGCAGGCTCGTCCTCCCCCGGTGTGTCACTGGGCGCTGTTGACACAGATGTCAACTGTCAAGGGTGCCCTCCACCCTCCGCCTTCCTCCTGGGGCATCCTGCAGGTCCAGCACAAGGGCCTCTGTCGCAATGCTCCCCACTGGCCCCTTGCAACCAAGATTGCCACACCTTTGGAATTGCCAAAACTTGACTGGATACTTCATCATGTGGATTGGCCATGAAGGCTGCAGCTGACTCGGCCAGGTATGGCAGATACTTGACTGTTTGCCAGATGACAAATCCCAACTGAGTGAAACCTGCAGACTTCACAGTATCTGTGGTGCAAGCTTCCTCCCGCCCGCCCAACAGAAGTGGCAGGTGGTAGCTTTCTGGGGCCCATTTCCAGCATGGGAAGGAGGAGTTCACATCCCCACAATCTGTGCATATATGGGCCCAGCCAGCAGGCTAAATCCACGGCAACGGCTGAGCTATCTTTGTTCCCTCCAGACCCATCCCACGCCTGCCTCCAGGAAGGGCTGGGGAGCAGTGAGCACATGGGAATCTGTGCAGTGGGCCCCAAGGGGCCCTGTCCCCATTCCTGTCCTTCACTAGTCCCAGGGAACTCAGGATAGAGGGCAGCTACACTGTGGCAGCCCTCAGGTGGAAAAGACCACACAATTGCAGGCATCATGAGGAACCACCAAAATCACTTCATGCTGGGCCCCAAGGAAAGCTGTTAGAACCCAAGGAAAAAGACATGATGCATAGTACACTTCACTCCCTAGGTCACCATGATTCTGAGTTATTTGTCATGTTTGTGGATTCCAAGTATGTCCACATGCCATAGCAGAGGGAAGTACTTGGGCTCCCATCTTCATGGAGAAAACGTACTTACAAAGAGAGAGAGAGGAGAAAGACACAGAGAGAGAGATTACAGCACAAGGTAGGAAGTGTGCCCAGTGAATGGGTCAATGGAAATCACAAGGAAGGAAAATCACTGTGTGCTAGAGTAGACAAGGAAAGCAGGCTTCCCAGTGGGGCTGGATTTGTTCCAGCATAGCCAGGTGCAATCTAGGAAGTGTGATGGCTTAAACTAGAAAATGGGGACGAGCATACCACTGTGTGAGGACACTGACCCTGGAACCACAGACTGGCTGAGACCTTCTGGTTCAACCCACCATCGCCACTGTTGTTCAGGTAGGAAGACCAAGGCTTGCAGGTAAAGGGACTTCCCCAAGACCACTCAGTCAAGTGGGAACTGGTGCCCCAGCCACCACCAGAGATTGCTGTACATGGCAGAAGATGATGTCCTGGGCCCTTTCTCAGGACATGCTGTTATGCACATGACTTATGATCCCTTCCCAATCATCAGGCAAGATTTAGTACCTAGAGCCCAATCCTACAGAGCTGTAGCAAGAGATTGAGGAGAAAAGACAGGAGTTAGGAGCCAGACAGCACCCTGGTCTAGCTCAGGCCAGGACAGGCTGACAGGATAGGGCTTTAGGTCTTCCCATTTTGAAACCTCTGTGAAATAACTATTTTGAAATCTTGCTCAATTTTGAAATTTCTTCAAGATAAAACCAAATCTGGTTGTGATGAGTTGATACCTTGATCACTGGCCTGGTATGTGGTAAACTGTCTACCCTGTCCTCATGACCTTGGGGGCTGGCTCTATGAGCCCTACATTGTAGCCTGTCAGCAGGACAGGACCTGGCACAGTGTGGGTCTCTGCCCTGGGAAAATGCTGCCAGTGGGAGGCAGCTGCCTGGCATAGCAGAGGAGACACACCTGGACTCCCTCCTCAATGCTCGAGCTCCAGGTCCTGTATCTATCGTGGGGCTGTGGCACATAATAGTACCCAATGGTCACATGTTGCCCTTGTGGTCCCAATACCAGTTCTAAAAATCATTCAGGCATCTACAGTTCACCCGCCAAATGTAGTCAGTCCATGGTTTCCTCCTTCCAAAAAGCTCCACCAGTTGAACCAAGGCATTGCTTGGGAAGAACTCTGAGCTGCACAGACCACAGCCTTGGCCCATGACCAGTACAATCTTAAAAGAGGCCCAGGGCCCAAAGAAGCTAATTGGCTTGCTTTTCCACTGAAGGGAACAGGTACCCTGGACGCTCCCACAGCCAACCACATAGAGACCATGTGGGAAGCTCTTGGTTTGATGGAAGCCACGGACTTTTCTATCTAGAAGGTCCTTCAGAAGGCACATCTCCTCATCCCCGCCTCATCATACCTTGAATATGGGGCTGCTGCAGTGAAGAATATCCCAGAAGGCCAACCCATTTTCTAAGTCAATATTTCCTCTCTGGGACAGAACAACCAACGAGGCCAAGATGAGGATCTACACGGGTGAGGTGGGCAAGAGCACCCAGGGCTGGTATAGATGACTTGGACATAGCAGTGGTAGGTCTACCATAAGATGCCTCAGTTGACAGGACTTTATCTTTCTTTTCCACCGTGATAGAAATTTAGTCCTTTTCCACTGTAGTAGAACATACAATTCTGCTGGTTATGCAACTCAGGTCATGATTCAAGTTCTATGTGCATTGGGCAGTTTAGTCATGTTTGAGAAATACCTCCAAACACTGTTCACTCACTCAATAGACTTCTCCTGAGCACTTACTAAGCCACAGGCTAGGAAGCACCCAGTCTAGCAGGAGCAGATGAGGGCCTTTCTGCTGGGAAGCGAGCAAATGGAACACACTCTCTCTTGAGCTGTGCCCACCTTTCACGACTCCCTCTGAGGCCAATCAGGCATATCTGCCAATTGCCAAGACCACAGAGCACAGTCAAGAGATCATGAGTTCTGACCTGGAATCAGCCACACAAACAGCTTCAACCCTCTAGGCCTCGACTATATCATGGGGATAAAAGTAGCAGCCCTGGGTAGCACCAAGAGCTAATAGGAGGCGGCTTAAACAACAAAGGTGATGCCCCTCATCATCACTGTTGGATCACTCCTGCAGAGGAAGGGAGAGGGAGCCAGGGACCAGGGTACCCTCCTTAGGAAGGGCTCTCAAATCTGTCCTCACATCCTGTCAGTCCACACCTACTCTAAACAAGTCTCCTGGCTAGGCCACCTCCCCCTCTTCTCACCAGAGCTGTGCCACAACCTAGACTAGAGCTAGTCACCCTTCCCGCCCCAGGCAGAGGCAGGAGAATGACACAACTCAACACCCTGTTTAATCCTGCTCAACTTCAATGCTAGGACGGTGTTGGGGAAGGAGACAGGTCCTCACTGTGACTCACCTGCAAACAAGGTCACTACCCACAAGACCAGGACTGGTCTGCCGTGTAGGTAATCACAAGAGTGTGAAGGAAGGTTCTCTCTCCACCTTAAAATCTCTCTTCCAATATCTGCATGGCTTCAGTTCATACCAATAGATTGAATTTCTTTGGATGCTAGAGGGTTTTGGAGGCTTGAAAGTTCCCTGTTAATAATTGCTAACATTTTTGGCAAGTGAGCAAGTCATTGTACCAAACACTAATTTAAACCTCATAACAAACCTCATAACAAACATACAAACGAGGCAGGTATTCTTATTATGCCCATTTCACAGATAAGCGAAAGGAGACAGGTTCAGAAACATGCCCAAGGTCACACAGCTAGTGAGTGGCAGACCCAGGAATTGAACACAAGCTGTCCGACTGTAAAGCCCATGATCTTAATCTTCATACCTTAACGCACCAGGGACTTGGCTTTAGGAAAGTCGTTTATAAACCATTTTCCAAAAAGCCCTAGAGTTGCATGGTGGCACCTCAGGAGCCACCAAAGGCAGCAGAAGGAGCAGAGGGTGAGGCTCCAGTCCCCTCCCCCATTTTAACCAAAGCAGCTTTCTTAAGCAGAATCTTAATTTTTAAAAAGAAACAATTTCTAATTAGTTTCTAATTTCACTCTAATTGTAAAAATAGATCTCACCAATTGCTTGAACCCAGGAGGCGGAAGTTGCAGTGAGCCAAGATGATGCCACTGCACTCCAGCCTGGCGACCGAGCGAGACTCTACTTCAAAAAAATAAAATAAAATAAAATAAAAATATCTCATCAGCAAAAACACTTCTGAAATTTTCTTCTTTAGGAAAACCCCAGCTCATACTTTACAGAATTTCATTCCCAAGGGATCTTCTGATTTGGGGGATGAGACACAAGGGAGGTTTTCAGGAAAAACTTAGAAGTCTTCAGAATGTAGCTGAGAGTCATCAAACTCAGGGCCTTGGAAACCAAGGGTCTCCTCCTTTCTTCCCTAACCGTCTTAGGTCCAGAAAAGAAAATGTGATCACAAGGTTCAGAAATGTGGCTGGCACCAGTAAACAGAGTAGGGAACCCAACTCCTTCCACCAACACACATAGACACACACTCTCTATTTCAGCCTGTCCTCAGCATGGACTCAGATGGAGTGACCCATGAGTGATCTCTGAGCCCTGATCAGCCACAGCCACTTATGGGACATCCCGGGACATCCATGTGGGAGCCATGAGCCCAGGATCCTCAACTGAAAGTGAGTCTACGATGGACAGAGGGATCGTGGCTGTAATGGGGCCTTGATCTCATCTCCCTTTGCATGGAGACAGGGATGACCTTAGAGGATAGGCCAGGACTGAGAACAGTTTTTGGGGAAAGGAGTCAAGACACCCTCTGGCTTCCCAGCCCACTGGCAGGGCACAGAAAATCCTGAGGCATCATGGACAAAATCCTGGGAAACTACACATGGCTCATAACTGGGCTTCATCTCCTCATTCCCTCTCCTGGCCCTCCTTCTCCCCTGAAAGCTGCCACAAACCTTTCAGCCTGGACCTCTGAGGAACAGCCATGTTCCTTCCTGCTTTCCCACTTTAAATCCCCCACCCCGGGAAAGAGGCATCAAAACCTGAGGAAAGCAGGGGACAGTGTGGCTAAATGAGAACCACACAGGAGAAAGACACAGGAGTGGGTGCTCGATGGCCACAACACCATCCAGCCACAGCAGACTACTCCAAAATACCTTCACTTCCACGTGGCTCAATCACTTCTCAGAAAGCCGACGGCTCCCTCCCCAACCAAGGACCCCCCATTGATAGGCATGGCTCTGGCCCTAAGGGGCGTTTGCACAGCCATGGCAAGGCTGCTGTATTGCACAAGATTCAAGTGAAGTTCGATTTGGAATCAAAAAATGCTAAGTTGGAACAGCCACAGCCCCTGGAACGTGAGCCCTCCCACCCCAACCTACAGTTCCAATTTCCCCAAGAGATAACCTGGATCTCATCTGATTGCTGACATTGCAGGGGTCAGCTCAGAGAGACTGAGGGTCTTCTGTAAGCATTGCTCCTGTCCCCAGAATGAAGAGGCAGCAGCCAGGAAGAGGAACAGGCCTTGCTGTACACAGAGAGACAGCCTTGCTCCCATCTCCCCCACACACATGCAGCACCCCCAAAGCAGCCCTATGTTCCCCTCGAAGGACACCCAGGTAAGATGCTCAGGTCCGAGAGGGGTGAGCACGTCAGTCTGTCCATTCAACCCATTTGCTCAGCTTAATCTGCCCTCCCCACTTAACAAGGGTTCAAAAGAGGTTTCACCAGCTCCCACCGCCCAATCGGGCGCCTTTCTCAAACCCCACACTGGCAATTACTTCCAATTACATGATGTGACAAGGCTCTGGGGCCTGGGCTCTTAACTCAGGTCCTGCATTATGCAATGTTTTTAATCCTCTTACTTAAGGTGGAAAACCGATATGGTGCTCTGAGTTCACGTGAATGACTAGAAAAAAAATTCTAAGAAATAAAAACATCGCCATTAATATCACCTTACAGGCTCCCTGAAAGGATTAAAAAGGATGCGTACTTCGAATTTTCAAATGCCCCTGCTGAACTCTTTTCGAGCCTTTATGATGCAAACGTTCCTCAGTGGGAGAGGGACCAAGTGGGGATTCCCTGGTGAAGAGAGTAGTCCCTCCATGCCTGTGGGGTGAGGTCCATTAGCAGGAACCCTGGATCCCACCAGCCTGTGCCCATGGCCAGAGCCAGGGCTGCATGGGCCTCGCGCTACCCCAGAGCAGCCGGGGTACACAGATTGGAGCTCTTCTATCTATGCAAAGCTGCCCAGAGCCAAAGCCTACACGTCCCTTATCCCTAAGGCAGGTCCCACCTCACTTGGCTAGGAAAGATCCCTACCACCCTGCCCCCAGAACGCCCAGCCCTCTGGACATTCCCACAGACCCCACAGGCCACTGAGATAACAAACTTAACAAGGATGGAGGAGATTTCCTGAGTAGCTCAGGCCCTGACAAGGTGGGAAGGCCCCTGCATTCCCATTAGCAGGTCCTTAGCACACAATGGGCTCCCTGATTTCTTCACCATGAGCTCTGCTATCAGTCCTTGCCAGGCTGCCATGCCACAATGAAGTCATACATTGGCCAACCAGCAATAGGTGGGCAGGTGGACAAGCACCCAGGACCTGCCCTTCAATGCCCAAACCCAGCCCAGGGCCTGGCCTTTGGATGGAAGGGAACAGCCCAAGACCAGCAGGTACAATTACAGTGGCTGGGCCCATTAAACCCTGGGAAGAAAGAGCTGCCTGGTAATTACCTCTAATCCCCTTCGAGTCTTTGTCTGCTAGCAGCACCGCTGTAAGCCTAATGGTGTGAGATAAGTGGCCAGACTCCCCAGCCTTCCCCAGAGCTGCCTCAGGCAGGGCTAAGGTGGGGGCACCCATCAGCACAAGCCCACCAGGATGCCATTCCTATAAGGCTCCTGTGACAGGACCCTCCACGAAGAGGCAGTTCCCACAGGACAACGAGGTCCCCGGGGCTACAAGATGGCCCCAGAGTAGGAGGAGGGTCCCAGACCCTGGAGGGGCCAAGTGTTTGAGCAAACAAGACTCACGTCACCTGGACCCCACAGCCATTTCCAAAACCATATTCTGATCATGCTGGGACCTAAATCCTGTACTCCAGAAGCCATACACAGGATGAGGCTTATGGTACAGAGCAATTCACCAGAACAGTATGCGGCCCCCAGAGCTTTGAAGAGTGAATGACCTGCCTGCCGCAAGCCATTCAGAGGCTTCCACAGGTGGGAGCTGGCCCTTCTGCTCTTCATAACAACCCAGAATAGAGGGGGCACTTACGGACACATAACATGCCTTTATCCTCTGGCCCCCATGGCCCCATTCAACACTTGCATCCTGAGGTGCAGGAGTCCCAAACTCAGAAGCTCCCGGGCTCAGCTGTGACACAAAGAAGTGAGGTCAGCCCAGGGTGCATCTCAACACTGGCACAGGAAAACATGGCTCTACATGTACTGGCTCGTTTCCCGGAAACACAGTTTTCCCAGCCTCTCCCTTCTTCTCTCTCTTAATAGAGACTTTGGTCGATGCCCATTTAAAGAGGGTTGCTCTTGGTGACTTTACCAAATCTTATTTCTCTAGAGAAGTCAGAAATCTAAATTTCTAGCCAATTATCTCCTAGTTTTTTTAAAACAGATTCCAATAATTTTAAACACTGGATGAACCAATCAAATGTGTCTGCAGGATCCCAATTTACAAGCTCTGCTGTCCTGGATTTGCCCGTTTTGGGGTCCCTCTACCCCTACCTCAAACCAAGCTCCTTGAGAAGAAAAACCACATCATGTTCACCCCTATAATCCCACCACCTAGTCTAGGGCCTGGCACACATCGGATACTCATTAAATGTTGGGTAACTGGTTGAATGAATGGTGAGGAAACTAAGGGCAGAACAGTTAACTCATCTGTGCAAGGTGACCCAGCTGGTGAGCACAAAGCAGACATGGGCAGCCAAGCCCAGGCCCCTGGCCCAGTGCACCTGCCACAGCACCTTGTTGCTTCCCTCAGCCCTAGTCATTCACATTCCTGGAAATAGCCCTTCTTTTAGTCCACAGTTCTTATCCACAGTAATTTAAATTTTGGTGTTTCAAATGATGTTTTACACAGCACCCCTCAACCCACCCCACCCATGACAGCTGGGCTGCAGACCCCTTGCAAGCATGACAACTGGGGGTACATGCATAGTCTATGCGTTGCGCAAAAAGGTTTTCAGACCTCAGCAACCCTATGATGCAGGAAGAATGACTCCTCATGAAGGAGAGTACCTCCCTGAACCTAGGAGGCCCCTCTTGTCCAGTATTCTGAATTCTGTAAGAAGAAATGTAAATGAGGCCTTGGGACAACAGAATCCTGAGAAGTCCACTGGGGCTGGACATTCCACTACACATGGTTACCAGGCCCAGGAAGCCAAAGCACTAGGGCTAAACTTCCAGTTCAACACAGCAGCTCATCTCCTGCCTGTATTCGTTATCTATTGGTGCATAATAATATCCTCACAAACACGGCAGCTTAAAACAATACACATTCACTGTCTCAGTTTCTAAGCGTCAGGAGTCTGCTCTTTCTGGGTCCTCTGTTTCAGAGTCTCATCTGAAAGCTATAAAAAATATGTTAATGAGGCTGCAATCTCATCTCAAGGCAGAATATGGGGAAGGATTGAGATTGGCACCCCCAATCTCATGTGGGGTTGCCATAATTCAGTTCCCGATAGCCCATGGAACTGAAAGTTTCCTGCTGGTTTTCAGCTAGAGGCCACCCTCAGCTCCTCGCTGGGTGGTAGGTGGAGACTGCCCTCAGGTCCTTGCCATGTGGGCCTCCCACATTGCTGTTTGCTTCATCAAAGCCAGCAAGGGAGGGAATCTCTGAGCAAGGTTGATGTTACGATCTGATGTAACATATCATGGAAGTGACAGGATGTTCTACTGGTTAGAAAGAAGTGACAGGTTGTGACCACACTCAAGGCTGGGGGAATTACACAAGGGCATAAGTGCCAGCAGGAAGAGATATTGGGACCATCTCAGAGTGTCCACCACACTGCTGATATGGTTTGGCTGTGTCCCCACCCAAATCTCATCTTCAATTATAGCTCCCATAATCCCCACGTGTTGTGAGAGGGACCCAGTGGGAGGTAATCAAATCATGGTGGCAGGTCTTTCCCATACTGTTCTCATGATAGTGAGTAAGTCTCATGAGATCTGATGGCTTTATAAAGGGCAGTTCCCCTGTACACACTCTTGCCTGCCACCATGTAAGATGTGCCATTGCTCCTCCTTCATGTTCCACCATGATTGTGAGGCCTCCCCAGCCATGTGGAACTGTGAGTCCATTAAACCTCTTTCCTTTATAATCTACCCAGTATCACATATGTCTTTATTAGCAGCACGAGAGTAGACAATACAACTGCTAACACAAAGTAAAGGAGATTTTTTTGTTGCATAAGTCCTAGAGGATCAAGAGAAAGGAAAGGAAAACAAAAGCAGATAAGCGATGTCAACACTATTGTGGAAGCCAGCAGGTAAATGAATGAGTGATACTGACTTAGATTCCAGCCTGCTATACCTCTAGTGGGTCAGCCTTCAACAAGCAAGCGGCTGTGTGTGAAGAATCTCACAAAAACAAGAGAACTGGAGCCAATAGGTGCTTGGAAGGCAGAGGTGCGGCTGGAACAGAAAACAGACTGGCTTACAGTCTTTAGAATAATCGTTAGATCCCCCAGGTGCCTTCCCTCAGCCCTGACAACCAAGTAACAATTTATTCTTCAGACTTGCAAGAGAGATCCCTCTGGATCCAGGGAAAGAAAAAAAAAAACAAAACACGGAAGACTATGGTGAGATGCTATAACCAGGGATTCTATGAAAATGAACATACTCAACAACAAAATCCTCCAAGTTCCTTTTCTCTTTTTGGTTCTAAAAGTTATATGCGTCAGGCAGAAGACTGGATGATCCCTCTTCAGAAACTAACCAGTCCCTGAGAAACTCCTAAAGATGCCATTATTATTTTATATATATATATATATAATTTTTTTTATTTATTTATTTATTTATTTATTTAAGATGGAGTCTTGCTCTGTCACCCAGGCTGGAGTGCAGAGGCACAATCTCGGCTCACTGCAAGCTCCACCTCCCGGTTCAAGTCATTCTCCTGCCTCAGCCTTCCCAGTAGCTGGGACTACAGGCGCCCACCACCATGCCCGGCTAATTTTTTGTATTTTTAGTAGAGACGGGGTTTCACCATGTTAGCCAGGATGGTCTCGATCTCCTGACCTTGTGATCCGCCCGCCTCAGCCTCCCAAAGTGCTGGGATTACAGGCGTGAGCCACCGTACCTGGCCAAGATGCCATTACTTGAGTGTTCCTCATCAAAAGAGGTGGCTTCCTATCCAATACCATTATGGAGAAGCCCATTAGCCAACAGGTCCCACCCATGCCCAGAGAGCTTCCAACTAGCATTTTGGTGCGTTGTCTCAAATACAAACCAAGAATCACCAGACATTGAAAAGAGTCTCCAACACAAAAGACAAGTCTAAAACCAAGAGGAAATAAAAAGAACCCAGAGGAAAGATACAATATAGGGAGCAAAGGAAAACTTCAGAAAAAACTACCATATCTTCAGAGAAATAAGAAAACATAAAGCATATATGAGAATTGAAAGTCGTGCAGAACAAACAAAAAGTTCTAAGAATTTAAAACTATCAAAGCAAGAGAAAAAATAAAAAAAACCAGAAGATTGTAAGATAAAGTCAAAGACTTAGTCTAGAACAACAGTTCTTAAAATGTGGTCCTCAGACCCCAAAGGGCCCTGAAGCCCTTTCAGAAGGTCTGCAAAGTCAAAATTATGTTCATAATAATACTAAGCCATTATTTGCCTTTTTCACTGCAAATGATATTTGCACTGATGGCACAAGAGCAATTGTGGGTAGAGTTGCTGTAGCCTTAACAGAAATCAAGGCAGTGGCAGCAACTGCACTCATAGTCACTACATTCTTCACTACCACACACTCACAGTAAAAACAAATCAGTCCCACTAAATTATGTACTCGTTGAAGCAGCAAAAGTTATTAATTCTATTAGATCTCAAACTTTACATATATTTTTTAGTATTTTATGTAACAAAATAGAGGACATAGAAAGCGCTCCCATAGCACACCATGTAGAATCAATAGCTATCTCAAAGCAAAGCACTTTAGCGACAGATCAAGTTGCGAGATAAACTAGCCACTTTTATCACAGAGTACTATTTTTACCGAAAAAACAACTGACAGTCAAGTGACAGTTATTCAGACTTGGGTATTTGGCATATATTTTTCTGGAAAATGAACAGCATACACCTGTCAATTTCAAGGAATGTAATATTTGTTACTTAATGTAACTGTAATATTTGTTACTAAAGATAAAATTTGAGCTTTCATGAAAAATTAAAGCTCTGAGAAACTTATCTGCCACAATGAGCTTGAGAACTTTCAGATATGTGCTTTTCAGCTGAGATCAGGGGCAATATTTACAAATCTGATTGTTTGATATTGTATCAAGAAATGTGTCAACATTTGAAAGATCTGTATAACTCAGTGAATCAATATTTTCCAAATGACCAATGAATGTTACAAACACAGCCAGTTAAAATTCTACACCACAACTAACCTTTAAGAATGTACTATTGTTGAGTTCTGGTGTGGTATCAAAGGATATCTACAATTAACTTAAAAGCTTATTAAAATACTCTTTCCCTCTTCCAACTACACATCTGAACAAAACCAGACTTTCTTCAGATACTTCAAGTCAAAACAACATATCACAATGGATTGAAAACAGAAACAGCTGAAAAGACAGCTGTCCTCTATTAAGCTACACATTAGGAAGAATTGCAAAAATATAAAACTATTTTTTCACTAAATGTTTTGTTTGGGGATGTATATCTACTTTTTTTTTTTTTTTTTTTTTTTTTAAGAGTCTTGTGCTATTGCAAAGGCTGGAGCACAGTGGCACAATCTTGGCTCACTGCCACCTTCGCCTCCCAGGTTCGAGTGATTCTCATGCCTCAGCTTCTCAAGTAGCTGGGATTACAGGCGTGTGCCACCAGGCCCATTTAGTTTTTTGTGTATTTTTAGTAGAGATGGGGTTTCACCATGTTGGCCAGGCTGGTCTTGAACTCCTGGCCTCAAGTGATCCTACTGCTTCAGCCTCCCAAAGTGCTGGGATTACAGGCATGAACCACCGCACCCAGCCTATATCTAAATTTTCATAAATTATATATTTATCTTAACATATAATTGGTTTATTATTTTACATTAATATTCTAAAATGTTCTCAGTATTAATCTCTACTATAGTAAATATCAATGGATAGAATCCACATAAGATCTTCGGGATTCTCAATGATTTTTAAGAGTGTAAAAATGTCCTGAGACAAAAGAAGACCTGAAACCAAAAGATAAGAGAACTGCTGGTATCAAAATGACAAAAAGATAGAAAAGAGAAAAGGTTAGTGAAACAGTCAATTCTGGAGGTTTAACATTAAAAAAAGAACAACTCCAGAAAAAGAGAAAACAGAGTGCATGAAGAGGGCAAATTTTATCAAATAAATAAGACAAACCCCTGGAACCGAAGTCTGGAGATTTAAAAGGAGCTGCACCAAGTGCCCAAAACAATGAATTTAAAAATCCATCTTGAATGATGAAAATGCTATATTTCAATACCCTGGTTATAAAGGAACTCTCAAAGTTTCTGGGTGGGGGTGGTGTAGAAATTATCATGTTCCAAACATATGAAAAAAAGCTCATCATCACTGGTCATTAGAGAAATGCAAATCAAAACCACAATGAGATGCCATCTCATGCCAGTTAGAATGGTGATTGTTAAAAAGTTAGGAAACAACAGATGCTGGTGAGGCTGCGGAAAAAAATAGGAACACTTTACACTGTTCGTGGGAGTGTAAACTAGTTCAACTATCATGGAAGACAGTGTGGTGATCCCTCAAGGATCTAGAACCAGAAATGCCATTTGATCCAGCAAACCCATTACTGGGCATATACCCAAAAGATTATAAATCATTCTCCTATAAAGACACATGCACACATATGTTTATTACAGCACTATTCACAATAGCAAAGACGGAACCAACCCAAATGCCCATCAATGATAGACTGGATAAAGAAAATGTGGCACATATACACCATGGAATACTATGCAGCCATAAAAAAAGATGAGTTCACGTCCTTTACTGGGATGAAGCTGGAAGCCATCATTATCAGCAAATTAACACAGAACAGAAAACCAAATACTGCATGTTCTCACTCATAAGTGGGAGGTGAACAATGAGAACACACGGACACAATGAGAATACACACAGGGGCCTGTCGGTGGGGTGGCGGGCAAGGGGTGGGAGAGCATTAGGACAAATACCTAATGCATGTGAGGCTTAAAACCTAGACGACAGGTTGATAGATGCAGCAAATCACCATGGCACATGTATGCCGTGCCTCCTACATAACAAACCTGCACATTCGGCACATGTATCCCAGAACCTAAAGTAAAAATTAAAAAAAGAAATTATTACATTCCAAAGACTGGGACACAGAGCAGCACACAACTTCTCAACAGTCATACAGGAGGCTGGAAGACCAGTTCCTAAGGGAAAGTAATTTCAACACAGAACTTTACATTCAGCCAAACTATTAATCAAGTATAAAAGTAAAACAGGCTGGGCACAGTGCCTCGTGTTGGAATCCCAGCGCTTTGGGAGGCCAAAGCAGGAGGGTAACTTAAGGCCAGGAGTTTGAGATCAGCCTGGGCAACCTAGCAAGACCCCATCTCAATGGAAAAAAACTTTAATTAGCTGGGTGTGGTGTTGTACGCCTATAGTCCCAGCTACTTAGGAAGCTGAGGCAGGAGGATGGCTTGAGCTCAGGAGGTCAAGGCTGCCGAGAACTATGATCACACTAATACACTCCAGCCTGGATGACAGAGCGAGGTCCCATCTCATTAAAAAAGAAAAAAAAAAAAAAAGTAAAACAGATTTTCTGTTTTGTTGTTGTTGACACAGAGTCTCGCTCTGTCACCCAGGCCGGAGTGCAGTGGCACTATCTCGGCTCACTGCAAGCTCTGCCTCCCAGGGTTCCGCCATTCTCCTGCCTCCGCCTCCCAAGTAGCTGGGACTACAGGTGCCTGCCACCACGCCCAGCTAATTTTTTTTTATTTTTATTTTTATTTTTTTTAGTAGAGACGGGGTTTCGCTGTGTTAGCCAGGATGGTCTCTATCTCCTGACCTCATGATCCGCCCATCTCAGCCTCCCAAAGTGCTGGGATTACAGGCGTGAGCCACCGCGCCCGGCCATAAAACAGATTTTCAAACATGCAAGATCTCAAAGATTTTGCCTTCCATGGACCCTTTCTTTGGAAGACACTGGAGGATGCACGTCTTGAAAGTGAGGGAGTAAATGGAGAGAGAGAGAAAGGCGCAGATTTCAGGAAATAGGCAATTCAACAGGCTTCCCCGGATGATGGCGAAGGGAGGACTCAGATGAGTAGCTGGGCCCAGAGAACAACTCCCACCCAGGGGAAAAGGAGACACCTGATGTGTCGGAACGCATTCAGAAAACATCTCCAGCTCAGCCTGAATGGAAGGACAAATACGTAACAGAAAACCAAGCAAATGACAAAATCAGGTACTATGTACCTAATTCCAAGGAAAACAAAACATCTTTGAGGAAAAAGAAAATGTGATTCCAGTACACTACACAGCTCCACTGTGGGTATTTGCACAGTGAGGCCTGGAGGCAGCTGTGCTTTGGGGAAGGGGGAGTGTGTGGGTATCTATTTGGTCAGAAGAGAACTGGTATGAAAAACTTACTCCCTGTCCTCCATAATGGAAAGTCAATCGAAAATAACTAAAATGTAAAAATCAAGAAAAAGGTGAGATAAGCAATCTTTTTTAGAAATATGGTAAACATCAAAAACACTAAAAGAATTTAAAAAAAACTTAATTAAAAAAAGGATTAAACAGTTACCTACAGAAAGCAGAAACCAGGCAGGGAGGGGCAGGGCCCAGCGGGCGGCTGCTTCTCATGAGAAGCTTGTTGCTGCTGGGCTATGAATATGTACTCCTTTGACAAAAATCAAAAACTACTAAGGCACCAGAGGAGCCTAACTTTCCTCCTCACAGTCTTAGCCTAATAAACATTCGGTGGGTGTTTACTTCTACCCACTAACCACGGGGCCAGCCAGGACTGAGTAGAAAGTATGGCATGATTGGGAGTGCAGGAGTTCAGGTCTCTCATCTAAAGGCACCGCCTCCTGCGGCTGATACCTGCAGCCACCCAACAAGCCCTGTCGTCATCCTCACCCCTAACTGAACTCCAAATACAGGGCTGGCTCATAGCAAGTGCCTGGTAAACATGACATCACCCCAAGACCTAGGCATTATTGTTTATCTTTTTCCAGGCGAGGCTGATACTCAGAGAGGTCAAGAAATGTGGCCTGCCGTCTAGGCTCACTGAGTTTGCAGGTTTCAACCTAGGTGCTCAGTGTATCTCTCGGAGCCACGTTAAACTTCAGAGCTGGTCCCTGCCCCTCCCTGAGGCTTCCACACCCTCACCTCCAAACCTCAGGGCCACCTGCTCGCCTGACACCCTCAGCATCCCAGGCGCCCTCAACAATTCACACACATTTGGGAGAAATTGAGGGCATGTCCCCCTGGAGCTTCCCCATCGTGAGAGGAAAGGGGCAGGACAGACATCATCACACCTCATGTGACAGAGGAGGAAACTGGGGCCAGAGAGAAGAAGGAGCCTGCCTGAATCGTGTAACAGGAACCCAGGTGGCCTGACTCACCTTCTGGCACCCCTTCAGTGATCCTCCAAGTAGGCTCCTCCTTGTCCTCATCTAAGCTCTGGGCTTGGCCTATTTTCAAGGAAGAACCGCCCACAAGTCCCCAAAGTCCAGCTCTGTGTTTACTCTTCAGTGAAAATGGTGGCAAATGTATACAGAACAGATGCGGTGACGTATGGTGTGTTGTCAAGAGCAGAGGTCAGAGGGCAGCAGGACTTGTTTGCAAGGGGCAGGACTGAGGTCCGGTAGCCAAGACATTCAGGTTGGGGAGTCTGCTGGTACCCACAAGCTTTAAGGGAAACATCTTACTTCCCAGAGGGGTACAGAGCTGTTCCTGGAGACCAAGGTGGAGCCAGGGATCGGCAGGTGGGGAGGGCACAGACGACAGCCAGCATCCCCACGCCAAGTACTGTGTCATGTCTCCGTCCCATACCCCCTCAGCAGCCAGCCCAGCTGAGCACAAGGAAGTACCCCACCCCCATCCTTGTTAGAGTCACCGGTGCTGGAACCATTCCGCCTGAGCGTCTTTCCCGATGCTGAAGACACGACATACCCAGGGCTGGGCCCAGAGTGGATGCTGGCGGATGCCTGATGAATGAGTCTGCAAATCCACAAAGCCAGGCACTGCTTCGTGTGGCAGCAAGCCGGCTCTGCCCATATTATAGGAGGCTCCAGCTTCCTTCTCAAAACAAGGAAGTGGTTCCGTGGATATCATGAATCCACTTTCATCCTCTCAAAGGCATGAATTACAAGTTCTCAGACCCAGCAAAGTCGTGTAAAGGATTCCCACCAAAGCCCATGCACTTCTCTCTATCAGTTGTCCTCAAAGTGCGGTCCCTGGACCACAGAGTCAAAATGCAAATTTTCAGGACCCACCCCAGACCTAATGAAGCAGAAACTCCAAGGGTGGGTGGGGACCAGTGATCTGCTTTAACAGGCCCTGCAGATGGTTCTACGACATGCTAGTTTGAAAACCACTGCTCTGAATAAAATCCCCCAAAATAATACCCCTTGTGCGAAACAGGGTTCTTGCTTCAAACAAGTGAAAAATAGCCGATATCCCAGATCACTCATCATTAGCATCAAATCAAATTCCTCCAAAATCAGTTATTCAGCATCTGTTCTACATGTATCTGTGTAAACCTACAGAGAAATGTGAGTGCATATAAGATACGACACAGGGAGGGAAAATAAATGAGTTCACAACTTGTTACAATTAGGCATGTATGTTTATGTTTGTGTGTTTTCCTACCTATTCACTGAGATCTCAAACTTCCTGAGCATAGGACTCAGCTTTCCTTGGAACATCAGCCCAGTCCTCGGGACTTTGCAGAGAGGGTGGCTCAGTCCACTGTAGGGGACCCAGCAGAGTTCCAATCCAGACCTTGCCCCCAGGGGTTCACACCAAGTCTTATCTGAAACTCCTCCAGAGGATGTACGACTCTTTCCTCCTCAACATTTCTTGCTACACTCCTTTGCCCTCTTCCCGCTCAATGAAGTCATACCACATACCCTGTTATTGTGAAATCCCAGAGCGTATTTCTCCTGTTCCACTTTCCATCCGCAGCCTCTGATTGGGCCTCTGCACCTGGCTCCTCCCACCTCTCTTCCCTGACCAACCTCTCCCGGTAAGCTTCAAGAAGCTCATGGTTCAGGGTGCTTCACTGTCCTAGGATCCAGCATTGTATATCCTTGTTCCCATTTCACACTCTAATCCATTACAAGCCCATGGGAATTTGAGGAGGAGTCGGCCCCCTTCCTGTGTTTTCCAAGTGGGTCCCCTCAGGAGCATGCCACAGGCAATCCTGGCTGGAGACCTGCGCCTGCACCATGGACCCCTCTGAAAGCCTCATGAAAGCATTCCAGGATGTAATAAACCCGTCAGGCCCTGGCTAATTTATATCGAAGCAGATGATTTCCCATTTTTTAGAATGTAAATGTTTAGATTGCAGCATTCCCCTGCCTCGGCATCCGGGGTCCTGGCACGTAAGTGATGAAATCGGCCACTTTTCCAGAGGGATCCTTAGATGGAAGAGCCACCATGCCAGCATCCACCCATGGGAAGGATCCAGCTCTCAACAGGCACATGTACAAACCCCACACCAAAATCAGTACACCAGCATTTGCTTAATGTCAAGAAGTCTCATCTGGCTTTCGCAGAGGATGGGAGGAGAAATGGAGCTTTCAAAGGCAGGGCTTCAGAGCAGAGACAGCAACTCAGATTAGCTAGGTATTCCAAGATCTCTTTCCTTTTATGCTTCTTTCCAAAAAGTTCCTCATTTACTCTGGCCTCAGATACATGTTATTAGATCTCTGTGTTGTATAAACAGGCAAGAGGAGTAGATTAGTGGAAATAAATATAACACAAACCAAGAAAACAGTCCAGCTTGGCCAGTCGAGCCCTGCGCATCCCACTGTTCACTCTGTCCTGGGCTGTGTGCACTGACCCATGAGACCCTGCCACCCAACACCCTGGGTGGTCCATCCATGAGGCAGCCTCCACCAAGGGAGCTGCTAGCCCAGGGAACCACAAGTGTCTTCTTGGGTTCCAGGCACAGGAAAACCAGTTTCCCAAGACCAAGGGAACTCAGAAATGGCCCCTGTAATGAACCACTAGCATCCAAGGACTCCAACTACTTCAACCAAAATACACCCATTGTCTTGGCACCATTTTCTATAGACAAGTGCCAATTTGTGCACAATGTGAGCCCTACAAGCCACTCAGCCTTTTAGTTTCTTCACTGGCCAAGTGAAGCTATCCTCTCCATCTCCTGACAATGATGTAAGAAGTCCAGATATGCTGCAAGGAAGGCTTGAGGGTCCTAAAAGGAACTCTAGGCTCGGATGGCTGCTTCACCCATCAAGAAGGCAACAGAATGCAGTACTTGGGCTTGGAAGTGAGTCACACTGCTGAGTTCCAGTCCACTGCCTCTAGGCTATATGTCTTTGGGCAAGTCACCTCACCTCTCTGAGCCTGACTTTCTTTATCAATAAGATAGAGATAATATAGTATCAGTCTCTTAGGTTGTTATCAATAATTAACATGTATTGAGTATTTACTATCCTAATCCAGGTCAGATCACCTGAGAGCAGACTTCCTGCCTGGCCAAATGATCCACTCTCTTGAGCTCTGGATGGTGCCAGATGGTGCCAGGCAGCATTTGAGCAATATTTTCCAACATGAGACCTGCAGTAGACAGCTGGGCTGGGAGGAGAGCAGACACGAACCAGACCTGCTCCTTCATTTAAGCAACAGGCTCTGATTCACCTAGAGGGCCAGGACTCAGCCCGTGGCTCTCGGCTCCAGGCCTCTGCCGCCCTTATCAGAAGTAGTAGTGGCAGAAGGTTGGTAAAACAATCACTATGATCTGCACAACCCAGGTGCCCCACCTGTCCTCAGGACCTATGGCAAAAACAGGAGTCAAGTCAAGTTTGGGCTGCCCATTTACAGACATAGCACCTGAGCTTCTCAGAATCACCTGAGGGCAAGGTTTTCAGGCAAATGCTCAAAAGCCCCTCAAGTTCCACCTCAGCTTTGCCCCAGGTCTGAAGCTCACTGGCAGCCTCAAGGAACTGAAAGGCTCACATCCACCTCTGCAGGATGCCAAATCCAATGTCCCCTTCAGCCCTGGGGCTGACGAGGAAAACAGAGCAGCCTGGGGGTCCTACAGACTCGCCCTGAGCGGAGGCAGGAGGACTTGGTGGCAAGTCTCCTAACTTGAGTCTCTGCAAACCAAGCCTTGTCCAGCTTCCCGCTCAGGCTCATTCCCTCCTGCTTCTGAGTCAAGGGGGAAATGCTGTGAGAATTAGCAAGGATCCGTTCTGGAGCCCCAGCCCATCATTTGCAAACAGGCAGGGGCTTTCTCCCTTCCTTCCAGTATGACTGCCCCAAACAGCTCCTGGCCAACCCTGGCCATGCAGGAAAAGCCCTGCCTACTCCATCACTGGGCAGCCTGGCTAGAGATTTTATTCCATTAATTTTCATCCTGATAATTGGAAGCAGCTCTCCTCCCTGCTTCTGTAGGGTTTAATGAGCTACATAACGTCACATTTCCCACTGAGGCTGCTTAAACCTGCATTTCACTCCAGGGACACTGCCACCCCATCCTGCCCTATCCCAAGCTACCCCAGGCCCTGACGGCAGCCGGCTCTTCTTCCTCCCTGGAGTCAAGCCTCCTCAGAGCAGGGCCAGGAGCTCCAGCCTCCACAGGGGCCTCCGACAAACCCCTTGGTAGAAAGCAGAATCGAATCCTCTTTGGACCCACGTCTACATTATGGGTAATAAAGGCCTTTATGTGCCTATAAAGCAAAATTCCTGCAAAGCCTTTCCATCTCGACATGCCACATGCAATAAAATGACTGCTGCTCGCACACAGCCCTTACACGTGCCAGGGTCTACCCACATGCGCTGCGACCAGGTGATGCCTGCACCCACCTGACCCATGTATGCATGGGGTGCCAATCCCAGACCCTGGGGCCTACCAGCTAACTAACATGAGCCCATCTCACTGAGCCCTATTTTCCTGCTCTGGAACATGGGATAACGGAAGCACTTAATCCACCAGACTGTTGCAAAAGTCCAACTTGCATTTTATTAATTCATTAAATTATTAAACAAACACCTAGTGAGTTCCTACCCTGTGCCATGCATGTTCTGGGCACAGGAGATACCACACTGATTGTCAAGATCCATGCCACCACAGTGCTTCCATCCTAGAGGGAGGAAACACACACAAAACATGGAATGAATGAATGAACTTATATCTGAGATAATGAAGAGTGCTATGAAGACAATGAAACCAGGGCCAAAGTAGTGTGGGGGGGGAGGGGATGGGGGGCTACTTCAGACTGAGGATTAGGGTCACATGAGTTTATGCATGGCTAGAACAGATATCTACTATAACAGTATACTATTATGGTGTAGATGAGGTGCTATCCTGCATCATAGCACAACTAGGCTTACTGAATTGGGAGGTGCCTGCAAAACCCAAAAACTCGGGATGCCTCGTGGGAGCTGATGGCATGCCTAGGGCTTTGCTGCTGAAACTTCATTATCTGGAATGATTTCTGGGGGGTTTATCCCAGAGATATATTATACTCCTCCCACCCCTACCACTGCCACCAAGTCCTCCTGCCTCCGCTCAGAGTGAGTCTGTAGAACCCCCAGGCACTCCCCTGGTGATCCGTAAGGGCCAGGCCCATGTCTGTGCTTCTCAATGACCAGCACATAGCAGGTACTCTGCACAGGTGAAGGAGCTAAGCTTGACTCAGGTGGTGCTGCAAGTGTGACACAGCTCAGTCCCCAAAACAGACCCACCCCAGATGCAGGGAGAGAGGAAGGAAGCCACATGTTGTCCAGAACAACTGTAATACCCAGATAGGGCAAGAGACTCATGTCACGTCATATGCTGGTTGCAGTGCCAAGTCCTTCTGGCTCCCCTTTCAATAATCCAGGTTACTTCTGGCCCATCTTTCTTGTTGAGTCAAGCACCACCCCCTCCCACCCATTTCCCACTCTGCCAAGACCGTGTCATCCACCTCAATAGCCAGCTCTGACGGCCCTCCAGCTCACCACACCCCAGCAATAGGCAGTGAGCCAGACCCACTAACCCCATGCAGCAGCTGACGCAACAGAGGTAGAGCAAGGTCACCAAGGAGCCACACCAGCATGCAGCATGTCCCAAGAGATGCCTCGGCCCATCTGAATCTTATCTCCTGCAGCATCAGGCAGGTCCATCTGGCCCAAAGTGGACAGACTGGCCCTCCACTGCATGTTTGACCATGGGCTGAGCAGCACGACGGGCATGGGGACAAAGCAGCTCTGCTCCTGCTGTCCGTGGGGGGAAGATGGCGATGTGCCTTCATTTGGCAGACATCCTAGATCAACATCACAGGGTCCCTCTGCCAGGGGAAGTAATGCACAGCAAGAGTTACCTGTGAGCAGACCAAGAGAGAGTGTAAAAGGTGCACAAGTGGAAAGAAAGGGGCATATTTAGGAGGTAGGGGTGTCTAGGCTGGTGGGAGGAGGTTAAAGGTGGGATTGGCACCCCATGCATACACAGGTCAGGTGGGTGCAGGCATCACCTGGTCGCAGTGTGTGTGGGTAGACCCTGGCACATGTAAGGGCTGTGTGCGAGCAGCAGTCATTCTATTGCACATGGCATGTTGAGATGGAAAGGCTTTGCAGGAATTTGGGGGCCACCAACAATGCTGGCCCCAGCCTGACAATGCTGATAAGGGCTGAGCTGGATGTGGCAGGTCAGGATGCAGCCACCCAACAGTTAACACAGAGTGAGCCAGACAGGGGACAACAGCACAGCAGCACAGCAGGACGGGAGAAGCCTGTCCTGAAGCCACACGCAGAACTGAATCCCAAGAGTCAAGAGCAGCAGCCTTCACAGAGCCTGGGGCGTGGGACGTGTGGTGGCACTGAGCCACAGGGATGCTAGCCTGTGCCAGCCGCTGCTGTGTTGGGACGCTCTTCCCCTCCTGCCCTAGTGACCACTCAGAAACCCAGAACCAGGTGCGGGACTACAGCCAGTCATCCACTTGCCAGGGGGACCCCCAGCTCAGTGGGGAGAATAGGGTGGCCACTCCCCTCAGGAAACCCCACCAGGGCACAGGAGAGTGGATCTACTAAAGGGCGCAGGGCCAGGGCATGGCATGGCATGGCCCTGCCCAGGTTGCCCAACCTGCTGCAGAGGACACAGAACAAGCACTGTCACAGCCTCTGTGGGTTGGGCACCCTTCCTTTCCAATCTCCAGTGCTCTGGGCAGTTCGACAAAACTGCCTCACCCCAATTTTCAATGAGGTGAGGCCTCATGTATCAGGGCACAGGCACCCATCAGGGTTGGACCCTCAGACCACACTCCTGTCATCTGGCAAACACTTGGAGCCCCTTGACAGCCACCTCAGGTCACAGTGGCTCTAGACCCCAGTCTGCAGGGTCCAAAAAAACTAACAACTAACTGGAAAAACCTACACCTCCCCTTTGTTTCTGGAATAGAAGGGCTGGGGTCAGGCCATCCCTGCTAACACACTCCAAGAGATAGGAGGTGGCCCCAAGGTGGCCATGCCCATGGATGGACACTCTGATGGGCAGAGGTTCCTCCTCCCCGTGAGCTGGCATCGGTCTGCATAGAGCTTCCGCGAGGCAGCCTGCGTCCTGCCCCTGAGGCCACAAAATCTGCAGCTTCCTCTTCCAGCTGAGAGCCCTTCAGCTCCTTAAAGATTCTGTGTCCCTTATCGCTCCATAATCATTGACAGGGTAGGGGCCACGTGCCGGGCAGTGAGTGAGGAGACACAGGGAAGACAGATAAGGGCCCTGCCCCAACCGTCCGGCGGGGAGGACATGAGTGAGGAGGTAATGCAGGTCGGCGAGATAAGCACTCCCACATACAGTGACCAAAACCTGCGGAAGCAGAGAAGGGAGCCACTGACTCCCAGGGGTCAAAGGTGGCTTCACAGAGGCAGCCACATTGGGGGTGGACCTGAGTGAGAGGAACAAGTCACCACATGGCAAAAGGAAGAGCAAGTATGCAGCCAGGCCCAGGGCTGGTGGGGGAGACTGAGAACCAAGATCAGGGGCCCGGCAGGGACAGGCCTGGGAGCCCCTGTCCCTCCTCTCGCTCACCACACCTCTGCACCACTGAATCACTGCTCCAGGCCCCTCACTCTTCTCCAAGGCTCCTGATCAGCCAGAGATCCTCCAGGGGTAGAGTTTACTAGCTGTGGTGGTGCCCGGCATTCATTCATTCACTTGCTCCCTCATTCATTCACTCACACACACATAATCTCTCTCACCCGCCAGAACTGTCACAGGGCCCTGCTTCACAGCCTGGGAGGCTTGTCCAGCCTGTCATGCCTCCTCTGTCAGCTCTCTGGTCCCTTGTGACAGCTAAATTGAGATGGGGTGGAGGGGATAGTCCAAGTCACCACCCTAGTCACAGCAGCTTTTCTGGTCCTTGCACTTACAGAGCTAACTGGTGGCAGAGAGAAAGCAGGGGCACTGCAGTTCCTGCCTGTGGGCAGCACGTGGTCTTCTCCCATGTTCTGAATTGGCACCACCCCCTCCCTGCCAGAGCTCATTCACTCAACAAGTATTTATTAAGTTCCTACTCCATTGTCAGCACTGAACAAGTATATTTTAAAGTTTCCACCCTTAGGTCACTGCAGTAAAATCTCCCTGCATCCTCACACCTTCCAATCTAAGTAATCATCAAGTGCCTACGGGCCTCCCGTCACTGGGCAGTGCTGCTGGACACACCACCTGTGCAGCTTTGAACCTGGTGACTGGGGTCCTGGCTGTCACAGAGCTGAGTGTCCAAAGGGGAGACAGACAGTAAACAAGTGCACACACCAGTGCTATGAAGGCAAAATAGGGGAACCTGACCATGTGACATGAGAGTGGGAGCGCTTTATACTGGGTGGTCAGGACCAGGCTCTCTGAGAGGTGACGTTGAGCTGAGACCTGAGTGGAAGTGACACATGGTCTGTTCATGCTCTGTTGGGCCACACCAGTCACATGGCCACACTCAACATCAAGGTGACAGGGAAGTAGAATCCTATCACGTGGCCAGGAGGAAACCGAGACATTTGGTAGGCAGAACATTTGTTGGTTGAATGGACTCTCAGGGTCAATGGGGAGGCAGGCCTACGATCTGAAAGAACACCCTCGTCATGACAGGTGCTGATGCCTCTGATGGAAGCCAAGACTCGGTTTGGAAATGGGAGTGTAAGTGGAGCCGCACACCAAGCGTATCTCCCCATTCTTTCCCACTGTGAGCATGGCCTTTGACCAGGTCTTTTGCTATGATTCATACCCAGTCACGAATGCCCTACCTTGGAAGTTCTACACATATCAGATTTGTGTCCTCCAGCCTCTCCCCCCTGCCTGGATTGGCCTCCAAACACACCATCTCAATTCTTTCATGAGGCACAAGGTGCCACAAAGCAGCAGCCTGAGATTAGAAAGGTGTCCCATTTCCCCATCCTTCCTTAAAGGCGCTGGACTAGATCTCTTTGCTGTTCTCTCCCTCTGGGGCCATGAGGAAAGGACCTCAAATTCTGATGCAACCATGGCTCCTCTGGGCGAGGCCAAGAAACTTCCAAAACCATAAAGATGTCCAAACATTGGCCCAGCTTCCTCCAAACAGACATAAAATGCCTCGCTCACATCCGGGCCCACCACACCCCTCCTCCGGGCTCCAGGCACCATCTGGCACCTCCATCCTCATAGCTGCATGGGCGGCGGGAAGTGGGGCCCAGAGAAGAGGGGCTCAGCCACTCCCAAGCCCAGCTCCCCCATGGCTCCAGGGGTGGGAGGCCTTTGATGCCTATCTTCACCCTTTGGCTGAGCAGTGACAGCCTGTACGCTAGATTTGGTGCCAAGCCACCCCAAATCCAGTTATTTTTAGTCTGTTTGTTTATCCCATTTCAAGCTAACTCTGTGTCACCACTTGTTATCATAACAGAGAGCACCTGGACGTGTCTCGGAAAAGCAACAAATAAGCTTTGGAGAGTGCCGGGGATTGCCAGGAACACCAACTGTGCTTCTAGCCTGGTGCCCAGTTGTGACAAGGCAGATTCCTTTCTTCCCTCCACATGAAGGGCCTAATCCAGACAAGCCAGGCAACAATGGCTGCCTGGCTTCCCAAGCCCTTCCTTCCCGCTCATCACCCCGTGCCTAGTGGCAGGATTCACGCTCGGTGACATCAGCCCCATAGGCCTGAGTGCAAGTCCTGGCCAAACACCAGGTCCCAAGAATGTCTTAACACTCAAGGCACTAGCTTAGGCCAAGAACAATCTTCCCTTCCACATGCCAGCCTCAGGCCGGCCTGTCCACCAATAGCCAGAGCAGCTGGGGACTGGGTCAACGTCTGGAGGGGCAAGTAAGTCCGTGACATGGTTGCCCATTTGGATAAGCCAGGAGGGCACAAGAATCATCATATGACCATGTCCTGCCAACCCTGTCCATGGAGAGGTCACAGAGAGTTACAGCACAGCAGGCCTTCTGCTAATGTGGCTGGGTGCTGGAGGTCACACAGCAACCCCAGAGGGGCTGGGCAGAGCGGGTGCTCTGGGGCTGATCCAGAGTCTTGTCCTTACTCTGATTTGTCCTTTCTCAGCATGACTTCTACCATCACCATCACAAAGCTTCTAGTAGCTAAGCACTCCCCACACCCAGACTGCAGGCTAGGCTCTGTACACATAGTACCTTCAGCGATGTTCATGGTAATCAGCATCATCATCATATTAGACAGACTAAACAACTTTCCATGGCCACCATATGGGAGCAGCATCCAAACCACTCTGCCTGCAAAGCCACCATCTCTGTCTTTCTCTACCTGGTTCTCACCTGTGATTGAAGAGAGGGAAGGATGACAGAGTGCCCACTGGGAATGGCTTTCCACTCAGTTCTCACCAGGATTCACGGCCCAGGTCAGCTCTAGGCCAGCATCCCCTGAGCACCTGCTGTCTACTGGCCTGTGTGAGCTGCTTTACAGAAGGACACACCAATGGGAAGCAGCAGCCCTTCCTTCAGGAAGGCCCAGCCTGGGACAGAACTGTGCCTGGCACTCGGACAGAGAGGCCCGGGAGGCATCAGGTGGAGTGGGCCCCTCCTTCCTACCCCCACTGTCCTCCCCGACCCAGGCCCTCCTCCCCTCAGACTCTCTCACTGCCTTTGAAATGGATTCCTCGTTTCTAGTTCCTCCTCGCCCAGCACCAGTGATTCTCTCTGATCTGCCACTCTCCTGCTCAGAACCTTTAACCCTCTCATCATCCCCTTGTCCATTCACTCACCAGTTACAGAGTGCACACACGTGCTGGGTATATGCCAAGAGCTGTGGCCGCAACAGCCTGCAGGACCTACAAAGCTGATGAGGGAGGGAGGGAGGCAACCCTTGCTCCAGAGTGAAGTTGGATCTCCAGCATCCAAAAGCACCAGTGCTCAGGCAGACCCGTGACTTTGAGTCTCACTGCTGCCACCCAGCACACACGCTGACCATCACCGCTGCAACAACCACCACCTCTACTAGCTGCAGGCACCGCAGACACTGACCCCAGAGCAATCCCTGGGGAGAGAGCACATCCGTGACTGGGGAATGGCTCCGTCACAGAGTCTGTGACCTCAGTCTCCAGCAGTGGAGAGGAAACTGAGAGAGAAGAAAGATCCCAGTCTAGGTGAGTGGCTTGAACAAAGGTCACAGAGGCCAAAAGGCACAGAGTCTGTCTGGGGGAGGGTGAGTGGGTAGATATGGAGGGAGACTGGATTTGGAGACCAGAGCAGGAGGCAGGGGCCCCTCACAGAAGTGACCGTGACTGGGCTTTGTTCTCCTGCTAGGCAGGAGGGGCAACACTCAGAACTGCTATGAAGGGGCAAGGAATTAGCCAAGACAGCTGTAGTGGTTAAGAAGGATGAGCTAGGGAGGTCAGAGAGGAGCCTCAGGTGATGTGCTAAGGGGCTGCCCTTGCATTGGGGCACGGGGAACAGAGGCAAGAAGGCAGAGCATAGAGAACAGACAGCTCTTAATGAGATGGCTCACTAGGCCAGGGACAGGGAGAGCAGGTCCACACATCAGGCTGACACCAAAGAGGCATACCATCCCATAGGCACCGCAGCACAGAACGCTGCGGGCTGCAAGGATGCCCAGGCCTGGAGCCCAACAGCTCAGAAAAGAGCTGTGTTCCACAAGCAGCGGCCCTAGCTGAAGTCCCGAGGGTGAGAACGCTCTGAGAGACAATGCAGCACCTATTCCCCTGGCCGCAGGTGGGACTCTCCTCCAGGCATGGCAGGGAGAAGGTTGCCTCACTTTCTTCCCTTGGTCTGGAGGCTACTCTGTTTCTCTGTCACCACGGACAAGTGGAATCATAGCCACGTCCTCCCCAGCACTCCAGGCAGCAGCTTCTCACCTGGCCCTTGGCCTCCTTGGCCCCTTCTTGCCACTCAGCACATGTCGCTGAGTGCACGTGTACTGGTGAGAGCCCTCTGGGGAGTGCCGACCCACCTTGCAGGCCAGTCACACAGCTCTCCCTCTGAACCCGCCTCGGGGACGGCACATGTGTTTACCACGCAAGCTGCACCCAGCCACACACAACCAAATCAATGCAAAACAAAACCACAACGAGATACCATTTGTCATCTATCAGATTGGCAAAGATCCACGAGTCTGATAGCACTTTGTGTAGGTGAAGATATGGGGAAACAAGCCACTCATACCTCGTTGGTGAGGGAAGAAATTGCCTCAGTCTCCTGGCAAGGCAATAGGATAGAATCAAACCAATTTAAATGTGCATATACACTTTGACCAGCATTTCCACCTCTAGGAGTCTCTCCCGCGTGCATGTGGTTACTGAGACATTTGCTGCAGCAGCATTATTTATTATAGCAAAAGATAGAAAGCAGCCAAAAAGCCCATCAATAGGGCACTGATCAAAAACTCATATGGAGGCCAAAGAGGGAGGACCATGAGGTCAGGAGATCGAGACCATCCTAGCTAATACGATAAAACCCCATCTCTACTAAAAATACAAAAAATTAGCCGGGTATGGTGGCAGGCGCCTGTAGTCCCAGCTACTTGGGAAGCTGAGGCAGGAGAATCACTTGAACCTGGGAGGTGAGGTTACAGTGAGCCGAGATTGGGCCACTACACTCCAGCCTGGGGGACAGAGCGAGACTCCATCTCAAAAAAAAACCAACAAAAAACAAACTTGTATGGTCCATCTACAATGGAATAATATACAGCTGTTAACAGGAACATGGTGGCTCTGTATAAGATGATACGAAATGAAGGCCAAGATATACCAAATGTTGAAAGGAAACAACAGGACAGCTCAGCATGTGGAGGGCACGGATATTCACATAAAAGCAAAACTTTGAGTACGTGGAATATACGCTTAAGCACTGACCCCTACGTGCTTGAATGAGCACACCTCTGGGAGGGCACAGCCTATGCACTGGTGACAGTGGTTGCCTCTGGGGAGGGACACTGGTGGCTGGAAACAGGTGGAGGGGTACACTCATCACCACATACCCTTTTGTAATATATACTCTGTGACAGTTTCACCATGTGTCTGTTTTACTTTAAGGAAATCAATACACAGGTCTGCTTATGGGACAGTGCTTCTCCTGCCTACATCAATTTATGTTAGATTATTCTCACCCCTACCCCCAAGATCCCTGACAACTTACCCATTGTGCTATTTTCCCTGAATCCTCAGTTCCCCACACTGTGCTTAGCAATGAGGTACTTGGAAAGGGGCTGAATGGGGAGGGGCCAGCACTTCCAGTCCAAGGGTCTCCACTTCTCCCTGGCATGCTGGAAGAGGCCAGAGCTCACTGTCCCACCCAGGATCTATGGGACTAGGCGTGGGGCAGTGGGCCAGGCCATCAGCCCCCAACTATGTGGCTCTGCAATGAGCAGAAATCCCAGCCCTGGAAGCGCACCCCCAAATCGAATCCCAAACTCGGTGTCTGAAAAGACACTCCCGGCAGGCACGGCGCCTGCGCAATGCCTGCAGTCAGCTGCCTGTGGTCCCGGGAACGGCCTCTGTTGACTAATTTCTGTACATAATTCCACCCAGGATGAGTCAACAGTCAGGGCAGGCAGGACTCCTCACAGGCTGGCCCCAAAAGCCTTTGAGAAAGACGAAAAGCAGAGCACAAGGTGCCTGAGCCACTGAGAGAGAGGATGGGCACCCCCTCGTTGGATCAGGCAAGCTCCCTCTGCAGGGGCTTTTGAGAGACTCCCCAGGCCCCACCAAGGCGTCAACCATGCAGGGTGGGGACAGGGGTACCACAGCCCCTCATTCTGCCCAGGGCCTCTGCTCCATCTACTGGGTTGGGTCAGCACCACCCCACCTGATTCTTATTAACCACCCTCTAGAGGCAGCCATCAATTACACAATGCTGCCATTTATCAAGTCCCTTGTCCCCACACAAGTCACCGTGACCTGGCCAGGGGCCCAGGGGCCGACCCTTCCCATCCCTGCTAGGCACCTGCCTGAACAGGCAGGCTTTTCCAGTCTCTCAGATCCCACCCCATCACTGACTGGGTCACCTGGGGCCAGTCATGTCATTTCTTGTGCCCTTGCCTATAAAACGGGCCCACGACACATCTCCCTCGGGGTTGCTGTAAGGACCAAATGGGATGACCCCAGCACACTCCATACAAGATAAGGGCTCAGTAACTGGCAGCTGCCATCAGAATTGTCATCGTAGGAGGCCACAGGAAACCCATTCCGTTCCATCCCCCAGGCCCTTCCCTGCAGGCAGCACTCGGTTCTGGGCAGGGAAGGGTGAGAGAAGGTTCAAGGAAAGGAGAACCACTCCCGCCTGGGCTTGGCACCCTGCAAAGACCAGTAGCAACACCACCTCCCCCACCTTTGTTTGCTCTCTCATCTCCTCTCTCCTGTGCAGGCCTTCCTATCCCCAGCCCCTGCTCCTGCAGCCACGGCAAATCTTTGTCAGCAAACAGCACATTAATTGCTTCTTGGCCACATTTCAAATGATATCACAGAAGCAGGCTGCTCAATTTGAGCGAATGGAAAGGAAGAAAGAGGGGCACCCGGCAACTCACACAAGAGCCAGGGATGATGGGTAGCTCTAGTTACTAATTAATTGACTGCTCAGATAGAATAAATCTGAAACCCCAACAGGTCGGGCTGGTGAGCCCTGGGCTCCCCGCCAGCCCCCTTCATCAGAGGGAAGCAGAGCTCTGGTCCTGACCACCTTCAGGAGGGGAGCCCTGGAGTCCCGCCACCCACTGCCCAGAAAAGCTAACAGAGGCTCCACCTCAGTGACCATGTCCTGACCACTCACAGAACCACTCACTCACTCACTCACTCAGCCAGCACACCTGAGCTCCCAGGCTACCACTAGACTAAACTCCAAAAGGGTGGGGATGCAAGTGCAGGGCTCACTGCTGCACCCCATTCCTAACACAGCACCCAGCATGAAACAAAAACAAGGAGTGCCAAGTATGGTGTTAGAGTCTAAGGATATAGTACTGAACGCAAGCCCTGGCCTCGTGGCACTCACATTCTAGCGTGGGAACTGCTGTTAACCAAACAGCCAGACAATGACAGCAATATTGCAACCATAATAGATACCATAAAACGGAGGCTGCCAAAATAAAGAGAGTGGTGACAGTGGAACTTGTCCCCATGTGGTGGCCAGGAGGAGCCACTAAGCGGGAGAGAAGTTTACCACCACCCCAGTGTGCTCACCACATCCCAACTCCCTGAATTCCAACACCCTTGTACCCCATCACCACACAAGACCACCAGCATCTCACCTACCTAAGGTGGTGCAGGGTGCAGCCCAGGGAATATGGGAATGAGATTGGCTGGAAAAGGTCTCCTAGAGCAATTGTGCCTCCTCCCGAGTACTGCCTGCTGCAGTGGGGGCCACAGGCACTAACAGACACATACAGCCCTGCAATGCCCAGGCCTTGTGGGACCCCGAACTGCCAGGCACTTTTCTTCATCTTCTAAGAACGCCCAAGTCACCATGGCCAACCGAGATCTCTCAGCCTCTCGATGCCTGAATGTTAAGATGTGGACACCTCCCCCCAGCCACCTGGCACTCCTGGACATGGTGTGTTTCTGAAAGAGCGTATTTGGAGAGGGTGGGACACAGACCTGAATTTGAGCCTCAGCTCTGTTCCTTCCTAGCTGTAAAACCTGGAGTAAACTATTTAACCATCTCTTTTCTGTAAAATGGGGGTAGAACTGTCAGCTGAGGGGCAGCAACCGTGTCATGAATACAAAAATGGCAAAGGCTCATACAAACCCAAGGCTGGCGCTCAATGATTTTCCTCCCCTTGGCTGCCCTTTCTAATTATTTTTGGGGTAGGGTGTGGGAAACCATTCTGGGCCCCAATTTCTGCTTTTCCCTATGGTCTTTCAGCCTGTGCCATCTTTTACTACTCAGGTATATGTAACCAGCTGCCAATCTGCCTTCTTCTCCTGAACCAAGAAGCAGGCACCATAGATCCGGGGTCCTTTTCCACCCAGATCTGCCAGACGGTTAAAAAGTGGCAAATTATTTTGAAGTGTTATTGTCTACACCAATATTAATCCCTAGTGGCTCCACAATTTCTATAAACAGAGGCTCGAAGGTGGCCATCTGCTTAGAAGCAGGGCTAGGAACTTGTCTGGAGGCTGCATTTGCATAGAGAACACACTGTTTTGCATGGACTGTGTTTCTTTGGGATCTGTTTGGTATAATATCAGTAACCACCACTTCCACTAATTGTATCAAGCACTGTGCCAAGAGCTTTACATACATAGTCTCATTTAATCTTCTTCACAACCGATAAGGTATTATTGTCTCCATTTTACAGATAAGTAAACAGATTTGGAGAGGCTAAGTCACTTGCCTAAGATCTTGCAGTTGGCTCAGGCCAGAGCCAAGACTTGAACCTAGGTCTGTCAAATGCCAACTCTACTGTTGCTATGAAATAAACTGCTACTCTCCTGGTCATACTCCCTAGCTGTCCCACGCGACACTCTCCTTCCACTCGAGGACACCCACCCCACCCCACCCGACCACCCAAGCTGCCTGTCTGCAGCTGGAGGGCTTCAAACTTCAAACTCCCCACAAATGGATTTCTGAGCGTGATTTTTTTTTCCTGGCAGGAGTCTGAAAAGGCTGTTCCTCTCAGTTACTGCTGTCTAGGGCTTTTGAAAACATTAGGGAGGCTTAGACCAACTCAGGAAGCCAGTATATGCCCGCAAAGGTCTGAGCCCCTTGCTCGGGTACCTCCCCCACATGGAAGTAGTACAGGGGGCTGCTCCAAATTCCACCCGAAGGAGTGTGCTCCCTTCCTCGACACACCTGACAGATTCTCTTCCACAGATGCCGGCCCAGCCCGAGGCTGCACCTCACAATAAGCCCCCACCTGCAAAGAATGCCTGTAAATCCTGGGGCTCTGCGCAGGGCAGCCAGATCGCAGGGAACGGCAGCAAATCCCAGGATAAAAGCAGAAGCCATCCTGTTGACAATTCATTCGTGTTTCTCCCCCAAATCCATCCACAACAGAACTGTTAAGCTCATGTTTCCTCTCCTGTTGCAAACAATTGTAAAAATGATTGGTATCTGCCCTCAGTGTAGAGCCTGTCTGCTTCTTCCCCAGGCTAAATCTTTCTGGAAGGGCTGCATGTGTGAAAAACACGCATTCCCAAGATGTGCAGATAATGGTTGCTCTTAGAGACCCTAATCACTCAGCTCAGAGAAGAGAAATGCAAAGGCTGGTCAAAATAACCGATGACTTTCTAGAAACCAGAGGTCTGCTGCAGATGCTGAGCTGGGCACCTGAGGGCGGGAAGGCTGAGGGTCACCCTGGAGATGGAGTGGTCCCACAGGGTTTCATCCTGCTACTGGAGCTCCCATGATGAGTCCTCTATCCTCCTGTATTTATCTCCTGTCTTTGTCTATGGCCCTAAAATCTCTTCTCAAAGTAGAAATGGTATCAGGGAGTAGGGGAAGGTATAAGGAAGAGAGCTCAGGCAGTGGCCAGGACACCTGGTTCTGATCCTGGCTCTAACACCAACTGGCTGTGTCTTCACCTCTCTGGGCCTTGGTTTTCTCATCTGGACATCTGCAACAAATGACCTCAAAATTGACAACCCATGAATGTCACATGCAGATTCAGAGCTGTTTAAGTCAGCAGCACTGCAGAGCCCAGTGCCAACAGCTAGTCCCAGTCAAGCCAAGAAGCTGGCATCTGTAGGGCAATATGGCTGCAGCTAGATACATACTATGAGACGACACATATGGGTCTGTGGGAGCTCAGGCAGAGAAGCCAAGAGGAAAACATCCTTTCAGCCTGAAGGAACCTAGAATTGATGCACTGATGCACAGATTTTCTAAAATACATATTGCTATCTATGATGAATATACTTATATTCCTCCCCATATCCATCTTCCCTTCTTCTAGCAAAAGCTCTAATTTTGTTGGAGAATCCATCGCTCCCACATCTCATTCCACTTGGAGCACAAGTCCCACATCTAGGTCAATCAGTACATGGCATTCCCCTGGCCAAGTAATTAGTTCAGAGGCGGGCACATGACCATGCCAATCCAATCAGAGTGAGCCACAGTCCTCTGCTAGGAATGCTAGGATAGAGATTCTCAGCCGATCCCACTGGATCAAGTAAGATAGGATGTAGGGATAGAGCTGCGGCAGCCATCTTTTAACCACATGGGGACTGAGAACAGAACTCTACTTAAGGGAACCAAGGAACAGGGAGAATTAAACCCTGTCATGGAGAAAGTTTGGGTGCTGGATCAAGCCACACCTGATGTTGCTATGGACTATTCAGATAGAGCTACTAAGGAAACATCACAACCAATTCCTCAACATTCCCAATCCTCTATTTGAAAGAATATTTTGCTGATTGAAAGATAGGATAAGACCTAACAAGCACATCCAGCCAATTCTCTGGGTTGGAAATGGATTCATCCAATCATCTACTGATTTAACAAATATTTACTGAGTAATTATCAGCTTTATGCCATTAATGGTGATCAAGGCACAGACTCTGCCCCAAGAGCTCTCTGATTGTGGGGCCACAATCTCACATGTTGGTGGTTTTACTTCAGTGTGATGATGACTGTAACAGAGCGAGTATAAGCGAGCTGTGGATACACTGCCTCTAAGCCACGAGGAGGGAGATCAGGGAGGTCTTCTCAGGAGGCTTCCTAAAGGCAACCACGATGCCCTTTTAGATTCAGCACTGACAAACCTCAGCAGTCCTCAAAGCAACACTGTGTCACAGACTTGGCAGGAATTTCCATCCCTACGCAATAAAGAAAGCAACAGAGACCTAAGGTTCAGGCTCGCATAGCAAATTGAGGCTAAGCAGAGAGGAAGGGGAACAAAAATCTCCTTGTCACCCTGTGACAGCACAACCCTCTTCTGACTTGATGGCTGCACGGGACCCCAAAGTTGGCATCAAAAGGACCGACACACAGGATGTCTGGGGTGCAGGGGAGGCGCTGCAGGGAGTCAGAGACAGGTACACACCTGCTGGGCCAGGGACAGCAGCAGCCCTTCTGGACAGACCCAGGCCAAGCTCCTGGGTAGAGTATCATCATCACTTGGGTCATACTGGGAAAGAAAAAGTTTTCCAGAGTCACAAATGCTTCTCACACAAACCTCAGCAGAGCCCTGAGCAGTTGGACACACCTCACATTGTCTATAAGAACGGCAAAGGGCACATGGCCGCTGACCAGGATGGAGGAGTCAGTGCCTCATCTCAATGCACCATCCTCACTCTACAGGCCACGAGGTCAAGGAGAGGCATGCCATGAAATCCTCTCTTACCTTTTTGTACTCAGATATGATGAAAAACAAGAGAAAATAAATCTCTCAGAAGAGATTAAGAGCATGGACTTCAGAGGCCAGAAGTCTTGAGTTTAACTCCATTTACTAAGTTGTGTAACACGTTTCTTTAAATAATCACAACAAGTAGTAATAACAGTCACTCAGGGTTTCTGAAACTCAATTTCCTTATATGTAAAATGGAGATAACACCTACCTCCTGGGACTTATAGGCAGTACATGCAAAGCACAGAGGCATGCACAGTAAGCAGCATGAATATCTTTTATTTTTTGAGATAGAGTTTTGCTCTTGTTGCCCAGGCTGGAGTGCGATGGCGTGATCTCGGCTCACTGCAACCTCTGTCCCCCAGGTTCAAGCAATTCTTCTGCCTCAGCCTCCCAAGCAGCTGGGATTACAGGCATGCGCCCACCATACCCAGCTAATTTTGTACTTTTAGTAGAGACAGGGTTTCACCGTGTTGATCAGGCTGGTCTCGAACTCCCGACCTCAGGTGATCTGCCCACCTCGGCCTCACAAAGTGTTGGGATTACAGGTGTGAGCCACTGTGCCCGGCCACAAGAATATCTTTTGATTATTATTATTCCCATGTAGAAATGGCCACTCTTTGCCTATCCCCACACATAGCTATAGAATAAAACTGAGGACACACCAACTGAAGACAACAGAGAAAGAGCCTGGGGTCTAAAATGAAGCTCTTCCACAAAAGCAAAATACAAGGGCAAAAAATATCTGAAAAGCAGCCATGGCCTCAACAAATCTCCAGAGCCCATGACTAGAAAACCACAGCCTCACTCCCCATTCTAACCCTCTGCACGCAGCCAAATGAAGACCTCTCCCGTCAAGAGGCATGAGGCCAGAGCTCAGAACCCTCACTTTCTTCGCCTGCGAGCGGGCTCCAGACCGCTTAAAAGAGCCCTCCTAATCCTCTCGGGACATTAGAGCCCCATGCCCACTGGTGCGAGGACACGGTAGTGCTGCTGCCCCTGCAAGCATCCCCAACAACCCTGCACCCCCGCCCCCCCGCCCCCCCAGCGCCATCAGGGTAGGGTAAGACCTGGTAGGTTTTCCCACATGAGGCTTCCAGAAGCCTCTCCTTGCTCCTTTCAGTTGTCTTCTCGAAAAGCAGGCCTGGCTAGCCATGGTGCCAGCCTCACAGAGGATTCAGCCTGTGGGTGTCAGCCCAGTTCCCACTGGGAACAAAGAGCTCAGCTGTGGGGCCCAGGACGTGGTGGCAAGGGCACCCTTCAGGCCCTGCAGACATTAATCTCAATTCACAAATCACATCACTAGGTCCTGGGAGGGCAGGCTGGAGCCTCTGTGGCCCACTTGGGCTAAGCAGGGTAACTCAGACTCAAATACCCAGCTTGCCCCTCTCTTCTCACACGTTCCTCAGAACAGGGGTTGCAGGCTCAAGGCAGCCTGAAGTCCCAACACCATCCTTCTCCTGGCCCCACCTCAGATGTCTCTCCCTAAAGCAACCTGAGCTCCCTGGACAGATCCCCCATCTGCCTTGTACCTTCTTGGAAGGCACCGATTCCCTTGCAAGGGTGGGCCCCTCGGCTCCAAACAGGGCCTGTTTAGAACCAAGGATGACTACACATGGTCCCATCCCTCAGGAGCTCACAGGGTGGTTGTAGCAGTACCAACAATGCCAACAACATCACAATAGCTACCACTGAGCGCCTCCTTTGTGCCAGTTACTATCCCAGCTGGGCCTCAGTTAACCTTGCAGCTCCACAAGTTAAGCATTACATTCCCCGTTATACAGAAAACTGAGGAGCCAGCTAAGCTATCTTCCCCAAGGATACATAGAAAGCAAGTGGCAGGGATCACACTGGGGTCATATGTGCACCCAGGATTGTCTATGCAGAAAGAACATTGACTGTGGGCTTGGTCACTTGCACTATGCTTTTTTTCCTTTTTGAGACAGAGTCTCACCCTGTCACCGAGGCTGGAGTGCAGTGGCACAATCTCAGCTCGCTGCAACCTCCGCCTTCTGGATTCATATGATTCTCTTGCCTCAGCCTCCTGAGTAGCTGGGATAACAGGTGTCCACCACCACACCTGACTAATTTTTGTATTTTCAGTAGAGATGGGTTTTCACCACGTTGGCCAGGCTGGTCTTGAACTCCTGGCCTCAAGTGATCCGGCTGCCTCACCCTCCCAAACTGTTGGCATTACAGGCATGAACCACCACACCCAGCCTGCACTATGATTTGTTCAATGTTTTTCTTTAAATACTTTTAATGACAGTAATAACAACAGCTAACACCAACCGAGTCCTGATTATATGCCAAGCACTTTGTAAATGCCTCACATGCATTAACTCAATTCTCACAAGAGCCCTAGGAGGTAGGAGCTATTATTATCCCCAAGTTAGACAAGAGGATGAAGTAAGCCCAAGGCCTCACAATCCATAAGTGGCAGAGCCAGGATTTGAAGCAGGCAGTCTGGCCCCTCCCTGCTCTTGCCAGCATCCTCTGCTGCCACTACAGACCTGGGGTCTCATCCTTGGTTCCAATACCTGAGAAAACATGGTCTCACGTGTTGATTAACATTTTCTAATAGGCATCAAGCATAACCATAACTATTAACTTCAAAAAAAGTTCCCCACTTCCCAGAGTCATCGGGGGTACTATTGGTCGTACACAAACCACACTCCAGAAAACCCCACCTTGGTGAGGAGAGGGGCCAGGTGACAGAGGGTGGCCCTGAAAAGCCTGGAGCCATCACAGGTCCCATCATCACTCTGGCCCTGGGTGGACCAGTCCAGAAGGAGAAAAGAGCCAGGAGGCAGAGACAACGGGCACTTGGCCCAGCAGCTCAGAGAGAAAGCGAGAAATCAAGGTGCTAATGCAACACAGCCCAGTATGCTCTGCCCTTTGCTGGGGCCTTAAAGGGGATTGGCAGTACAGAGGCTGAGTCCAGGAAAGAGACAAAGGAGACAGAGGGAACAGAGGGGATAGGGCTACCCCTCAGACCTGTCCTAACACCTCCCCGAGAGGAGGTCCCGCCACCACATGCCCTGCCCTCTGGCTGTTTCCATGGCATCAGGAAATGATTCTATGGATAAGCCAAGAATTGTTTTTATTTCTCTTGAAGGACACCTAAAATGAGCTGCCTCTGCCTGCCCTCTGTCCGGGTGATTTTTCAAGCCCTGAAGGCCAGTCGCCACATCACCCAAGCTGACCTTTCCACCTCCACAGCTGAGACACGGGTGTCACATCACACACAAGGGCACCCACTACATCTGTCATCAGCACCAACTGGCAACCAACGGAAACAAATAATGGGAGCTTTTGCCAGGTACTCCTTTTTCCTTCTCCTCCACTGCTTCCCGGCTCAGAAATCACACAGGGGGCCCCTCAAGTCATTCCCTGAGTACCAGAGGGCTACCAGACATGTGACACGTCCCTGAGCCATTCCTAGAGAAGACCAAAACCCTGTCAAGAGAAAGAACATAATTAAGTTGTAAGAAAAAAAGGCAAATGATGTTACATATAGAGCTCTACATTTATCACTTTTCCAGACATACAGATGTCCCTGTGTGCAACTTTGTTCTTCAGATTCAACAACTGCCTTCTCCCAGCAAGTCTCGTTTCCCAAGCTCTCCAGGCGGCAGTTCTCACCAGGACTCCATCTCCTTGCCCCACTACAACTCTCCCAACAGCCACAGACCCTAAATTGAACGTTCCCCAATGAGGAGGAATCAATCTGCTTTGACCAACTGTCCCCAAACCACACCCTTCCTACAGATCTGGAGGTTTTCTGGGTGATGCCTCAAATTAGAAATGCTCAAAACTGGTGTCTCATTCCATCACCACCACGTCTTCCTCCATCACACACCCCTGTAGCCTCTCTCCTCCTTCCTGTCCCAGGCCGGGTCCATCTACTCCTCACTGGGCTAATACGCCACACACTGGGGTCACAATCCCAGCATGGCCAACTGCTTCTCAGACACAAGTCAGTCAGATTGTCTGCCAGCATTTAAAATAGGAATAAATAATGGTCACAGCAGGGGTGCAAAATCAGAACCCGACTCAGTTGAAAGCTTACTGAAGGAGAGCAGAATTAGCAGAATTGGCTTGGGAAAAGGGTTCAATGGCACCTACTTCCTGGAGAGTGGCCCCTGCAAAAGACAGGAGGAGGGCACAGAGTGGCCTCAGTCACTTAACTCTTGCCCCAGCTCTGCCTCCCACCTTAGGATGAGGCTCTTGGCCTTAGCTGGGAGGAGCGGGTGCTACACTTTCCTTAGACAGCAGGCAGCAGCGGTGCAGCCCACAGCTCTGTATCCTAGACTCTGCCTGAGATGAAAGCCTGCTCAGCTCCGGGTTTGGAGAGTGGCAGGTCACATCCCGAACTGCTCCACTCTCTCAGCCCCAAACACTATCATGCTCATCCCTGGGCACAGAAGGAAAACGTCCAGTTCAGAGTCTTCAGCACAATACCAAGTTCCCAGGGAAAAGGCTGCAAAAGGAATAAGTTTAGTACTGGGGTCTTCTTTACACTAATACAGTGGCTAAAGGCCCATACCCCTCGAGCTGGAGTGCCTGGGGTCAGAACCCAGCTCCACCGGCCTAACTGTAACCCTGAACAAGATGTTACCCCCGACATTGGTAAAATGTGTCTAATACCTCATAGTTTTTTCGTGAGGGTTAAGTGAGTTAATACCACAAAGCACCTGGAACCCTTTCTGGCATATTTCTAAGCACTGTGTTAGCTTTATAATTTTTTCATTTTTCAGCTTAATTATTATTACCACTAGCCCCCAGAGTAGAGGGCCCTACGACAAATGGCCTCTGCATTTTCAAAGTAAAATCCTAATTTCTGTCCTCCTCATGAGACATCTTGGAAACCACAGCTGACCTAACTTCACCTCTTTCTCTGCCAGGCCCACCACTGCCCTGCCCCTACCCCAGCATATCACACAGCTTTGGGCACACAGCTGGTGCCTAGTCAGTGTTTCCTGAATTGAACCAATCAGATTCCAGGTCCCTCCTGCCCCGTGAACGTCCTCTCAGTGAGTGTTGCTTTATCTCTGTCCCCTGGAAAAGGCGACATCAAAGCTTATGTGGTTCCTTTATCTCTGGAAGCCCTTAAAAATACTAAACAGAGCCAATGAGGAAATGAAAGTTTGGGAAACAAGATGGTGATCATGAACAGAGCCATGGGGGCAAATCCAAAGTGTCCTCTTTCCACTTGGAGAAGTCACAAGGCCCATTTCCTTACAAGAAAGACACGTTTAGGAACTGAAATTGAAGTCCCAGGAGTCAGCCTGCAGCATCACAGAGACCCCCTCTCCACCTACCATAGGCTCATCACCCAACAAATCACGCCAGGGAAATGGGGCTGTGGGCGGTGCAAGTAACACTCCCAGAACCACTCCCCCAGTGGGAGACACACAGGCTGGACGATGCCAGAAGAACTGTGAGTGCCCACATGTCCACACCCTGAAGTAGTAACAGAAACAGAGCCTGCCGGTGTCAAGGCCCCACATTTGTATAGACAGGCACCTGAGTGTTTACATAAGGCCTGCAGGCCCTCCTTGCATGAGGCAAGATGCCACCAGCAGTGGAGGTTTCCATTGCATAAGAATTCCTAGGGCTAGACCACAGGGGCCCACATCTCTCTTTTCCAAGGGGGGATCCCTCAGGGAGTCACATAGACTTTGGGTTGGGTGAGCCTCTTATAAAGCAGCTGGAAGGCAACTGCCCTGAACGAGGGACCTCTTTCCCCTTCCCATGTGCCTTTATAGGGGCTCCTGCCACTAATGAGCATTTGAGTAGAAGAAAATATGAAAAAAGAGAGAAAGGAACCACACTGAACTTCCCAGAGCCACAGACTAGTTTCTAGACCAGCCAGAACCCAGTACATCAGGGACATGAAATCAAGAACTTGGGCTCAGAGAGGCATCCTTGATAATAAGAACTTAACCTTAACCCTTGCTGAGCCCTCAGACCACGTGATAACTCCTAAGAAGTGCCAGTTAAATACGTTCAACTGAGAAATTGCAACTAGTAGAACCAAGTCTTTGCCATTTTATTCAAAAATGTTTACTTCATGTTTCCCTATTAAATATAAGCAATTTCCCCTTGTTTATATTTGCGCCACATTCACACAATGTGTTCCCCATCAGCATTTGAATTATGGGTACAGGCCCTGAAATGTTAGTTTTGTGCTAAGATAAATATTGGAATAATATTCCCTCTGCTTTTTTGAAGTAGTCAGCATTACAGTTTGTGAGTGAAGAGCAGAGGCCCCATTTGCTTTGTTAAATAACAAAAGGATAACCAAGCAATCCCCTTGGGGAAGACAGATCAAAATAGCCCCCCAGAACACTTTCACTGCCTTTGTCATTGCTTTATCTCTAACAATAGACTAGTCCCAGCTTCTCTGATGGCACTGGGCAAACACCTTGAGCTTCCAAGCCCAGCCCTGTGAGGATGATGGTGTCCACTGTGTGCCCAGCACCTGCCACCACAAGCCCTGACACCATCACCAGCACCCCGCATGGAAGCCCCAGCACCGTCACCAAACCCAGCATGGATTTTCTGGCAATATTGCTTGGAGTTCCAGAAAGAAAAAGGAAGAGAGAAAGAAAAAGGAAAAGAGAGAGGGCGAGCTTACATAAGACCCTGGGAATGAATTCCTATTTGGGGCACGTTGGCTGGAAAAGTACTGGTCCTCCCTTCACACAGCCCCATGCCTCTCACAGACGACTCACCTGAAGGTTTGCCTCCATAGGCTGAGGAGAACAAGAACCACTGGGGAACAGCTCAGAAACACAACATTCTCAGCTCTGCCACACAAGATCCACACAATGGCCACATCTGGGGAAAGCCCCAGAGCTCAAATCTAGGCCACCCCCAGTCAGAAGCCCCAGTTCTGGTGATCCTGATCATGCTGGCCATTTTGAGAAGCTCAAAATGTTTTTGGGGTTGAGGCCAGCAGCTTCCCATCACAGGTGAGTGTGCCCTGGGCTGATGATCCTGACACCCTGGCAGCAATCTGCGGGGGCCCTCTCCCCTGCATTAATTCTCTCTCTGGTGTCACAAACCAACTCTGGGGGGAAACAGGGGAGGTACCAGAATCCCCATTTTACAGATGTGAAAACTGAGCCTCAGAGAAGCTTACCTAAGATCAGTTGGCTGATGGCAGAGGTCTCCCAGTCCCCTCCAGAGTCTGTCTGTGAATGGCAGCCCTGGAGCCTTCCCCTCTGTGTTCTGAGAAGGCTGAAAATCTGGATCCAGGGCCTGTCATAAGCCATCTTACAGCCTCTCAGAAGCTCAACTGTAAATTAAGGGGGCTGCCCTAATGATCACTATGACTGTTACTGCTATCAAAAGTATTAGCACTTGGTGGCCACTTCCAGCTCTAGCTTTCACTCTTGCCCTGAGTGTCCTTTTACAATCCAGACAGCCATGCCCAGCTGAGAGCTATGGATCACAGCTAGGCAGCACCTGCTGTCTGGCCCCCTCCTCACAGCCCCTCAAGGTCCCCAGCCGCATGGCTGCAACCCCTAAAACTCAATCAACAGGACATTGCAGTGCATGAGGCTGGCGGCTTCTCTCTGCCCTGCCAAATACACTCACTTCCCCATAGGAAAAATGGGACGCAGTTGGATCTGACTTGGAGAGCATTAAGTTATGATAATTTGAGCTCTGTTCAATTACTGCTATTAAATGCATGAGCAGACACTGTAGCTGGTGGGCTGGATTCTTAAGAAAAATAAGTGGGTTTATATTTCAAGCTGGAAGACATCTCTAACCAAAGGATCCAAATGAATGAAGTAACTTTAGACCTTTTCCTCTTCGGCCATGCTTTGCTCTGAAGAGAAATGTGCCTTTCAAACCAGAATTCCAGGCCTATTCTGGTGATCTGCTCGGCTTCAATCCAGCTAATTAAATTAAGCCACGGCCACCTCACTCCTAGCCGGGCAAGAGGGGGCCCATAAATTACGCTGCCCTGAGCTCCCCAACAAATTGCCTCTCCCCAAAGAGGGTTTCGCCATTTGAGAAAATGCATCCAAAGGCAGTGCGTGGCAGTGAGGCCCTGATAATTGGTCTTCCCACTCCCCCGCCAGTGGAGAAATAATGAGTGGCCCAAGCTTGAGGGAGCCCAGCCAACGGGGCGAGCAAGGTGTTGGGCTCCAGAACTCAGGCCAGTTGGTTGGCCAGACTTATTCCAGCTAGCCCAAAGCACCACAGGGCAGGGACAGGGGCACGGGCAAGGGCAGAGGCGGGCTCAGGGCTGGACTGGGATGGAAGGACAGGAACCTGCTCCTAGGGGTGGCCTCCCTGCTCTATCTTGGACACACTTCTTGTAGCCCATGACCCATACCAGCAGGTGGTGACCCGGACAGTTGGCAGACAGCAGATCCTATAGATATCTCCTCCAACCCCAACCAGCTCCTCAGACTGCACACATCCAGGGGTGCCACATGCAAAGTGTCCCCAGAGTTATGCGATAGGAGGGCCCTGATACTCTGAGTCCCAGAGTGGCAGCTCCAACTCTGCCCATCAACTCTCACAAATTGCTATGGAGTTGGGAGGCCGAGGTGGGTGGATCACGAAGTCAGGAAATCAAGACCATCCTGGCTAACACAGTGAAACCCCATCTCTACTAAAAATACAAAAATTAGCCGGGCGTGGTGGCAGGCACCTGTAGTCCCAGCTACAGGAGGCTGAGGCAGGAGAATGGCGTGAACCCGGGAGGCGGAACTTGCAGTGAGCTGAGATCACACCACTGCACTCCAGCCTGGGCGACAGAGCGAGACGCCATCTCAAAAAAAAAAAAAAATCGCTACGGAGTAAGTAAAGCAGGCAGCACTTCCTGGAGGATGAGGAGGAACAGAAATGACCCTTGGGAGTCCTGCACAGTTACCTAGAGGGACCTGACCCTCCAAGGCACCCTCACTCGGCTCTTTGCGGTCCTTCCCAAAACACCTAGGGGAACAAAGCAGAGGGAGTTGTTGCAGCTAATGTCTCTGCCTCTCTGTCTTTCCAGCAGAAGTTACTCTTTTCCTGCCAGAGCAAAGAAAAAACTCTCCATCATTTTAGCAATGGGAGTGGCCCCTATTATGTGTGGGGAAATCCCCTGGGTGTGTAGGGAAGAAGATCAGCAAGAACCGTGCAGCAGGGAAAGTAAAAATGCAGGCAGGCCTGGGATGGGAAGTTTGCAGAGCGCTAATCCCCCCGCACCAAGGGACTGATTTTAACAAGGCAGGCTGTTTGCAAGGGGATTCGGGCTGACTCACATGTGCTGTTGTGGCAGGCTCTTCTGCTTTGTTCTGCATTCAGAAATTTCTCATTTTAGGCTTTCTTATCCAAAAATGACTGTGCTGTGAAAACCAGCTCCATATTGGACAACTCCTCAATTTAAGGAACATTTTTTAAACGTCACTTCTCTGTAGCACACTGCCACTCAAAAAGGCAGGGTGGAGAGGGTAATTTCAGTCTAACTCCCCAACCACATCTGTCTCTGCTCCCTGATGAGCTGGGGCAAGGACCCTGGGGAGGAGGCTGAGCTCCTCAGCTAAGGAGCATACCAGGTAATTGGGCTCTGCAGTTACAAAACCCCGAAGGCCACAGGGGAGCTGGGTAGGTCCCTGCCCACACTGTTTCTCAGACTGCTCTCCCAGGATTTGGACGATAGCTATAATAGCGAACATTACTGAGCACCATGCACCAGGCACTGTGCCAGGCCCTTTACATGCACCGTTTCATTTAATCCTCACAGCAACTCAGTGAGGTGGGCACCATTATCCCCTCTTACAGACAAAGAAACTGAGGCTTAGAGATGCGAGGGGAGTTGGCCAAGGGCCCAGAGCTGACTACAGAGAGAGATGGGTTTGCAACGCAGCATGGGCTCCCAAGCTCATCCCCTTCTTGGGCCGAGCAGGCATCTGCTCTGCCCTGTGCTCAGGTTTTGGAAGGCAGAGAGCGCAGGATGCCGGACTGGGAAGAACTGGTGAACATAGAGAAAGAAACCTAAGGCTGCTGGGTCTCCCTGCTTTCCTGGTAAGTCAATCCCAGCACATTGCCAGGAGGGTGGATTCCCACGTGTACCTTAGACAAAACTGCCACAGTGTGTCAGCAGAACCAAGACGCAAGTCAGGGGGCACTGTGAGACCTTGCACACAGCCTAAGGGGCGGCGTCTGATGAAGTGCGGGAAGAAACTGGGACATTAGAAAGCCCTCCCCCTGCACCACCCAACAGGTCTACCAGAGTGCTGGAGGCAGCCGGCTGGGCCACTTTCTGAGTCACAGAGGGGTGTGAGTGATGCCAGGAAGCCAAGCTGAAAATTGACCTTCTCCCTGAGGTCACTGCCAACACAGCGCTCGTCACATGGCAAGCATTCACCAATGGCTTAACCCGCTGCAAAGGGGAAGAGGGCAACTCGATGGGCATGTGATATGAGACTAGCATTGGAAAATCCACCAGGCCCTCTCCCTAGCAAGAAGGACCAGCAGACAACATCCCCAGCAAAGCCAACACCACATGACAGAGGCCAAACCCAAGTGCGGACACCCATTCCAACTGTTCTCAGTAGCTGGCACGCCAAGATGAGGCAGCCACACCTTCCCCAGCCAGCATCACTTCTCAACTCCCCTAGATAAACACATGCTGATTGGCACTTGCTTTGAAATCTGAATCTCCGAGATGGAAACCCAGGGTTGTAAGCGATCAGACTTTGTTAATTTTGCCAGGCATCACCCACAGGACTGAGCACGGCTCTCAGGGTGTGGCCACCATCCACCAAACCAGCCACATCTGCTTGCATTTCATCACCAACATGGTAAAGCTTGACTTTCAGCTGACCTTGAAATTCACAAATTCCAGCAGGGGAGGGGTTGGAAACGGGGGGAATAGGAGCCAAGTGAAAGCCGCTAAAAGGAAGCAGAAATAAAACAAGATGGTGCTGCCCTGTGTCCCCCCAAATTAAAACCAAATGAACATATCAAAGGACACTTTTCCCAGCTATTTCAGCTCTAACACTCCTCAGCTTTAATCAAGTCGCTGGGAGAGAAAGCCTCAAGTGGCTGTAATTTCCTACCTGCCTTCACCTGCATACCTCAGGACTGAATCTGGGAGTTATTTGGGGCTGGTTTTCCCTAAATGCACAAGCCCTTCTGAGATGCTGTCTCCCCAAGCCAAGCCTGGTTCCCTAGGCTCTCACAGGGCATCTGCTGGCCCAGGCTTTCTCAGCCCTAAGCAAAGCCGCAGGATGAGGAAGAGGTTTGCATTTGCCTCTAGGGTGTCTGGAAGGACTTCGATGTAGGCCTTGGCTCAAAGATTAGGTTGTTCAGACAAAGAGGACGGAGTTGCCACTGGCAAGGGCCGGACATCAGACCCCAGGGGTGCTAATAGCTGTGGATATACCTTTGTCTTCTACCTCCTGGTGCTTGCAGAAAGTAGAGGCAGGGAGAGCACATGGAGAGAAAAGGCTGCCTCACAATCCAACTCCTACGTCTCTCTCGCTCCTTTTTTGTGGGACCACAGGCCAGCCCGATCCCTTTCAGAGTCCCAGATGCCCCCTCAGCAGAATAAGACTGGAAAATATCATAAATGATGCAGCTTTTTCCAATACGGTTGCACATATGTTAACAAACATACTCACAGCTTTTCACTTCACAAAGACTCATTTCAACTTCACAAGAGCCCCAAGGGGCAGAAACTGTTGAGACTGCTCAGAGAAGGGAGGTGGGCAGCACCCCAAGGCCACACAGCTGGCAGCTGACAGAGCTGAGATGAGACTTCGGTCTGTCTGGCTCCTCAGTCTATGCCCGTTCCATGCTGCTTCTGCGGGCCTCTCCAGCACTGGCATTCTCATGTCTATTTAAAGACGTCCCTGAGGTTTGCTCCTGGGGAATCTCCTCCAGAGAAATTACACTGTCTGTATTCTAGAGCGAGCCACAGAGGCCCAGGTGACAGAGCAGAAGCTAGAACAAGCAACATGCATTGTGAAAGGGGAAGGAGGATGTGCTCCCCAGCTCCATCTACAGAAAGAAGGGCCACCTGCACTTACTGAGCGCTCACTGCATACCAGGTGCTTTCCATCCTTCATCTTATTCAATCCCCCCCAAGCCTCTGAGATAGGAACTATGGTAACTCTCACTTTACATATTTGTTCTTTACTCACTCAATAAGCGTTGGCAGTTGCTTACCTGTCAGTCACCAGATGAGAAAACTGGGGTTCAGAGAGAAGCAGTGACCTACTTACCCCAGGCCCACTTCAAGTTGTGGTATAACTCCAAGCACACTGATGGCATCTGGGTGTGGGGCCCCACCAGTACTCCACCTTTCCTTCCAGGGCTGGTCTTCCCTCACCCCGGAAGCTGCCTTTCTGATGGTGCGTTCCAGGGAGTATGCACTGTCCACGGAAGGAACTCTGGGTAGATGCACATGGCCTTGCCAGCCTCAACTGGACTCCAAGGCTGCTGGCCTCCCCATCAACTGCCTCTGGGCTGGCGGTGGGACAGCTACCCTGCCATGGGGTGCAGATGGACCATGTCAGGTTGGCCTTATGGCTGGCCAGCCTGATGCAGAGCCCCTGCCTGGCCTCTTGTATTGCAGCACCATCAGTGGGCAGCCCCAGCACAGCAGCCCTATGGGGCCAGGCCAGAGCAGCCTTAGAGCAGCAAGGCCAGCCCCAGAGGATGGGGGCCCCTTACTCCTCCCTGGCAGGCCTTCCTTCTCCAGCCTATCCTCTCCCTGCCAGGCACCCTGAGCTGTGGGTTACATGGGAGCATCTTGGACCTTCTTCACAGAGGACTTGACACCCAGAACAGCCAAATGATGAAGACTCCCAAGGTTGGCAAGACCTTCAGGCTGACAGAGTCCTCACCCCTAAGCCCAAACTTCTGTCACCCCCAACATGTAGCCCTGCCAGAAGGAGAAATACGCCTGTTTGAGGTCAGACTGCCTGAGCTTAAATCCTGCTCTGATCTTAGCCTTTCTGAGGATTGGTTTTCTCATCTGTAAAATGGGGATGTTGACAGGGGAGGTGGGGTTGGGCTGGCTAAGCCATCAGCCTCGGGGAGAGGAGCTGGGAGAGAACAGGCTGCAACAGGTGAACAAGAAAATCAGGACACCTGTGACAGAAATGGAGGCTAGGCATGTGCAGTGCTGGACCTGCCATCAGTGTTGGTAGGTGGCTAAAAGAGGCCCCAAGCGGGTGAGACCACCATGAGGGAAGAGGAAGGAGTAAGGCAACAAGCACTCATTGAGCATCTGCCAAAAACAAGGTGCAGTAAGAGGACTGGAGAGAAATCAAACATTCAAAAGCAACAGCCAACGCTGCGGTGCTCCTGGCTCAGTGGCGCCTCCCTGACAAAGACAGACGCTCAGCCTGCCCCACAGAGCCTTGAACCCCACTCTGAGGCTCATTTTAAAGAGTCCAAAGCATTGTCTGACTCCCAGTCAAGGAAGACCCTGGGCTAAGCTAGTCTCCCACATGGCTCTGCCCTCCTTGGCCCAGCCCAGGCCCCGCAGCTGCAGCATGAGCCCCAGCAGGTGTCTCCAAGCTCTGAGGTTACCTCTGCCCAGCTCCAGGACAAACCCCTGCCACACTCATGGAACACTTCTGGGCACTCGCTGCCTGCCTGGGGACCTCAGTCTTGAGGCAGCATCAAGAGTGGAGTGGAGGTGAGGACATGGTGGGGGGCAGGGAACCTGTGGGTCATGAGAGCTCTTAGAGACCCAAAAGGTCCCACTGCATACCCAACCAAGACCACCTTCCTACGGTCAGGAGACCCCGCAGGTCCCTCAAGGTGGCCAGAAAGGCCTTGATCTTCTGCAGGAAATGAAACAGTCCTGTCCTGGGTTCAAGTTCTGAGCCTGGCACTTAACCAGCTTCCAGTAGGCCCCTGGGTCGCAGCTTCCTTTTCTGAAATTAGTGGGGTCGGGCTGCACAGGGTTTCTGTGAGGAGCAGAGGAGATGAAGTGATCATCTGGTGGGTATGTCAGACCCTTCTCTCCGTGCCTGAGTCCTCTCGCTGCCCAGCCATGCTGGAGGCAGAAGGCCACTGGCCCCAGAGCCAGGGCAGTGCTCTTTTGTAAGGTGAACAAGAATCAAACTAAAGTCCGTCAAGTGGGAAGATTCCTGGCAGGAAGGAGGCCCTTGCATCCCCCTATGATGGGGGCAGGAGGAACATCTTTCCCAGGTGCCACCAGGACAGAATTCCCTCTTTGATTAAACTCTTTCTAGAGGAGGAGGAAAAAACCCCTCTCCCCTCAGCCCCCAGCAAACAAGGTTGTGCCAGCCAGGACATACTTCCACAGACTGTAAACCAGGGCCCAGCCCGCTGCAGAGCAGGGCACGCTGCAGTGCGGGGCGAGGCGACCTCGGCAGCTGGATGGCTTCTTGACAGTTATTGGCAGGGCCTTGCTACTGAGGACCAGCGGGGGAAGGGAAAAGGAAGAAAGCCAATTTTGTTTCGATTGCTGCTGACAGCTGTCCATAGGAAAGCGGAGGCGCGTGCCCACGTAATCTAAACTCAAGCAGCCCAGGTCTCCCTTCAACCCAGAAATGAGCTTGTTAGAAGAGCCTGGATCCCGGCCGTTTCCCTTGACAGCTTCCTTCTCCTAATACACGCAGCAAATTGGCAACCTGTCCTCGGGCATTTGCATCCCGCGTCCCTGGAGGGAGATATCTCTATTATTCTGTTTTGGATAAAGGAGGCTGTTTGAGATGACAGGTAGCAAAGGCCTCTTTAATAAACCACGCAAGCAGCCACAGAGAGCTAGGCTGCGGAGAGGGACTTGACAAATAGGTAGATTTGCAACCCGGGAGCATTAACAGGGCCAGTCGGAGCCATGAGCAAGGGAATGTTGGGGCTGAGATAAATCACCCCCTTGTTATTCTGGTTTAACCCTCTCACTGCTGGAGCCTCTGTCCACTCCCATCTCCATGAGGCAGCCTCAGGAAATGGACTCACACATCCCTTTCTGGCCCCAGACGTGCAAGCTGCAACTTGATTCTCTGAGCTCATCTCCTAGCCATGGTGTGGCAAGACTTCCATGGCAGTCTGCAGATCTTTAACAAATGGCCCCTGCCTTTTCCTCATCTCTATCCCAGTCTCTACTGCTGCTAAATCTGTTTTTTCAATAATCCCAATTTTAAGACAAATAAACATTTACTGAGCACTAATCACGTTCCTCTTGTCTTGCCTTAAGTCACAGAAGCTCATTCCCCTCTCTTGTTTCATTTCCCTTGATGCAACTATTTACTCCATTGTACAAACAGCTTCTCGTTCAATTTTCTCTTTCTGGGCCCCATCTTCTCCCCCTTTCCTTAATCCAAAGGAGCTGGGCCTAGGATTTGAGTTCCCTCCAGTGGCGTGCTGGTAAATGTTTAACAGCCAGCTTTCTGAGAAAATAAATAAACACCTGATTTGCAGTGTTTGCCAATTTCTGTGGTGTAAATACTCCCACTGTGGCTGATTTCAAGCTTCCAATGAGATGTCACTGAACTCAGAGATGGGAAGAAATATGCATAATCTACATGTGAGAGCTGGCTCCAATACCCGACTGATTCTGTTTCTCCTTAGTCCCATCTCTTTCCCCTCAGCCCACAGAAAAACAGCCAACCCTGGAATTCAGTGAACACACACACACAGAGAAACCTCTTCTGCCGACCCCAGCCATATCCTCCCACAAATGACTCCGCCCAAATGAACAACAAGCCCTTCACCAGTACCACATGGAGAGCTCTTTGCCTCTGACATCCCGGATTCAATTCACTGCTCTATCACTTAAGAACATTGCTGTGACTTTGGGTACATTCCATAACCTCTCTGTCCCTTAGTTTTGACACCTCTAATGGAAATCTTAGCTCGTGAGGGAATGTGAGAGTTAAATGAGGCCATGCATGGCACAGTGCCTGGCACACAGTAGGTGCTCAAGAATGTTGGCAATCCTCCTCGCCTACCTGAAGATGGTATCTCTGATCTGAACACAGCAGGATGCTCCCATTTCCTTACCCAAGGGGTTTGCCACAACCCTGCCAAGGATTGCCCAAGCAGGACCACGGGTTTCTTTGCTTCTCAAGGGCAAATAGATGCAGTTGTGCTTGGGCCCAGGGTTGAGCCACGAATTCCTGCTCACCTCCACTTCCTGCAATACCTACTCTCCCGATGTGGCTCTGTGCAACTGCTCACCATGGCTGTGCATTGCAATCACCTGGGAATCTTGACAAACTACTCATGCCTGAGCTTCCCGTCCCCGCCCCATTCTGATTGAATAGGTCTGGGGTGCTGTCTGAGCATCGGGATTTTTTTTATCTCTCCAGCTGATTCTCATGTGCAGTCAGTCAATGTTGAGAACCTGGTGAAGATTGATGTGCAGGACTACTCAAAGTAGCAGCTTGACATGGCTGGGAGAGGTTGGCTTTTGCTCCCAGCAGGCTCTGGCCTGAGGCCACCTTTGGATGCCTTCTTCCTAGTGCCATCACTTCAGGCCAGTGGGCCCCTGTGGCATGGACCCACAGATGCTATGTTGCAGACGAGATTCCAACAACCAATGGAGCCCAGGAGCAGAGGTCTGTAAGGACTCCCTGACCAGGAATTCTGGGGCTTCACGCAACCATCCATGTGTGTCTAGCTCAAATGCCTTGTCCCTTTCCTGCTCCAAGAACCAAGACTGGGCTGTAGTGGTGTGAAAAGTGCTGTGGGGAATTGTGCCTGCCCATCCTACCTGACGCTATGCTGTGGCCTCACTTAAGGGCAGCAAACACAAATACAGCAGACTGGGGCTAATTTTCCAAACTCAACCAAGAACAAGTCTTCCAGAGTCCTCCCGGGCACTGTTTGGGCAGGTGGCCAAAACTGAAAGTGTCCCCTGTGAAAAAGGGAGTAGCATTGTTGGTGTCCCAACATGTTTTCTACAGATTGCTATAGTTCTGTAGATGGTCATGAGGGATACAGGATTCAAATATATTTGAAGGAAGCTAGATAAGAGAAAGTTAAATCAGTTTCTTTACTGCAGGACTTCTCACAGTCTTTGATATAATAATGTGCATGAGGACTCTCCAAGACAGTAGATAACATACAGTATTTTCCAAACATATTAGACCATGAAACCCTTTTCCCACATAGTATCTCCCAGGACCAGTGACCCACAAAACATCTGTGAAAGGCTCAAGAATAGCTAAGGTGGGCCGTGTGTGGTGGCTCACACCTGCAATCCCAGCACTTTGGGAGGCGGAGGCGGGCGGATCATGAGGTTGGGAGATTGAGACAATCCTGGCAACACGGTGAAACTCCGTCTCTACTAAAAATACAGAAAAATTAGCCAGGCGTGGTGGCATGCGCCTGTAGTCCCAGCTACTCGGGAGGCTGAGGCAGGAAAATCACTTGAACCCGGAAGGTGGAGGTTGCAGTGAGCTGAGATTGCACCACTGCACTCTAGCCTGGGTAACAGTGAGACACTGTCTCCAAAAAATAAAATAAAATAGCTAAGGTGGCTAACACAGGCATCGCCATGGCATCAGGCAGAAGATGAGCCTGCCTGTCCTCCTCCCCACCAAAGGACAGTCACCAAGAGGAGAAGCTGCTCTGGAAGCACAAGGGGAAGACTCTAAGCCAAGGACCCACTCCAGATCCCACAAACAAGCTTTCACAGGCTTGCGCAAAGTGTGGATTATGCAAATATGTATTTAGGGACTTTTTAAACACAGATTATTCACCCAATTAACTCTAATGGCCCCTCGGAGCTGAGAGAAACTATTGTGTAAACATGTGGGGCTGAATGTGGCCTCAGCCCCAAGATTTTCTCAAAAGACGGGGTTTATGAGTCCCCCATAAGGGTTCCCTCTGGGCCCCAACTTGGCAGATAAGTTCATTGCCCGGAAGGGAATTCTTGCCTAAAATTTGAAGAGGGTAAGAATAAAAGAAGAATCCAGTCCCCTGTAAGTGAGCAGGGAGCTCTCTGCGTACAGATTTTATATATATTTTCATTTGTCATAAAACATACATTATAAGACACAGAACATCTGGTAGCCTCTGGTAGTCTAGCTCTTTCCCAATAATGGGAGAAATTGTAGATTTCTCTCCTGCGGCCACTTACACTCACATATTCCAAACGTTTCCTGCTGGATACAACACAGCCGGTAGGGAGGCCGACCCACGCCTGCCTCGGTGAGGTGGTGAGAGCCCCACACACAGGCGGCTCTGCCTGAGACCAAGGAGGCCAGCACACCAGCCCCAGCATGGAGCCCTGGAGGGAAGTGGGCCTCCTCCAGATGGGCCAGAGGCCAGCCCCCCAACACGACCCCGAGGTCAGGTCTGACCCACAGTCAAGTCTGCAGACCGACAGGGAACCCGGGGTTAGTCTCCCAACTTCAACCAAGAATACATCTTCCAGACTCCTCCTGGGTACTCAAGGGGAGGATGAGAGTCCGAGGGCCCACCCCTCCCAGATCTGCAGGGAGATGAGCTGAGGGCTCATCTTCCCACAGCCCCCAATCCGCTCTCCACCCACCCACCCCTCCACTCGCACCAGCTAGAAACCTGGGGGGAGTCATTTTCCTCCCTCTCCCTCACTACCATGTCCCACCCATCACCACGCCTTGGCCACCTGAACTCCTAAAGTTCTCTCCACGGCCCCCATCCCAACCTGCCAAGTCCCTCCCTGGGACAAGTGCCCCTCCTCACTGGTCTTCCAGCTTCCTCTCTGGCCCTTGTCCGTCCATTGTCCACTTTTTCAAATGCACATGTGATCTTGTCCTGCTTTGGCACTGAATGCCCCCTGGCCCTCTCAGGTCAACTTTGCCATGGCTCATGCTGACTGGGTGCCACTCACCCTGCTGCTGCCTCTGCATGAAGTGCTCTTCCCTCCCACTTTCTCCAAATTATGTCCCACAGATCCTCCAGAGCTCAGCTCAAACGTCACTTCCTCCAGGGAGCATTCCCTGATTCCTGACAAGCTGAGATCTCTCCACCCACTAGGGCTCTCACAGCACCGTGTTCCTCTACAACTCCTTGCTAGCAGACACCTAAACAAAAATTATTCCCAGTGTCCAGTACCTGGCACACTGTCGTTGTTCAATAAACATTTGTGGGGTGAAAGGGCTCCACCGAGAAAAATAAGCAGAGGAATAAGGCATCTCTGGGCCTAGCACTAAGAATGGTGGTAGAAGCTAAGAAAGGAGAGAAGAAAGTACAGGCACACCCTGGGCACGTGACATCCACAGTCTCCCTTGGTTTAGCCCTCCCAACAGCCCTGCGAGGTTGATGCTCTTAAGTGCATTGTAAACAAGTGGTCAAGTCAGGATTTGAACCGACATCTAGCTGACTTCAAAGCCCATGCTCTTTCTCCTACAGGAGTCTACTCAGGAGTATAATAGGATAACTGGGGCATAGTCCCATGATGACAGGTGAAGAAAACAGGACTCAGCATCAGCAAAAGCATAGCAGTGTGAGAAACGCAGTGAGTTTGGAAAATGCAAGAGGTTCAGCAAGGCCAGAAGAAGTTCTACAGAACAGAGAGCCCAGAGCGGCCTGGGGTGCCTGGGGAAGGAGGTCACGGCATGCTAGCCTTAGGAACCTGGGTGTTATCCCAGATGGCAGAAACCACAACGTTAGACCTCTCCTCCATGCCAGAGACAGTCACCACCTGCTCCAGCCTGGTAAGAAGGTAAGCCCCATTAGAGCTTTTCAGCAGATCAGATCACATCACCAGCCTCGGCACAGAGTGAACAAGCAAGCAATGAACAGCAAGCACAACAAGCTTCTGTCTCAAAAACAGACCCTGGGTCAGCATTAGCAATGAGCATCCCTCTAGGATCCAGGGTAAGTATCCCCTACACCTGGTACGATCTTCTGAGGGCTCACAAGACTGGAAAAGAGGAAGATGTGAGCCCAAAGACAGTCCTTGAGAATAAACTACATGCCATTGCCTAGCTCGAAACCCTCACTGCTCCTTCTCCAGGAGGGCTTCCAGGTGAAGGGAGCAGCCAAGTTCTCCTAACCTTGCTCTGCCTGGGAGAGCCACTCCCACGCCCCTTTCCCTCTTCACTGTCTGTGCACCCTTTTCCCACTGCACGGGAGAATAAGAACTTGCACTGCCAGGTTTTTAACACCAGCTCCGTGTTACCCTGTTAATCCCTAGTCCTCAGTGATCCCCTCTCTCCCATCATTGCTGCGGCTCTCTCTTCATCCCTTTGAAAGGGGGCCGGCATGTGCAGGCAGGAACCTAAAGCCCACTTGGGCCTGAAAGCATTTCAGTTCATGTTTATGTGTTGGCTAACTCCAAATCCACCGGGCCACCGACATTTCCTGAGGGCCTACTATGCAACACACACTGCTGAGAACACACAAATATGGGAAATCTGAGTTCACCGCCTCATTGGATCAACAAATTCCATCTCATGGAACATTATTACAATATAAGGTGTAAGGAAAAGTTCAAGGGAATGGTGTTCAAAGGCAGCCTGGCTTAAGGACCACATGAACAACACACAAGAAAGAGATCAGCATTCAGAAGAGGAAGGCACCCGACCTTTGGATGAGGCCAGGTAGAGAAGACTTCGAAAAAGAGCCAGAGGAAGATTTGAGCTGAGCCTTCAAGATCAGCCAGAATGTCCATCTGTGGGAAAAAGGGAGATGTCAGTGCCACTGGGCAGAAGGACCAAGGCAAAAGCACCGAAGCGCGGCCTACAGTGCAAAGAGGCTAATGATGGAAAGCTGCACCCACAGACCCAGCCAAGTTATTCTACGATTTGGCCCAGAGAGTAGGCTGGGGTCCCAAAGACCAACAGCTCTATGCACATGTATATAGGTGTGCACGTACACGCATGCACACACACACACGTACACACACACACACGTACACACACACACACACAGAGCATCACTGGCCAAGGTGATTATGCAAATAATGGGACACTGGGCTGTTTCTCTCATGGGAACCAGCCTGCGGGCAGTGCAGTACTTGGGGCACTGAAAGTGCAGTCAGGAGGTGCCAATCTCGACAGTGATCCTTATCATGCTCTTGGAAAACACCCATGGTGTCAACCATGAAGACCATAGAACAGGAAAGGCCCAGAGAAGGAGCCAGAGTATACCACCCTCCAAACACCTTCCCACAGCAGTTTAGCAAGGCCTATCCCCAGGGCCACCCCAGAGTTCCAGGAGATTAGGCTTTGGCTTTACCTAACACCTCCGTACCACTGTCCCTGGCAGCCAAGAGCTGTCCCGGCTACAGTGCTTACTCAATAGGCTTCATTCCAAGGTATGGATCTTAGAGCGTGCCCAAGCTCATTATAGCATGTAGGAAATGACATTGCTGTCCACGTGGCAGGGGACTTTGGGAAAGTTCTCTCCCATCTTGGGGCATCAGCTTCTTCAACTAAATGTGGCAGCATTGGACTTTGCGGTCTTTAAGGACCAGTGTATTCTACAACTCTAAGACCCAAAGGAATCACTTAATTCCCATCTGCTCAGCAGTGGGGCAAGAGCTCACCTGGGCACCTGCCTGACCTGCTTATTTCTACAAGGAAGACCGCCAGTCAGCCGTGTCTGCAGTGGAATCTTGTGTAACAGCTCTGAGACTGAGCACACATAATCCCATCACCATGCCAAGAGGTCAGCTCTGCACTGACCCTGTTTTGGGGATGTGAGGTCAGTGCGCTAAGAGTCACAGACGTGGCTCTCCTCTAACCATACCTGTGGTTTGGGGCAAGCCTCTGCTCCTCATGGGCTCAGAGTTCAATGATCTGAAGTGAGGGCCAATTACCTTCCAGCTAGTATTTCCTTTTTTTCTTTTTCTTTCTTTTTTTTTTTTTTTTTTTTTTTTTTTTTTTGTAGAGATGAAGTCTCACTATGTTGCCCAGGCTGGTCTTGAACTCCTGGCCTCAGTCTCCCAAAGTGCTGGGAGGGATTACAGGCATGAGCTGCCATGCCTGGCCTCAACCGGTATTTTTTAAGCCCCCTCTCCCACATGCCCTGGAAGGTGGGGAAGAGCGGGAGTGGGAAGAGCCCGGCTCAGGGCCTGGCAACAGACATGGACAAGTAATTCATAAAACAAGAAATATCAATAGTTACCAACCATCAAATAAACGGAAACAGACACTAGATGTCATTTTGTACTACCATACTGGCAAAGAATAGAAAGATTAACAAAACCCAGATTGGTCAGAAACAGGCATTCTCTGTAGTCAGTGCCCTGTGTAGGAGCCAAGTTGGTACCATATAGCAGAATGATAAACATGCAACCCTCTGCCCCTGCAAAGAGATACTGTGACAAAGATATTCACTGAAGTTTGTTTATAATAAAGAAAAATTGGAAACAACAACCTAAACAGACATGAAGGGAAGGCTAGCCGAGTAAATTATGATATTTGTGGAACACTGTAACTCTGCAAACGGGCCATTCTATTTCTGAGGCTGAGATGATGGAGATGGTCACTGTTCCCATTCTACACATCTACGGTAGCACCTCCTTATCAGCAGTGTTACTTTCTGCGGTTTCCATTATCCACAGTCAGCCATACTCTGGAAACGTTAAATGGAAAATTCCAGAAATAAAGGATTCATGATTGTAATCCCAGCACTTTGGGAGTCTGAGGCAGGCAGATCACTTGAGGCCAGGTGTTTGAGACCAGCCTGGGAAACATGGCGAAACCCCATCTCTACTAAAAATACAAAAATTAGCCAGGCATGGTGGCACACGCCTGTCAACCCAGCTACTCAGGAGGCTGAGGCATGAGAATCCCTTCAACCCAGGCGGTGGAGGTGGCAGTGAGCTGAGATCACAGTGCCACTGTGCTCCAGCCTTGGCAACAGAGCGAGACCCTGTCTCAAAAAAAAAGAAAACAATAATTCATAAGTTTTAAATTGCACACTACTCTGAGTAGCATGATAAAACCTCGAGACATCTTGCTCCTTCCCACCCAGGAAATGAACTGTTCCTTGGTCCAGCAAATCCACGCTGCAGATGCTACCTGCCTGCTAGTCGCTTAGGAGCCATGTGGGCTATCAGATCAACTGCTGTGGCAGTGCAGTGCTTGTGTTCATGCAACCTCTGTTTTACTTCACAAGGTCTCCAACACACAAGAGTAGTGATGCTGCATATTGTCATAATTGTTCTATTTTATTACGAGTTATTGGTGTTAATCTCTTACTGTGCCTCATTTATAAATTGAACTATCATAGGTATGCATATATAGGAAAAAACACAGTGTATATAGGGTTTGGTACCATCCACAGTTTCAGGCATCCGCTGGGGGTCTTGGAACGTGTTACCCTTGGAGAAGGGGAAAGATACTGTATATCTGAACATTTTACAATGGGTGTGTACTATCTTCCCAATCAGAAAAAGATGTTCACGGTAAAAAATACCTATAAAAATATGATCTTAATGAAGATGGACAATCTACCACGTAGGTTGTGTGGGGAAAAAAATTACAAACAGCGTAATACACTATATACAGGTGCATGTTCATGGGATTTTCAGCAAAATGTCAACATTTCTGGTAGTGGAATTTCCATTTTGTTTAACTTCCTTATATTTTTTCCTTCCTTTGTACTTTTATGTATAGTCTGAGAAATTTTAAGTAAGCAGATATCATTTTTAAAAAATAATATTAACTCTCCCTTTACTTCCCTAACCCAGGAAAAGTCCATAGCAAGGAATAGTTTCCCTTTGGTTGTGTCTTTTTAGTTTACCATTATAAATTCAGAGTTAGTGAGTGTCTGGTACAGAGTAGGTCCAAAAAGCAGTGGAGGTTTTTTAATTAGCAAGAACATGGAAAGTCATTTTGTATTAGTATTATCTTATTTCAACAGCTTTGGGAGTACACGTGGTTTTTGGTTATCTAGTGAATTATGTAGTGGTGAAGTCTGAGATTTTCGTGCATTTGCCACCCAGGTAGTGTACACTGTGCCCAACATGTAGTATTTTATCCCTCACTCCCCGAACCTTCCCCACTTCTGAGGCTTCAGTGTCCATTACACCACTCTGTATGCCTTTGTGTACCCATAGATTAGCTCCTACTTATAAGTAAGAACACATGGTATTTGATTTTTCATTCTGAGTTACTTCATTTACAATAATGGCCTCCAGTTCCATCCAAGTTGCTGCAAAAGACATTATTTTGTTCTTTTACATGGCTGAGTAGTATTCCATGGTCTATATATATCACATTTTCTTTATCCACTCATTGGTTGATGGGTACTTAGGTTAATTCCATATATTTGCAATAGTGAATTGTGCTGCAATAAACATACATACACAGGTGTATTTTTCAATATAATGACTTATTTTCCTTTGGGGAGATACCTAGTAGTAGGATTGCTGGATTGAACGGTAGATCTACTTTTCGTTCTCTGAGAAATCTCCATACTGTTTTCCACAGAGGCTGTACTAATTTACATTGCCACTGGCAGTGCGTAAGCATTCCCTTTTCACCACGTCCATGCTAGCATCCATTGCTTTTTGACTTTTTAATAATAGCCATTCTGGCTGGGGTCAGGTGGTATCTCATTGCGGCTTTAATTTGTATTTCTCTGATGGTTAGTGATGTGGAGCATATTTTCACGTTTTTTGGCCATTTGTATATCTTCTTTTGAGAAAAGTCTATTCATACCATTTGCCCACATTTTAATGGGATTATTTGTTTTGTTCTTGCTGATTTAAAAAACAGTGGTTTTTGAATGGCTAAAAAGTAAAAGTCAACTCTGGTACTCACATATCTGGGAAGGTACCCACCCACATCAGTAGTTCTGCCAGCTGGTACGAGAAACACCTGAGCTGCCCATAGGTGCCTGGACACCTGACTCTAAATCACCCCAGGCTCCTCCTAATAGATTCCTCTGATCCTTCCTGGACCCCATCACCACCTTACACTGATTTTGCATTCTGAACTTGTCTCCCAAAAAGAGCTCCCACTCACCAGATACTCTGAACACATAAAAGGCAACCTGATTGGCAGGCCCCAAAGGGGAGATGGGTGGGGCAAGGGAATCACCATCACCATCATTATCCCAGATGCCTGTTACTGAGCACCCACTCTGTGTCAAGCACAGTACTCTTCATGCACAATTTGTTAGTCAGTATCCCCGTTTAACAGATGAGGAAACTTGGGCTTTAAGAAGTCAGGTCACCTGCCCAAGGTCACACAACTGGAAATTGGGATTCAAATCCAGACTCCATGACTCCAAACCCTGTGCTCTCAACCACTACTGTCAAAGGATGGGGCAGACAGCTGAGAGGCCCACAGCCCCATCAGCAAATGCCACGAGAGCAGCAGCAAGATGGAATCCTGGGAAGGAGGGGCCCGGGGGAGCAAGTCTGAGCACAACTCTTGGAAAATATGGAAAGGCTCAACATTGCCCACACTGTGAGAGGTAGGGGACAGAGTGGCCTCCACTGAGCCCTGGGGACCCAATCCAGAAAAGAGGCTACACATGCCAGAGGGGATGACCTCCACACTCTAGGATGGAGGCAGGGGGGCTTGGGAATCCCACCCTGGTTGCCTGTCCTCTCCAGAGTGAGGAGGCAAGGATGGGTACTGTGACTATGCCCCAACATCTCAGTCAGGAAGACCCTCCTACCCCCAGGTGAACAGGTAAGCACTGAGGGCTCAGCAACTGGGTGAAGACACAGTGACTTAGAAGCCAAGCCAACCCCCAGGCAGGCCTCAGTCCACAAGCCACACTCCGGCCAAGACACACACAGGACGCACCTGCTGCACTGGCCATGCCTGACATCTTCAGGTCACCTGAATCCAGGCTTTGGCTTGGGACCCACCACTGACAAAGGACAGGGGTCACCTGGCCTGTGGCACTAAGGGACTACAGTGGAGGTCAGGGAGAAAGCAAGAAGGAACCCAGGACATAGAAGAATCTGGCAAGGGAGTTTAGGAGGTCAGATTCACTAGCCAGGGATTCTCAGGCCTTCTCCAAGCAGGCCTAAGCAACAGAAATCTGTGTTCAAACAAAAGTTACAATGAAAGCCCAGGAGGCGGTCACACGGGGAAGAAGGCTCAGGGGCCAATGACCTGTTGTGTGCCAGCTCTGAGTTTGTTCATCCCTGAGAAGAGAAAGAGGGGAAGAGCCCTGCCCTCCAGAAGTAGTATAAAAAAAGGACTCCCGAGGCGGGCGGGGGGGGCCAGTGCTCACTTTGGCCTTCAGCTGGCTGGAGTCAGAGTGGTTTCCTGGGCCAGGGAGATGGAGACAGTTTCAGGAAGGTCTGAAGGTTCAATCTGGGGAACAGGCACATTCAATTTAGGAATGTGGGGAAGAAATGACCATAGGACAAGTCCAAGAAGAGATCCCTGCCAAGAAGCAGCTGAGCCTGTTCTGGTCAGAGCAGAGGGAGTGACAAGACAGAGCAAGGGAGAGGTAGCAGACCTGGGGAACAGCCAGGAGCTTGAAGGGATCATTATTTACCAATTCTGCTTTAACTGAGGAATTCCAGGACTGGACCACAGTGTGTCACTCAGCCCCACACTCTTGTGGCAAACTGTGCACGTGCCAGGCCTGTTCCCAGCTAAGCAGCACACAGTTACCCCAGCACTCCATGGGGCTGGGCTCTCAGCAAACATGAGGGAGGGGATGTCAACAGTCACAGGTCTGGTGTTTGGGGCCATCCCCAGGCAGTGACATGGGGCTACCAGAGGACAACCCCCCACAGCAGGTCTCAACACCACATCTCCCAGGAGAGCAGGGCCCCTTCCAAACCTGCCAGGGATCCAGAGCACACACCAGCCCCAGGCAGAGGAGGGTGAGGCTACAGGGAAGACACTCACTTAACCCTGGAGGCAGGTGCTGGAAAGCTCCAAAGAGCTTTACAAAGGCTGGCCTGACTTTGGCCAGGTAAAGGCAGGGCATGTGTGAGAGGAAGAGAAGAGGTTTGGCAGGGAGACCATATGGGTGGGTGGGCAGCAGGAGGCCAGACCCAGGCAGGGGCCATGGATAAACAATCAAGAAATACTTCAGAAGCAGAAGGAGTGGCAGCATCCTCTGCCTGGGCTGGAAACCCAGGCCTTTCTTTTTCTTCCCCATGCCCTCAGCCTAATTGGCCCCAAAAGGGAGCTTTCCATGGGAGGGGCAGCAGACCTGGGGAAGAATGTGTGGACAAAGATGCAGCATGAGCCTGGCCCTGGGGAGCATCCACTACTGGGCAGGACACACCTTGTCCTGCTGGGTCACATGTCCTCAGACATCTTGTCCCCTGGACTGTGTCTCCCTGAACATCCTATCCCTGAGCTGAATGCCATGCCCATGAGAGTACACGGTAAGCACTCAGCCTGAACTGACTGAGTGAAGAAAGGATGCCCAGCAGACAGCTGGCAGTCTGTCTCTGGAGCTCAGGAGAGAGCTCTTGTCTAGCAAGAGCACAGGGAATGATCAGCAAAGAGCAACAGTGGCCTGGGCTGAGTGCTGGCTGCCTGTTGGGCACTGTTCTAGGAGCCTCATGTCGAAACTCAGTCAGTGCTCATAACCACCTTACAGGTTTACAGGTGAGGAAACTGAGTCACAGAGAGGTTAAACAACTTGCTTAAGGTCACACAGCTAGGGCACGAGAGAGCCAGAAATGGACTCAGGCAGATTGGCCCTTCTTAATTGCTATGCTAGAAGTTGCAGCCAACAACAAACATCACTAATGATCAGGGAAATGCAAATCAAAACAACAATGTGATACCATCTGACTCCTGCAAGAATAGCCATAATCAAAAAACCAAAATATAACAGATGTTGGTGGGGATGTGGGGAAAAGAAAACACTCGTACACTGTTGGTGGGAATGTAAACTAATACAACCACTATGGGCAGCAGTGTGGAGATTCCTTAAAGAACGAAAAGTAGATCTATCATTTGATCCAGTAATCCCACTCCTGGGTATCTATCCAGAGGAAAAGTCATTGTACAAAAAAGATACTCGCACACACGTTTATAGCAGCACAATTCACAACTGCAAAAATATGGAAGCAGCCCAAATGCCCAGCAATCAACAAGTGGATAAAGAAAATGTTATATATACACACACACACACACACACACACACCCCATGGAATACTACTCAGCCTTAAAAAGGAACAAAATAATGGCATTTGCAGCAACCTGGATGGAATTGGAGCCCATTATTCTAGGTGAAGTAACTGGGGAATGGGAAACCAAACATCGTATGTTCTCATTCTTAAGTGGGAGCTAAGCTATGAGGATGCAAAGGCGTAAGAATGATACAATGGACTTTAGGGACTTGGGGGAAAGGGTGGGAGTGGGGTGAAGGAGAAAATAGTACACATTGGGGGCTGGGCGTAGTGGCTCACACCTGTAATCCTAGCACTTTGGGAGGCCAAGGTGGATCACCTGAGGTTGGGAGTTTGAGACCAGCCTAACCAACATGGAGAAACTCAGTCTCTACTGAAAATACAAAATAAGTCAAGTGTGGTGGCGCATGCCTGTAATCCCAGCTACTTGGGAGGCTGAGGCAGGAAAATCACTTGAACCCAGGAGGCGGAGGTTGCCCTGGGCAACAAGAGCGAAACTCCATCTCAAAAACAAAACACAACAAAACAAAAACACTACACACTGGTACAGTGCACACTGCTCGCGTGACGGGTGCACCAAAATCTCCGAAATCACCACTGAAGAACTTATTCATGTAAGCCAACACCACCTGTTCCACAAAAACCTATTGAAATAAAATAAATAAATAAATTTAAACTAATCAAGATTTTCTAAAACAGAAAAGAACTGCAGCCAAGAGTAGATGGAAGCATGAGAAGAGGGAGAAAAGAAAAGGACCAAGGACAGAGCCCAGGGCAAGGAGCAGCCTGAGGAGGTGAGGCCCCAGGGAGGAGAAGAGAGGGGCAAAAGGAAGTCACGGGTGTCCCTTTCACAGTGAGCACTCAGCAGGTGCTTGAATGAATCAGTGAGCCAATGAGTACGTGAAGGCTAGTGAATGGGAGCGATGCAGACACCACGAAGCAGACTGGGGTGAGGAAGGAGAGGGTGTATGGTCAGCTGTGCCCACTGCAGAGAGGCAGGGGGTCCCCAATTTGGAATTGATTAGCAGCTGCCAGCTCTGGCCTGTCCCAGCGCACAGGGCCTGCTGCTCAGCCTGGGGCCAGCCAGGTAAGAGAAGGCCTCAATCCACTCGACACAGCTGCCAAACTGTCACTCTCTCCATCCACTGGGATCCTTCCTCTAGGCCACGTTCTTTCAAGTGGGGAAAGGATTGGCTACCCAAGTAGTTCACAGCTATTTCTAAAGCTCACACTGCTAGATATTTCCCATTTATAAACAGAAATTCCTCCATAATCAAACTGGACACGCAAACGTGGCAACTCCATATTGCCTTTGATTTTGTTTTAAATAAGAAGAGCTCAGAATTGCGTCCTTGACTGTATCCAAGTTACTCCTTTTCCCCATATATGGCTGGATCCACTGTTTGCCAGGACAAGCCGTGTTTTCCTTATTAAGCAATATACAAAGTTAGCAAACAGAGACTGCTTACTGCCCCACATCCCAATCCCAGCTGTCACCGCAAGAGCAAGGGCCTGAGCAGGCTGCAGAGCATCAGAGGGCCCCCGTGACAGTAGGCACAGACCAGAACTCTGGGCTGTGGGTCAGGGAGCCTGTCCCAGTCTGGCCATCACTGACCCAGGTGCAGCCTGGACACCCACAACAGTAGCGCCTGCTGGGTGCCAGACTCCAAGAAAAGTCATGTGAAATCCTCATAACAACCCTAAGGTGCGGGCATTATTCTCCCCATCTTACACATGAGCAGAATGAGGCACAGAGAGGCCACGTGGTCTGTTTATGGTCATCCAGCTGGGATGGCAGAGGTGGAGAGGGTCCTGTTCTGTCTGACTGCATGGGCATCTTCACGTCTCCATGGGCCATCTCCTGTCTGCACTCTAGTTTACCCGTTTATTAACTGAGATGGTTGGAAAAAATATTGCTCAAGCCCCCTCCAACTCTCCTGTCAGCACTTATTCTGTTATGGGGTATCAGATGTTCCACTGGGCGCTTTGATCAAGGTCTAGAATGGGTAACACAGATCCTGCGTACTCGAAAGCAGATTCCAAAGGCAGCAGCATGGGACCTATCTGGAACTCAGAATAGAGCCTGGCTCCTTCCTGCTCACAGGGTTTTCCCAACCCTTCAAGGCCTCCTCCTCCAGGAAGCCTGCACAGGTTTCACCATGACCCTGCACAGCCTGCACCATGACCATGTCCATGGCTGCTGTCTGGGCCTCACAAGACTATCTTTGATGCCCAGGCCTCTGGTATTTGACAGCGGGAACATACAAAGCGGCAGGAAATCTCTATCCTCCCAAGGGCAAGGATCCACTGTGACTGAAGCAGACAGGACACATTCCCCACTTGGCATCTTTGGAAAATGCACGACTGGGCTGACTTCTCTATGGGTCCCACTACTCCTCAGAACCACCTAGGGTGGGTAGCTGGGTAAACCTGTGGGACTACAGCCCAGGCTTCTAGGTGTGAATCTTGGGGGTGGGCTCTGAACCTGCAGACTTAACCAGCACAGGATTTTACAATGGCATCAGTGAAACCCACTGCCCTAGGACAATACATGCTGGTCTCTTCCCCTGTCCCTCCCACCTCACATCTTTGTTCCCACCTCCTACCTCTTCCTCTGTATACATGAATCCAAACATGTAGCCTGTGGGAGCCCCACAAAATGCACATGCCTATGATTTTCCTTTATAATTGCACTTTTTAGTGCTTTTCACATTAATCTGACAATAATAAACGTAACAGTAAACCAGCATTTCAAGCTGCTTTTCATACCCCCAAGAACTAGAGGATTTTAAGATACATAGGGGTGAAAAGTGCACTGTTTCTGACTCACATCTTCTTGGGACCTGCCTTCCATCCATTGCCTTTTGATGTATGTTTTGCAGAAGTTAATATCAATAGATATTAGCTAAACGAATACATGAATGAATAAATAACCTTTAAGCAAGCCAGTCTCAAGCAGTTGATTTATTTCACATTGGTAGAATTTTAAAAGATTAGCAAATGTTCTGAGAAATGACTGTTACCCTTGGATGGCAGGAGTGTTTTAATCCATGATGATAGTTTGTCTTGTATTATAACCTGACATACCTTTTCCAACCAGGCATTGACTGGGTGCTGCAGTTTTCTGAAGACACCTCATTGCCCACTGCAACCAGATACCCCTGACCTGCTACAATTCAGAGTCGTTTCTTGGAGCTTAGCCCCACATAGCCCATCACCACCCAGGTAGTTCAGACACCCTGTCTTCTTTTTTGTTTTGAATTACAGCAAAATGTTTATCATTTTAATTAGTAGTATGTATTTTTGTAAGAATGTCAAATGATACCAAAGTAAATGAAGTAAACTATGACAGCTCCAACCCCAGCCTGAGCACTGTGGGCAGACAGGGAGGCCTCCTCCTTTCTTCTCAGGAGACCCTATGGCCTTCAACACTGCTGGCTCATTTGAAGTCACTGAGTACTTAACAGCTAGCACAATTCACTTCCACCTGCAACTACCGAGAACCCAGGGGTCACCAGGTGCTTGGTGACCCTCCAAACCACTGTCCTCAACACCAGGACATCTCTGCCTGACTCCCCACAGCCACCTCTCCCCCATCCAAACCATCTCACTTATGGGACCTGATCATCTTTCTTCAACTTTGTTTAACATTGACATCAAATATAGCAACACACCTGTTGGCCATTTGTGTGTCCTCTTTTGAGAGATGTCTGTTCTGGTATTTTGCCAGTTTTTAATTGGATTATTTGGTTCTTTGAGTTCCTTGTATATTCTGGATAATAGTCTCTTCTCATGCTGCTAATAGAGACATACTCAAGACTGGGTAATTTATAAAGGAAAGAAGTTTAATTGACTCACAGTTCAGCATGGCTGGGGAGGCTTCAGGAAACTTACAATCACGGCAGAAGGGGAAGCAAACACATCCTTCTTCACATGACAGCATCAAGGAGAAGTGCCGAGCAAAAGGGGAAAAGCCCCTTACAAAAACATCAGATCTCATGAGAACTCACTCACTATCAGGAGAACAGCATGAAGGTAACCATCCCCATGATTCAATTACCTCCCACCGGGTCCCTCTCAATACACATGGAGATTATGGGAACTACAATTCGAGATGATATTTGGGTGGGGACATAGCCAAACCATATCAAATGGATTGCAAATATTTTCTCCCATTCTTCTGATTGTCCCTTTACTCTGTTGATTGCTTCCTTTATGGTGCAGAAGCTTTTTAGTTTTATATAATCCTATTTGTGTATTTTCACTTTTATTGACTGTGCTTTTCAGGTCTTCTACATATGGCCAACAGGTATATGAAAAACTGCTCAACATCACTAGCCATCACGGAAATGCAAATCAAAACCACAATGAGATATCAACTCACCCCAGTTAGAATGGCTATTATCAAAAAGACAAAAGATAACAAGTGTTGGCAAGGATGTGGAGAAGGGGGAATTCTTATACATTGTTGGTGGAAATATAAATTAGTACAGCCATAATGGACAACAGTATGGCAGTTCCTCAAAAAACTAAAAATAGAACTACTGTATGCTCCAACAATCCCTCTTCTGGGAATATATCCAAAGGAAGAAAGATCAGTGTATCAAAGAGATACTTGCATCTCCATGTTTATTGCAGCATATTCACAATAACCAAGATATGGAATCAACCTAAGTGTCCATCAGTGGACACAGAGAAAATGTGATATATATCCACAATGAAATACTTTTCAGTCATAAAAGAGAAGGAAATCCTGTCACTCAAAGCGACATGGATAAGCTTGGAGAACATGTTAAGTGAAATAAGCCAGGCATAGGAAAGACAAATACCATGTTCGCATTCATGTGAGAAGCTAAAAACATTGATTTCCTAAAAGTGGAGAGTAGAATAGTTGTTATTAGAGGCTGGGAGGTGGGGGAGCAGGAGATAGACAGAGGTTGATTAACAGATACAAAATTACAGCTAGATAGGAGCAATAAGTTCCCATGTTCTAAGCACCGTAGGGTGGCTATAATTAATAACAATTATTGCAAATTTTCCAATAGCTAGAAGAGCAGACTTTGTTCCCAATGCAGAGAAATGATACATGTTTGAGGTGATGAATATGCTAACTGCCCTGATTTGACTGTTACTTATTGTATGTGTATATCAAAATATCATACTGTACCCCATAAATATGTATAATTATGTGTCAATTAAAAATAATAATAAAAGCAAAAAACTTGTTAAACATAGCAACACACCTCACTTCTCAATACTGATAAGAGTTCTCCATCCCCAGAAGGAGTTCTTCCATCCCTCAACACTCAGCCCCTACCTGCTTTTTCAGACAGTCTCCTATTTCACTTCTGCACATCATCTGAACATCCCCTGGTCCCTTCTACAAGTCCCCACTTTCCTGTCTTCTTAAAGTTGCTCAAGACTATCCCCCTGGAAGTCTTTTCCACCCAACTTTGCAGGACCAAATCACTTCCTCATGAAATCACTTCCTCACTTCCTCCATGAAGCGTTGCCTGATGCTACCAGCTGGAAGCAATGATTGATTGCTAAGCAAACCTCACCCTGGAGCAAGGCACCTGAGACAGCTGTGCTCTCTCACCTGGCCTGCACTATGCTCCTGGCCAATTCAGGTGCTGTGGCTGGTGCCCCAGCATAAGGCTCTGGACCAAGATGACTGATTCCTCTACAACTCCCCTTGCAGGCTGGATCCTCACTGTCAAAGTGGACTCTCCTGGCCAGGCACTGCTGAGGGTTAAGGGAAAAATGCATCTAAAATCTTAGCCCAAAGCCCTATCCAAGGGACTCAACAGAATATGGCTTAACACGGCCAATTTTTGTTCCTCTGAACAGCAAATGGATGCATTGAGCCTCACTCTCCGCCAAAAGCTAAAGCCAAGTCCACAGGTCCACATTGTTCACAGATTGGCAGGAGCAGGGGCCGAAAAGGGGGAGAGTTAAGCTGCCCCACACCCAGTAAGGTCCTAGAACACCACCCACACCTAAATAGCTTAAATTGGGTTTGGCGTGCACTGAATTTCAGCTTGTACCCCAAAGTTCCAGTCCCCCAGGGGATACTGGTCTAATGAGGCAGCCCTCAGGCTAATGGTCAGAACACCATCCCTAAGAGAAGTGAGTCTGTCAAACAATCCAGTCACAGGGCAGAGCCCAGGGGCTGGGACAACCCTCCTCCCCTCAGCCAGTGCCCAGGATCCACCAACATCCGTGAGGGGAGCCTAACCCCATGCAGCAAAATTCATCTTTCCGGGGCAAGTCCCTCCTTGCTCCTGCTCGCTCTTCCCTACTCTATGTCCAGCCCCTTCAACCTAACCTCAGCTGGAGCTATGCCAGAGCATCCACTACACACTACACACACGTGCACACACCCCACAGGTAGACACAGGTGAGCCGTGGCAGTCTCCTGGGCAGGACCACCCTTTGCCCAGGTGGGGCTGGTCCAGGTGACTCAAGAGCAACAGCTTAAGGGGAAGAGCCAGAGGTAGGCAAGCAGACAGGGGTGGCTCCCATGCTGGTGACTCCCACTGCTCTGTCCAGACCTCCCTACCGAGCCCCACCCAAAGGCCCACTCCTCACCTCCTGCTGGATGAACCCCAAACATGGCTCATCCAAATGGAACTCACTTCTCTCCATTCCAGACCAGCTCCTCCACCAGCACCTTCAACTCTGGAGTGGCTCTGCCCTCACGCAAGCCCCTCCTCCTCCCTCTCCTTTAGCATTCATCCCATTGGCAAGTCCTGCCCCTCCTACCCTGCTTCTCTTCATGCCTCTGCCACTGACCAGTCCCCCCTTCTAGACTCTTCTTTCACACGTGGCCAGGGTGATCTTCAAATGCAAGTCTGACCCAGTGTGCCTAAAGCCAAAGCCCCCTCCAGGTACAGTCTCCTGGGCAGCTCACAGGGGCTGCAGCTCCAGCCCCTCTCGCCTGCCCCCGCCCCCGCCAGCTCTCACACCTCCTCCTTTCACTCTCTTCTCCAGCCATGCTGACCTTACCTGCACCCCCTCATCACGAGGCCCCTGCACATGCTCTTCCCCTGCCACAGTCACTCTTCCCAGCCCCTTGGCCTGGCCCATAGTCTCCGTGCTTCAGGTCTGCTTTCATGTAGGATGCCTCCCTGGCCACACTGCTCCATGCCCAGCCCCACATGCCACCCTGCTTGTCCCTCCATCCCCCTCACTGCACTACCCAGTACCAGAGAGACCATCCCATCCTCAGAGAACTTTCCACTGGACTGCGAGCTGCCTGAGGGCAGGCATTGGACTCTGCCCTGCTCCTCGCTGCCACCCCATGCCTGGCTGACAGCAGGAAGCTGTGTGGGGGCTGAACAAGTGAAGCAGCCACTGATAAGGCAGGAAGCGGAAGTGGGCAAGCAGTGTGAGGGCCGAGGCCCATCCACTGTGTGTAGGGGCTGCCCCTCAATGGCCCAGGGCATTCCCTCCTGGGGGCTGGTCACCGGAGGAAGACATCCCCTCTGGGGATGCACCATGGGGCTGGTGCAGCAAAGGGAGGTGAACTATGAGACAGGAGATTCTCTCGGCCGGGCCCCAGCCCAGAGTCAGGAGCACATAGCACAGGCAGGTCCAGTCTCCCCTCAGCTGCTCACAGGCCCGTCCAACCCACCAGGAAAACCTTCTGTACAGAGGACACTCCTAGGAGAGGAGGAGGCTGTGCTCACACCACATGGCCTTGCCTCTGGGGGTCAATGCCTTGTGTCTGACCCAAACCCAAACCAACCAACCTGGCCTGCCCCAGAGCTTCCAGCTCTGGATTTCTGGGCTTCTCCTGCTCCTACAGGTTCCACCCAAATTCCTTAGGTCCGAATATTCCTTGAGTCTATCAGGGCACAAGTCAGGAAAGTAGGGCTGAGAGGTAAAGCACAAGTCACAGACTCAATGCCTCTTCCCCACAGACCAGACCCCAGCCCCTACCTAGAGCCCCCACACCTGAGTGGTCCTCCCATGACTCAGGGATGCCCTTCCCCAGCCAGAGACCTGGGGTGGGCTGGAGGGTAACATCAGCCCAATTGTCAAGGGCAAAGTGCCAGCTCCACTTGCCACGGTATTATTAAAAGTCAACTGTCTCCCAGGGTGGTGGTTACATGGTGTTTGCTTTATAATAATTTGTTAAACTGAACATTTTCTATATGTGTTCTATTTCACAATTTTGCAAAAAAAAAAAAAAAAAAAAAAAAAATTCAAAGACAACTGTCTTCATGGAATGTAAACCCTTGTGAATGCCAAAACTCAGGCCAGTGCCAGAACCACCAACTAGGCTTCAGGCACTGATGGAGCCATGTGTGGAGCCGCCTAAGAGGGCCACACTGCCCTCAGGGCCTGTCACTGCAGGCCAGTGCTAACAGGGGAGAAGGCTGTGCTGACTCCCAATTAAGCGACTTTGTCCCAGGAAATCAGAGAAATCTGGGAGGGTGGCACACACTGCTCTCTAGACTACCCCACCCCCACCCCATGCCTCTCCCCAGTATCCACGCAGCCTCTGGACCCCAGAGGCCCGTGACACCCAGGCAGCAAAGTCAGGGATGAGGCGGGGTCTGAGGCCTCCCTTCTGGAAGAGAAAAAGCTGCACAGAAAGCCAACAGTTCACAGGGGTGTCACACTGGCCCCAGACACATAGAAAAAGGCTCAGCCCCACTATTCAAAGAAAGGCAAGTCAAAGCACAATCAGATACCCTTTCACCCAACTAACTGGCAACAACTAAAAGAGAAGTAAAGACAGGAGCAGGAAAGGAGAAACGCCCTCTCACATGCTGAGGAGTGGAGTACATGCTGGCCTGCCTCTCTCGAGGGCAATCTGACACTATCCTAGCCATGCATGCCCATCCAGCAATCCCACTTCAAGAAAATGCCAAAGGAGACAAAAGGATGGGTTTGCAAAGATATGGGTACACTCACATTCAGAGTAGCAAAAAGTCGAAAGGATCCTAAGTGTTCATTAATAAGAGACTAGGCATGTAAGTTATGGTATGATAGAACATTCTGCTGCTTATTCAAAAGAAAGTAGTAACTCCTTAAGTATGATTGAAAGATGTCCAAGATTTGGTGTTGGGGGGAAAGACTGGTTACAGAACAGTGTAGTATAATGTGATCTCATGTATATTTGCAAAGTGTATGTGTTTATATATGTGAGTATTCATTTCAGCATACACATGCATATAATTCACAAAGGCAAAACTATCTGGAAGGATAAATACTTAAGAGTAGCTATGGAGAGGGCATATTATGAGGGAAATTCACTTGCTCTGGATGGTTTTGATTTTTATAATGACCACGTACTATCAAAGAAGTGATAAAGACATCCCATTAAAATAAAGCACTATGTACCCCCAAAAGGCCTAAATCCACAAGGATAGGAAGAACATAAGAGAAAACCATAGCAACAAAATGTTGGAAACTGGAAAGCAGATGGATGAGGGGAACTGACTTAACAGACCTAAGTAAACTAAATCCTAAGTCAGCAGTGAAGAAAGCCAAAAAGCCACCTGACATTTGCCATAGAATTATACAAAGCCTTAGGAATTAGAGGCACCAGAGACCTGTGGGAGGAGGGGTTGAGAGCAGGAGGGCCAGCTGAAAGCCCTTATCATCAGCCTTTAGAGGTACAGATGCCCTCTCCAACTCCCTGCAGCCAGGTGACTGCCCCCCTCCCTGCTGATAGAAGACTAGAGGATTTTCTGGGAAGAGTTAAACAGAAGGAGTCTGGTTTGGGGGACACCAAGCACAGATGAGAGGTAGAGTACCATACTGAAAACAGAGAAATTGAGTGAAAGTTTACATTCTGAATGTCAAGGCCCCCTTGACTTTTCCCCCCATCAGATTCCCATCAGGCTGGCAGCCAGGTGAATGTCCTTAAATCTGCAGAATGAGAGGGGGCTTCTGAGTCCTCCAGCCAGCCCTAGAAAAGAGTCAGAAGTTCCCCAAAAAATATTGCTGTTCTGTGAACAACACACACACAGTGTTCCAGTTTCTCAGTGAATATGAATGAACAGGCAAGAAATACAAGACATTAGAAGAAATTATCTAATATGAAAGACAGAGAACAAAGAAAACAGAATAACAAAGCTATTTGGAGGAAAGATTCAATGCAAGGAGAGAAAACTTTAAAGAATAATAGTGAATGCAATGAGAAATGATCTTGCTTCCATGAAACCATAAAGGATGCTACAAGGCAACAACATCATGCAGAGAACCAAAAAGAGTTCTTAGAAATTAAAAATATGATAGCAAAAATGAAAAACTCAGTAGGAGGGATAAAAGATAGTGTTGAAAGACTCTCCCAGAAAGAACCGTAAAAGGAAAATTAGAGGACTATGCTATGAAGTCCAATATCCAAATAATCAGATATATCAATTATTGCCACAAAAATTCTTAATAACAACAATATCACAGTGTCTTAAAACAACAAGCATTTATTGCTCATGTATCTAGATATCTGCTAATCTTGGTTGCTCCACCTGTCTCTCATTCCTTCCTGGAATCAGTAGGCTAACCTGGGCATGTTCTTCTCATGGCAATGGGGGCAGGCAAGAGCAAGAAAGCTCAGTCACTTTCAGTGGCTTTCAGTCCTCTACTTGTATTGATTACCAACACCCCCTTAGCCCAAAGGAAGACATATGGCTGAGCCCAGAGTCAGAGTAGGAGAGGCCACAAAGTTACATGGCAATGCGCATGTAGACAAGGAACAGGCTGTTTTTGCAATCTACCACATAAGAGTTCAAAAAGGGAGGCAGAAAATAGAAAGGATAGAAAGATAGATAGATACATAATTCTAGTAGATTTCCTAAAACTAAAGGACATGAGTTTCCCAACTGAATAGCCCACTGAGTGCCTAGCAATGAAACAAAATAGAATTATACCAAAATCATACCAAATGTCAGTTTCAGAACATTGGGAAGTGATATGATTTGGCTCTGTATCCTCACACAAATCTCCTCTCAAATTGTAATCCCCACATGTCAAGGGAGGGACCTGATGGGAGGTTATTGGATCATGGGAGTGGTTTCTCCCATGCTGATCTCATAATAGTGAGTTCTGATGGTTTTATAAGTGTTTGGCAAATCCTCCATCATGAGCTCTCCTCTCTTCTACACCTAGTGAGGAAGGTGCTTGCTTCACCTTCGCCTTCTGCCATGATTGTAAGTTTCCTGAGGCCTTCCCAGCCATGTGGAACTGTGAGTCAATTAAACCTCCTTTCTTTATAAATTACTCGGTCTCTGGCAGTTCTTTATAGTAGGGTGAAAACGGACTAATATGGGTCCAAAAAAAAGGTACTAAAAGCCTCTAGAGAGAAAATAATAACAGGTTTCACACAAAATATCAGGAATCAAAATGGCATCAGAATTTTCAACAGCCACATCAAAAGCTAGTAGGTAATGGAGAAAACCTTCAAAATTCTTAAGGAAAATTACTTCCAAATTGGAATTCTATACCCAGCCAAACTATCGAATTAAGTGTGATGGGAAAGTAAAGAGTTTATAACACATAAGTGCCTTTAAAAACATTACCTGCAATGCACCCTTTCTTGTGAATCCACAGGGAGTATGCTCTGACAAATGAGGGAGTAAACCAAGCAGGAAGGCATGGGATTCAAGAGACAGGAAATCCTACTTGGAAGATAAATAAAACTAATTACCAGGATAATGGTGAAGGAAAATCTCAGGAATACATATGCACACCCGGCATAGAGGGCAACCAGCCCAGACCAGAGCAAGTCTGAATGTTCCAGGTGAGATTTTTCTCAGAAACATTAACCTAGTATATACCTAATGCATCTAAATACATTGACAGGAGATTTATACAGCTGGAGGACAGTGTGCAAACAAAATAATGATAAATACACAGAAAACTAAGCACATAACAATAATTATTAATTATGGAGGAACAAAACATTGTGTAGCCAAAAGAAAATGCTCATAGTCTCATATGACATAGCCCACATAACTGATTTATCAAAACACAGAACTCTTTTGGGAGCATAGGGGAGTATCATGAGGGCATGGGATGGAGCATGTGGGTGAGAAGTATAAAAGAAAGCTGGAGGCTAATCTCCCACAGTGAGGAGTCAATAGGTAATGCTCAAAACTGAACCTTTTTTTTTTTTTTTTTTTTTTGGTATTTTTAGTAGAGATGTTGGTCAGGCTGGTCTCAAACTCCTGACCTCAGGTGATCTACCCACCTCGGTCTCCCAAAGTGCTGAGATTACAGGCATGAGCCACCGTGCCCAGCCTCAAAACTGAACAATTTAAAAGTAACAATACAAACATGTTTTATAGAGTTATAAAAGTAAATACTCTTAAAAATCAGCTAAAAGGACTGAAATTGCCTTTCTCTGGGAAGTAGAAAATGGAGGTAGATGAGTTGTGTAAAAGTGTATGGCACCTCTCCCGTCTCTCTCTTCCTCCTGCTCTGACCATGGAAGATGAGCCTGCTTCCCCTTCCCCTTCTGCCATGATTATAAGTTTCCTGAGCCGTCCTCAGAAGCTGAGCGAATGGCCAGCACCATGCTTCCTGTCAGCCTGCATAACCATGAGCCACTGTGGCCTCTTTTCTTTATAAGTTACCCAGTCTCAGATATTTCTTTATAGCAGTGTGAGAACAGACTAATACATTGTTCTCCAAATATTTATTGAGCACTTAACTATATTAGGCACTATATTATTTGGACTTTATACAGTATCAGCAGAAAAAAATAAAGATTTAGAAATTTAAGAAAATAAATACTAAAATAGCTAATTCCAACATGTTTTCTTTTTTAAAAATAAAATGTCACACAGAGGACATATGAGGAGGTATGGCCCCATCAACCCCAGGCTAGGGAGGGACCATTCCAGAAAGCTGAAAGCCTGTGAGTAGGTCCTCTGCCTGCTTCCTGAGCTGGGAGCCTTGGTCACGCTTTCTGGTAGGCACCTCCGGCCCTGCAGGATCTGCCCTATGGGAAATAGGACTCTCCCTGGTAGGATGTGATTGCACCCCAGAGGCTCATTTTGGGATCCTTGGCTGGGAACTGCAGAGGGACCTAGCTAGCCTGGGCCTAGTGAGGCTGGGGTGATAGAGAACATTGCTGTTAAGTGGGGATGTTCTCTGGTGCCCTGAGGTGTCCCTGCAGCCTGCACCAGGCGTGAAGCACCCTTTCAATCTTGACTAACAGTTCTTCTCTGGGGGTGAGTTTCCAGACTCCTGACAGGTGTGAGCTGAGGGTCCGGATGCCTGTCTTCAGCAGCATAAAACGGTGGAAGGAGAACAGGACGGGAAATCAACTGGCTCTGAGCTCTGCCACCAGCTGGCTCTGTGACTCTGGAAAAGTTCCTCAACCTGTGCAAGCTGGGGTAAGTGGCCCTCATTCCAGGCCTGCGGGGAGGATTCTTGGAGAGATATACTAGCGTAGTGCCTGGAGCGTGGTAAGGACTCCACAAGTCCTCATCCACTTTTCAGAAAGGAGTCAAAGGCTTGCTTTCTGGCAGGGCAGCTCCATCTCCACCCTCCTTCAAACACAGCCAGAGCTGACTACATCTTATGACCTCAGGCACCAGAGGACTGAGAAGTCAGGAGGGTGTGGGGGTGAGAGGAGGAGCCACCGAGTTGAAAGGATGATAACACTGAATAAAAAGACAATGCCAGGAGGTCCCTTACCAGAAAGTCAGCAGATTCTTACTGGAATCATGTTCCAGAAGCAAAGGCAAACCACAGGCACGTATCAGAAGGGGGGACACTTCCTTGAGTCACACAAGGCAATCTCCCAGGGGAGACAAGGCTAGTCAGAAGGCCTGGGACCAAGCTTGCTGCAAGGTGTTTGCTAGGAAGCAAAATCTCAGCTGCAGGGAGAAGAAATGCAAATTAATACCCAAAAACCAAATTCCTTCTTTCTTACCTAATAAATAGACATTTTAAAATTTATAATCCATGATGGTAGTGAAAGATGTAGGGAAAGAGACATTCTTAGACTCTGCTGGTAAGGGGGTAGATACAGCCTTTCTGTAAAATAATTTGCTGACACATATGAGACTATAAAACGTGCACACTGATTTAGCAATGGCTATAAAAACTGTAAATGGACATAACTCTCCAACTCAACAATTCTGCTCCTAGCATTTCTCCAGTTCTGCTGTGCAATGACACCAAGACATAAGGATGTTCACTGAAGCATTTAAAAAAAAATGCTTTGTGGCCGGGCACGGTGGCTCACGCCTGTAATCCCAGCACTTTGGGAGGCCAAGGTGAGCAGATCACCTAAGGTCAGGAGTTCGAGACCAGCCTGACCAACACGGCAAGACCCCGACTCTACTAAAAATACACAAATTAGCCAGGCATGGTGGCGTGCACCTGTAGTCCCAGTTACTCGGGAGGCTGAGGCAATAGAATCCTTTAAACTCTGGGAGGCGGAGGTTGCAGTGAGCCGAGATCGCACCACTGCACAGAGTGAGACTCCATCTCAAAAAAAAAATGCTTTGTAATTTTTTTTAAAAAGAGTCCATTGATAAAAGACTAGTATAGCTATATCATGAAGCTGCCATGCTAATGTGGGAAGTTGCCCAGGATACCTTATTAAATAGAAAAATCACAGTTCATACTGTTATGAAAGTTATGAATCAATTTATCCTTAAAAGGAACACACATATACACATGCGTGCACACACGCACAACTTCTGGAAGGATACCTAAGAAATTAGCAGTGGTTATTTTAGAGAGTAGAGGATGGAGGAGCCTTCAAGTTCTCACTATATTCCCTTCTGTACTGTTGAAACTTTTTACCATGAATTTAGTAACTTTAAAAACGCATGATTTAGCCCACCAAATCCACCTGCAGGAATTTATCCCATGGAAAACACGCCTCACACCCAACAAATATTTGTTAAAGAATAAACGTGAGCAGATTTGGCCATGAGGTTGTTCACTGCCAGTATTGAGGAAAACAGAAGTTACAAGCAGCCTAGGTTCCAACCAATGAGAAGATGGTCTGCAGCCCTAGAGATGATGTTGTTTAGGACTATTCAGTGACAGTCACCGGCATTCACAATAAAATAAGAGGAAAAATTGGTGTTATAAAAATGTTACATAATTTGTCGGGCACGGTACCTCACGCCTGTAATCCCAGCACTTTGGGAGGCCGAGGCAGGCGGATCACCTGAGGTCAGGAGTTCAAGACGAGCCTGGCCAACATGGTGAAACTCCGTCTCTACAAAAAACACAAAAATTAGCTGGGAATGATGGCATGTGCCTGTAATCCCAGCTGCTCGGGAAGCAGAGGCAGAAGAATTGCTTGAACCTGGGAGGCAGAGGCTGCAGTGAGCCAAGATTGCACCACTGCCTGGGTGACAAAGCGAGACTCCATCTAAAAAAAAAAAGTTACATAATTAGCATGATCCCACTTTGTTTTACATACAAACGTGGTGAGATCATTAGAATATTTTTTCTTCATATTTTCTGCCTTTCCACAATAACCATGTACTACTTTATAATAAGTAAAAACTTTTTTCTTATAAATAAATGATAAATCTAGAACAAAATCTCGGACAAGAGGCTGCCTCTGTAGCTAACAGTTTTCCTAATCTCAATAGTGATCGAAAGACTCAGTGGTGCAATGCGATCAGGTTTGGATCAGTACCAGTTTGTCCCACAGCACCAGGGGAGTAAGGGACTGGTGCGGTCTCAAACTGCAGGCTGTGGATGTGGTCTCAAACTGCAGGCTCCACATTTCAGAAGGCCCTATGTACCAGCCCTGTGCACCTCCAGGAGGCCAGTAGGACAGAGGGCTAGAGCAGTCTGGGACCGTGGCAGCAAGGAATGGGACTGAAATGCATTGTATCAGTGTTCCAGGTCTGTCCCACTCTGGCCTGCTGGGGAACGGTGCAAGCGCCAACCGCTGTCTGACTCTGTTATCTTCATGAATGACAACAACCCCTGCCCTGCCTACCTTGCAGTAGGGCTGATGGAAGGAGCAAATGAGATGCCTACTACGTGCCAGGGACTGGCAAAGTGCTATATGGATGTGAGGTTACTCCATGTCCATTCCATACCCCAGAGCCAGGACAGACACCGGAGGTGACCCAAGGAATGTGGTAAGGTGCGTTTCCAGCAATGCGCCGCCCCCACTCCTGCCCCTTCCCCCCACCACCTTTCAGAGCGCCCAGTCACACACACCTGCCGCTCCCTCCCTGACGCATCTTTCAAGGAAGTCAGAGTCCCAAAGAAAAGCAAACCCCTTGGGCAGCTGCTGGAAGCAACAGTAGCCCTACTGTCCCAGTTATGAGAATCCCTTTGCAAAGAAAGTTTTTATAAAGAGAAAGGCAAAGAGAAAAGGGGGGTTATGACAACAGAAGCACAGAGCAAACCATTTCAAGTCCTGACACAGGCAAACTGGTTCTGAAAGTCACCTGTTTCTGAACAGGAACGCAAAGCCCTGTCCTGTCATGCCACACAGCTGGGTCTCTGTGCATTGCCAACTGACTTATATAAGCTCTTCAAAAAACCCATTCGTTTGAGTTCCCTGTTTGTGCAAATACTGTCAGGGGCGCATCCGAGCACCCCGGCCATCCATCATCACCAGTGCATTTCCCAGGCTGGCAGTGACTCACCCCAGCCCGAACCCACTGTGCATTCTGCAGGCAGCTTCTGTCACCATGAGGCCTTGCAGCCTGTTAATGCCTCTTTCCCATTTATCAGGCCCACAATAGGCATATCAGTGATGCTGAAACCCTGAGCACTCCCATGGAGAAGAAAAGAGCCGGGTGACTGAGAGGATGTATGTGTGTTTATTTTCACCATTCAGCCCAGCCACAGCTTGGGTGTTCAGAAACAATTCCTCTGTTCTGGCAGCACATCTGCCCTGGAGAGGAAAGAGTCATGGGTCTACAGGCCCCTCACAGGGAGCACTCACAGCAGCCCAGAGTGAGAATTACAAAGAAGGAAAAAGCTTGGGAACCTTGATCTCTGCTCCCAGTTCTCATGGGGCAGTGAGACCCTAAGAACCCAGGGTCAGCAGCCGGTCAGTGTGAGGGTGGAGGAGGCTCGCTCAAAGCCTCTCAGAGACTCCCGTGTCCACGCCTAGGGTCAGCCACACCCACACCCACAGAAGACCAGGCCTGTCCCAATCAATGCCAAGTCACTTATTTAACCCCCAGGTAGGAATTCTTCTCTAGAAGTCCATTTTAAAGAGGAAATACAGACATACTGATTTGCAGCCTCAGAGCACAAGTTCCATGAACCAAGAATGGTTCAAATGCACACACACACAATCCCATTCTGTATTCAAGAGACCCGGCTGCCTTGCATCCAGTGCTCTGGCTTAACACATCAGTGGAAAACACACAAACTCCATTTGCATCCCTGAAAATGAACGACACGCACTTAAGTTACATATTTGACATGATCTCAGATGAGCAAACAGTACAACATGCCCTGTTATGGTACTCTTAAAATGTATGCTTCAGTGAGCCTAGATTGCGTCACTGCACTCCAGCATGGGCACCACAGCAAGACTCTGTCTCTCAAAAAAAAAAAAAAAATGCTTTAAATTATCAGAAGATATTGATCTTTGCTATTTGTGTACATAAACAAATACAGACACATTTAGACATACATGACTAAGGCAGAAATCCCAGCTAATGTTCACATTAGGCCACTGATGCCAATACTACCCAAAGAGCCTGGGAAGTGTTGAAGAACAACCCACAACATGATCCTCACTAAATCAGCACCCTGAAAAATCAGCAGGATCGCTTCCGCAACCTCCCAGGCAACAGAACTGGGAGGTCTACCCAGGGAGCACAGGTCCTTTTGCTTTCTCCAAAGAGGGTTTTCCAGGAGAGCCTGGGCCCTAGCCACAAATCTAGGATGAGTTTCTCATTCCAACAGGAAAGATTTCAAGCAAACCCAGTTATTATTGAGGTTTTTTCCTATTTATCCACCGTTTCTCTGAGCCAGATACTGTTTCAGGAGCTGGGGAAGCAGCAATGAACAGAGCAGATGCATCCTCACCTCAAGGAGCTGACTGTCTACTAAGTCATTTTACTTTTGCTGATTTGTTTCTTAATCAAGGTAGCAATATCCTTTTCACTTCACGCTTGTGTTGAGTCTCATTTTTCTCAAATATTTAAACCTTGGCTTCAATTGAGATATCTATTAAAAGAGCCACAGGATCCTGTGGTTGGGTCCACGCTGAGTAAAGAGACCTGTGAATTATAATGCTGGGTCCTATTTTCTGTCTCTGGGTTCCTCCAGACAGGTCAGACGTCAAAGTTCAGCATACCTGAATTCCCTCCCATCCAGCTGTGGGAAACCTTCGAGCATCAGACCACCTGCCAGGAATCCAGAGAGACCTTCAAACATCCAGCAAGTCTTGAGATGTTTCTAAGGATGCCCTGCAGAAAGTCAAACATTAGAAGTGTTTCTTGGAAAAACACATCACCAGATAAAGATAATTGATTTTGAGGGATCTAATCGTGGGTTCCAGATTATTCCCCAAAAGGGAAATAAGGAGGAAGGGCCATGCTTTCCGGGGCATGAATCTCCAGCAAGGCTCTGATCTGGCAGAGCCCAGGGGAGACACCAAATGAGGGGCAGCTCTGCACAGCTCGAGGACACAGCTCAGCCAGCTCGACGTGGCCAGGGACAGGCCACACAGCCCTGTCACCAGTGACAAAAGAAGAGAACAGAGTGGACAACTTCCCCTCCCTGGCTTTGGCCGTAAGTCTTCCTGCTGAGGCCCTCACCTGGCCTGACTTCTGAGAGAACACCCCGCTCATCTGAGAAAGGCCAGCATTGCTCCCCCAGCAAATCAGGGGGAGAGGGAGCTTTCCCAGGCTTTTAATCATTCTCTGATTCAGCGCCCAAAAACCCAGGGACAGGAAACCCAGTAGAGTTTGCTCAGAACTGAGATAATATATTTTCTAACCAGAAAACACATCTCAGCTAGTTACCACCTCATTCATCTTTCCAGAGTGGTTATAATTACAGTATTCATTTCATAATTGCTGCCTATTTGCAAATACAAAATCCCTGAATCTTAAAATAAATTACAGTTCTCTTTTCTATTTAACAGCCATTGTGCTGCTAGTTTACAAAGAGGAGGCGATACCTCCAATTATTATTTTAATAACAAGCCTAAGGTGAACAAGACTTGAGTTTTCAGAAGACGACGTGACTTATTAGCACAAAAGAGAATTACTGAAAATAATTTTATTGAACGACTCAGTTACGGATTTCTCAATTCTAGGCTCAAGGGCCAATGACAGCAACCTTTGATCTGCCCTTTTTCTGGCTTGCTGCTGACCTTGGCACAAATGATGAGGTGGTCCAAGCTCACTGTGGTCAGTGTGCCTCTCCCCGCCACCCGGGGCATCTGGTATTACTGACTTAACCCAGTGATTCTAATTCTTTAACGCCGATCTATAAAGGGCTCTGGAGGAAAGTGTGTGTAGTATGGGGTGTTATTTTGTGTCTAGGGGCTGTGGGGAAACACGTGGTGAGCTGGGCCTTGGATGTTGGCACTAAGGCAGGCAGAGGACAGACATGCAGCTGAGGCCAGGGCAGCGGGACCCAGCCAGGCAGAAAGGCAGCAGCAAGTAACAGGTTTAAACCTTACTTTCGACGTGCCTTTTGCCTGTGAGTGAGGCCAGCAGCTGACACAGCTGTCAGAGCCCAAACGAGAATGTTCGGAACGACTCCGTGCTGCTATGCAGAGAGGAGGGACTGACAGAGTCACTCCCAGCCCGCAAGATGTTTGAGCCAGGTGTGCCCAACAAAAGGCCATACCACCGTGCTACCACCTACAGAGCCCGTGTTTGCTGACAACGGGAGGGGCCTCCCAGCCGACGAGGAGCTCACTCCAGGCTGCAGGGAAAACAAAGCCTCACCTTCTGAGACAGGCACCTCCTTTCCCGTAGGGGGCTGCATGGAAGTCTCCAGCCCCCAATCCCTGCAGGTGTCCCAGACAGCACTGCTCTCAGACCAAGGTGAACTCAGGGCCCCATCTGAGGGGCAGCGTCACCTCCAGGAGGCCAGAGACAGGATCACGGGTTTATCCCACGGTGGTCCTCCCTCTGCCTCACACCCCCAGACTGCTGTCCCTGCCTGCCAAGGCCACCTCTGACAGCCATCAACCCAAACACCTCTTTGCAGGGGTTCCTGGTGTGAGATTTAGGGATGTCACTGCCAGGAAATCAAAAACTCCTGGATGTCATTCACAGGGAATGAGCACTTTCTATGCCCCAGGCTCTAAGCCAAAAGCCAGTGACACAAAAAAGGACAAACTGCTCCAAGTCCCTGCCTTCAAAGAGCTTGTGGTCTAATGTGGTCTGGAGACCCCCACTGTTCCTACCAGTCACATGCCCTTAGCCAAGCCCCTCACCCTCTAGCCTTGGCCCTCATGCGCAGAGGGAGACAAAAAGACAAAATGACTAGATACAGATCCCATACTCCCGAGCACCCCGGAGATGCAGTCTGGCCTAGCATTAAGAGCAGCCCCGACAGACTGCCCGAGTTCCACATTTTATGCCTGTGTCCTGCATGCCAGATGGCAGTAAGAAGAGTAGCTGCCTCGCAGGGCTGATATGAGAAGTAAATAAGTAAACATCTGCCAAATGCTGTGCACAGTGCCTGGCACAGGCTGAGTGCTTATTGTCATCATTATCATTGTCACTCATTATTATCATATGACATGCTGGGGACATGACAGTAAGGACGAGACAGTCCTTGTCTCTGAGGAAGGTGGAACTGCCTGTTTGCCTATTTTGCACAGTGTGATAATTGCTTCCTTGAGACCCCCCCGCCCCCCTGCAAACCCCAGGCTTGTGGGGATCAGAGAAAGGCCCCGGAGGAGAGCCATCCTGTTGCAAGCAGTTGAAGGCCAAGTAGGTATTAGGCAGACCAGGCAGAAGGAACCACATGTGCAAAGGTACAGAGGCCAGAGGGACAGGGTAGGCTGGCAAGAATGTGTGAGGTGCAGTGCTCTTGCTGGGCCACTGTGAGGATGAAGAGGGTCTGCCCATCAAAGGCCACTGAGAACTTAGCCACTCTGCAAGAGTAGGGATTGTCCGCTATTTGTTTTTCATTCAACTCCAAAATAAGTATGTGGAATAAGCATTTACTGAGGCCCCACAGCAGCCCTGGACTGGGTCCTGTGGGGCAGATGGCCAGAAAAAGACCTCGTGCCTGGCTCAGTGAGGCCAGGGTTCCCACGCACACCACAGATCCCAGACAGAGCCTGCCTGCTTCAGCAGAGGTGCTCACCCATGCGGGACCCAGAACTCACGCGGCTGTCTGCCGGGGCCTGCCCCGTGTCTGTGGCAGCTCTTCTCTGAGACACACACAGCAGCCCACTGTGTGACTGACAGGTCATAGGGCCTCCCCACGACACCACCAATGCCTGTCATCTGGCATGGGGACAGCTCACCGGCCATTTCATAGGCAGGGATACCTTCTGCACATTGTAGGGTCCAACTGCTTCTTGTTGGATTGAGGTTGGGGGCTCATGGTTGTAAAGCAGAGTTAGTCTCCACTCTCACGGCTTTCTCGGAGTCCTGCTGCACCTGATATTGCTGGAGGCAGGCAGCCAGGGGATGGGGAAGGAAAGCTGGGCCTGGTGGTCAGGTGGATTGCAGAGTAGAGAGAACTATGCTTGGGCTTCCCTCACTGGAGCCACAACACCCATCCTGGCCAACATGGCCAGAGTCTGCCCCTGCACACTCCCTCTGTGACTCTGGGTAACCAAGGTCCACAAGTGAGGATGCTGGTCAGCCCTTCCTGGTGGAGACTGGAGAAGGTCTGGCAGCAGACAGCCCCCTTCCCAATCCGGGACCATCACCTCCTCGCTGTGTGATATGAGACACATCACCCTCTCCACGCCTGTTTCCTCACCTATAAATAGGTTTCCTAATAGTCCCTACCTCAAGACGTAGACTGATGATTAAAATAACACACATCAAGGGCCCAGGAGAGCCTGGCACAGTCTGGCTCTCAGTAATGTTAGCTATCATTTACCCCACCACTTTTCTGGAGAGGAAACGCCAATGGCAAAGCTGTTATTGGCGCTTCCACGCAGCATTTCCTAGCTTCCTCCACCCCAGGCACACTCGGGAGCCAAATAACCCTGAATACTTCCTGTTTCCTGGGGACAACTCTGAGAAAAAGAAAAAAATATATATTCAAAATGTGGTGGATACTGTTTCTGAAGAAATGAGTCACGCAAACCATCCCCTCAAAACTATTCTAAATCTAAGGCAAGTAAAACGGCAGGCGACGTGTAGTACAATGCACATGGGGACAAACATACTCACTAGGAACCAAAGTCAAGGCCCCCAGAGCTGCTCTTGTTGTATGGTATGCTCACAGCACTGGGGCCCCGTGCATGTGACGAACGTGGGGGGCACACCCACGCCCCTCTGTAGAGCTGGGGATCCACACTTCATTACTGTAATGCACTACAACCGGGGATTGGATGTAATGGGCTGTTCGTCCGTGACATGCTATTGATGGCGAGTCTCATGTGCAACCTCTGTATCTGCCTCTGGGGAACAACAGAGTATCCTCCACAGTCCAAAGACCAGGAGCAGAGGCAGGACCACAAAGCCCCAAACAGAGAGACTCGGCAGGTGTGTCTGACAGCAAGAGCTTCCCAGAACTTCTGGGAAGTACACCACAGCCAACAGAGAGAGTCCACCTCCCAGAATGCACTTCCTCACACCTACCGTAGAGCCCTGGTGGGAGCTCTGTTCCCCATTCTGCCCTTTTTTCTTCTCCACAGGTTGCTGCAGCCCATCTCAGAAGCCAGCCCAACTTGACAGTGCTTGGGAGGATTCAGATATCTCCCCCAGTGATGACCCGGTCACAACAGAGCTATCGTTGAGGCCACCTCCAGCAGGTGGGCAATGTCCCCTTGTAGCACAACCAGCACAGAGCCTGAGAGCAGGCACAACTCAGCACTACCAGCCAGGGCCCACAGAACCACCATGAGCCCCACGCCTTGTAATTAGTCCATGGGCCCGGGCTGGGGACAATGGCCTGGAAAAGCCAGCAAATAAGATATGTGCATTAAAACCAGGTCTCTGTGCCAAGCATGCGACTTAATTACATATCCCGCGTACTCTCTTCCTTCATGAACTCTCACCCCAACCAGTGACGACACAAAGGAGGGATTAAAGACTGCCTGCCGGGGCCAGGGAGGCTAAGTCTGCATCTTCAAAGCTGAGAGGCTCTGCAAACAACACACAGAGCCAAGAGGCCCTCTGCAGCCCCCACAAGAGACAAAGGAGGTGGGCAGGTATTCAGCAGTCATGACCTGTGTGAAATTCTGACTCTCCATCCATAACACCTTGCAACAATGGTAGCCTTCCAGCAAAGCGAAGAAGCCCAGCCAGCTCTGGTGACGCTCTTGTCCCACGCAGGCCTTCTCTGCATGGCAGGCATGGCCCCAGAAAGTGGCTACCACAGCTCACACTGTTGTTCTCTCCACAACCAGGGCCAGATCATCTGGGCAGAGTAAGCCACTGGCTTTGGCCTGGAAATCTTCACTCTGCAGGGCCACAGCCTCACTCCAGCATCCTCTAGGATGAGGGTGCAAAGCCTTGTCCTAGCAACAGCAATGGGGAACTGGACTGTTGGAGAAGAAAATGTGGTCACCCTCTCCACTGGACAGGGGGTTGAGCCACAGGAAGCTCCCTCTATAAAGCTGAGGTCCCAGTGCCCAGCATGGCCATTTCCCCTGACAGCCTGAGCAGGGCGAGCAGAGTACACAACACAGTGAGGCTGGCTCTCACCCTAAGCTGATCCCCTGGACCCCCAGCCGCCTCGGGAGGACCATGGCCCTCCCAAACCACATCTGGAAAAACCTGTGGTCAGCTCCTAAAGAGGTTAAGCAGCAAGCCTCAGAGAGACCCAGCTACCTCTCCTGGGGCCCTCTGCCGAGGTGTGCTGGATCCAGGCAGAGGAGTTGGGCAAAGGCTGTTGTTACTACGGACTGGGTGTTCCATTTGGGCAATTTCATCCCAATGCTCTGTAATGCCCCTTAATCTCAGCCCACGTGTCTAGAGGGAAAGACAGAGATCCCAGCCTTCAAGGATCTGGCCTGGTTTGCTGACAGCAATAGAAGCACAGTTTTGTTGTTGTTGCTGTTGTCGTTGTTTGTTTGTGTTTTTTGTTTGTTTGTTTTTTAAGATGAAGTCTCGCACTTGTCTCCCAGGCTGGAGTGCAATGGCACGATCTCAGCTCACTGTAACATCCACCTCCCGGGTTCAAATCATTCTCCTGCCTCAGCCTCCTGAGTAGCTGCGATTACAGGCGCCTGCCACCATGCCTGGCTAACTTTTGTATTTTTAGTAGAGACAGGATTTCGCCATGTTGGCCAGGCTGGTCTCAAACTCCTGACCTCAGGTGATTTGCCTGCCTCGGCCTCCCAAAGTGGTGGGATTACAGGTGTGAGCCACTGTGCCTGGCCAGAAGCACAGTTTTTTATACCAAGGTGGATGGCTCCAAAGGCATGTGCTGGCAGAAGGGAAAGAGCTCAGAGGGCCAGAAGAGCCAAAGAAGGGCCTGCCAAGGGGAAGGCTCTTCCAGCCTGGCCCCCGCCCTGCCATGAAGAAGTAGACCAGGCCAGGAGGACAGGAAGATATAGAGTAAGTCAGACGTCCTGCCCTTCCCTGCCCTGCAGCCCCTAAAACATGCTGGGCCTGCACACCTGCCAGCCTCAAGGATGGACAGCAGCAGGGCCTGGACTGCAAATTTGAGCAAGAGGCTTCTGGACTAATGGCAGGGCCCCTGGAGAAAGAAGGGAGAACCTCCACATTGAGGGGGCTTAGACCCCTCAGCCCCTAAGCCCTAAAGGAGGCCCTCACCCATGCCGCCTTTAATGTGCCCGCCAAAGCCGGCAGCCTTGAGGCCCTGTCTGCATTCCCAGGTCTGCTGAGGTCCCAGAACTGCACCTGTGCTGTCTGTCATGGTGGTCGGGGCCTGGTGGGCACCCCCATCAGATCCCCCAAGCTGTGGTGGGCACACCAAGCCCAAGAGGCAGAGACTTACCAGGGCCACACAGCTTGTGCTTCTCACTGCCCCGAACACCAGCATCCACACTGCTGGCCATGCTGGCAGGGAGGGGAACTCTTTGGGCTGGCAACCTGTTGCCTGTGGTCCAGGCCACTTGGAGAGCCAAGGCAGCCCCAGAACCAGAACGAATGCACTCCATCCACTGGAGACTGTGGCAAACCATTATTCCTGCCACTGTGATGTTAGTGATCAAACAAACTCCTCGGCATCTCTGTTTCCTCATCTGTGACATGGTCCCTCTGTCACCCCCACCTGTAAGGGAGGAAAAGGCAATGCAGTAGAGTACCCTGATCAAAACACACATTTTGACTTTCACTCTGGGGTTCCTTTTTATTAACAGCAGGCTAAATCTGTGATTAAAATTAAGTACCAACATTTAGGAATGATTTACCATCTCTATAGATTTACAGCAGATTTAAAGAGATTTCTGTAACAACATCCCTTTCACAGTTGGCTTTCCAAGGCACTTTCTTCAGGAAAGCAAAGCAAAGAAGAGACTGAGCACTGAAGGAGGAGGGTTGGGAAGGCCTGGTCATGCTGGGGAGGAGGAGTCAGGGAGGCCTGGCCATGCCAGGGAGGAGGGGTTGCGGAGGTCTGGCCATGCTGGGCAGGACAGAGCACTGGGAGCAGCCCTGACGTTGCACTGCCAGCACACAGCAGCCTCCACCCCACCTGGAGGTGGGCAGGGTGGCCCAGTGGTGAGACTACCCTGGCTTCCTCCATTCCCACCACTTCTCTGCTAAGCCTCCCTGGCAGCAGCAGGCCCATCTCTAAGATGGGAGTCACACTGGCACCCCTCCTGGGGTTGGTGTATGGAAAGCACAGAGCCTAGCGTATGCCCAGGCCGGTGGATGCTGGCTTTCACATCAGCCTTCCCACACCAGCACCCCCACTGCTCCACTGAAGGGCCTGTGCTGAGGCTGCCGGTCTGCATGGGGTGGCCATAGGCAAGATGGCACTCTGCAGCCGTCCCCCACCTTGCCCATAAAGGATGAAGATGCTGCCTCCACACTTTGCCACTCCATTCCCAGTCCTCCCCAGTCCCCAGTTGGTTTCCCTCAAGAGTCAGGATGAGCAGAAACAGGAAAGGCACAGAAGGCAGGGGTGGGACCAGTCATGTATGAGAGTCTCTTAGAATCATCCAGCTCCAAATGGTAGCAGTTTAGGGGTCTGGGGGATACCAACAGGATAGGCCAAAGCCTATGGGAGAAGGACCCAGAGTCCCAAGGCAGGCGGATCATCCTAGGTTGGAGCAGCTTCATAACAATCAAGTGAGATGGGATTTCACAAAGGAGGAATCAGGCACAGAAAGAGTAAGGCATCTGCCCAAGGTCACACAGCTAAGTGGTAGAGGCGGGACTGGAACCCGGGCAGTCTGACCCTGGAGCCCTCGCTCCAAATCACTGCTCCGCAATGTCTTTCAACCCCACCCTTCCTTCCACCTCCTTGGCCACACCTCAGACTGCCCAGCAAGGGCCAGGAGGTGCCAGGAGAGCAGCTCCAGCCTCTGCCCTTCCTCCCTGCTGCTGGTTTGCAGACCTCCACAGCCCAACCTAAGACCCAGCCCCAGTGGCAGCCCACTCCCACACACTGCCACCTGGGAGAGCTGGCAGGCTCAGCCTAGGAGGAGCGGCTCGTTCACGGGCTGATAAAGGGGTTAATTAAATACCCAGCCCATGCCCCCTGCCATAACTGGGACACCCTGCCACCTCACTGCCCTGCTGCCAGCCGACAGGCTCAGAGGAATGCCACACAGAATTCGGCAGCGGGCAGAGCAGGGCGAAATCCCTCTTTATAGACTTATTTTTGCTGTGGAATTTTCACTGGCCTGTAAAATATTTTTATATTTATTACACGTTTAACGGGAGCTCCTAGAACCAACAGGGTGTAAATAATGAAAACTAGGGCAGTAAAGGCCCCAATAAACCTTGCACCAGCCCTTTGATGCTCCCTGTGAGCTCCAATTTCTCCTTCCTCCCCAGACCCCAACCCTTTGCCCCGGAGCAAGCCCAGAAGGCCAGCGGACCTTCAGGAAGCCCATCTTTGGCTCATAGAAAATAGACTCACTCTGTTGGCAGCTGGGGCTATGCTCCTGGCAGACCCCACTGAATGTGCTGACCGAGGAAAGGCCTACTGTGTGCTCAGCCAATGCCAATGCTCATGGGAGTTGGGCCAGGAGACTCCAGTGAGGGCCTCCACCTCCCCCATATTCCCAGGTCCCAACACCAGTCCCAAGAGCACAGACATGCATGGAATGGTCAAATTCCTATGCCCTCAGGGCCTCACTGGAGAACAAGAAGTCCTAGGAGAAAGCGCTCCATCCATAAATACCAACCTCCACACCTCTGCAGCACCCCGGCTCAGTGTGTCTGCAGCCTAGTGCTGCATCCTATAGGCACAGAAGGCTCCCATCTGCACCCTGCTCCCCATGGCCGCTCATACGATCCATAGGAAAAATCCGGGAGGAATCAGGCCCTTAGATCCTGTCCCAGGCAGGAACACAGAGACACAGGAAGGGTAGAGACCTACCCAGAGGACAGGTGCCAGTCAGTGGCAGAGCCAAGGCTAGCCTCAGAGCTAGAGACTCTTCAGTAAGGGTAAGAGATCTCGCCCGAGCCCCTCCTCAGGTAGGAATCATCTCTCCACATGTCAACAGCAGCTACCCTACCTCTGCCTGCCAAAATCCCCGATGACCAGGGGTCCGTCCCCAACAACCCAACCCTCTCCATTCTGGGTCATCCAACAGTCAGCAGCCGAGCCCAAACCTTCTTCCCCAAAGCGGAGCCCAGCTGCTCCCACCTCTTCACACGTGTCCTTCCCATACCTGAACCCAGGTAAGCAACCCCTCCCAGACCATCCCCAGCTCTGGGAGCACACTCCCCCAACCTGCGCCCCACCCCAACATGACGAGGTGCCCAATCCTCACAGCACCAGGCTGCCTGTGCCTCTCATAATGGGGACCCAGCCCCAGGAGAGCACCCAGTCCCCTAGACCAACCAAGACATTGAATGTCTGTTTGTATCTGGAGGTGGTCTTCACTGGTGTTTTTTTAAGCACTCATAGCATGTGACCAGTTGACCCCAACTTCGTAGCCAAAATCCTGGCTGTTGAGTCTGGTCTGTCCTACTAGACTCCAGGGAAATGATTCCTGACTCAATGCAAGACTCTGCACCTGTGCTGAGCAAAGCGCCCTCATGGGCGGTGGGCACCCTGCAACCCCCTCCTGGGCACCCATGCAGTCAGGGCTGCCCTTCCCTTCAGAGCAGAAGCCTCTGCACATCTGCAAGACTACAAGAGGGGCCTGTCCTTCCCAGATGCTCAGGAGCAATGCCAGCCACACTCCATACGAATCACATCCCATGTCTACCCCACCAACAGAGGTTGAGCACAACCCCAGGAGCGCACAATCCCTGTGGGGCTGCAGACAAATGTGGGGGTGAAGGGTGCGAACTCCGGCGGCTCCTCAGACACAAGTCAGGCTGGAGCAGCTCCTCTCTGGGGACAGATCAAGCAGCAGCTCCTGCCTGCAGCTGCTGCACCACCAGGAGATTCTTGTCTCTCAACCCCCGATAATTATAGTCCCTGGTGCTCAGTTAACACCCGTGTCATTGCAGGGTGTTGGAACAAGCAGAGTCTGAGTGAAGAAAATTAAACAACAGCATTTGACAAGTGGCCCATCCCCTGTGGCACCGCCCTGAGCCAGGCAAAGGGGACAGTCTAGGCCTTGCTGGCCCACCCTGGAGGAGCCAGCTCCAAAAGGCAGGAGGCAGGAGGCTCTTGGTAAATAGGGGCCACACCCACTTGGAGACCCTGGAATGGAGAGAAGGGGAGCTACAGGGCCCTGGAAAGGCGGTTGTGGAAGACAGTCCTCTCACAGGGAGGCTGCACAGGCCCCATGGCCTCTGCACTCAAGAGGGGCCACCTCTCAAGGACCTCTGCACATCTGCTCCCCAAGTCTCACTCACCCAGAGAGCAGACAGAGTCAGATTCAGGGGCCTGGTAAGGTGCCCTCTAGGAGCTGCCTGGGGCTCTTCATGGCTGAGCAGGTGGGGAAAACTCAGCCTCACCGGATAGAAAGTAGCACCTATGCAACTACTACTCCAGTCCCTCCCGGACCTCTTGAGGAAGCAGGCTAGGAAGAGATGGGGTCGGTCACGAGGGCTGTGCTGGGGCACTTCCCAAGCCTTTGCTGTGTCAGCCCAATAGCATTCCCATCTGGACCCCAGCCTGGGAACTGCAGCCCAAGACGTGGTGCTGAGCCCCCAGGTGCAGGAGTCACCCAGGAGACTCCCACTGAGCCACCAAGTCCCCAGAGGGCTTTGACATCAAGCAATCAACCTCCATTCCCTGTCCACTGAAAGCTCCTGGGTTCCGCAGTCAGTGAACAAACAGTAATGCATGTCAGCTGCATTGGAGCAACTTGTAGCAGACTGACGATGTGCAGAACCACACACACCCCCAGCCCTTGACCCCGCCTACCGGACCTGGTGCTAGTGTCGGCCAGCTACACAGTCCTGCTCCTCATGGTCTTTCTCCACGGGATCAAGCTCAGGCCTCACACCAAGGACCAGCGACACTGATGCCCAAGACACGCCACCAGCAGCACCAACCATTTGCACCCACTCTAACAGTTGCTGTAACCTCCCATTTTCATAACTGAGAAAACTGAGGGGCTCAGAGAGGCGAAGTGACTTGTCTGAAGGAGCAGAGCCAGGATCTCAGTCCAAATCCAACTATCCAAATCCCAGAGGACATCTGAGGACAGTCCAGGCTCTTTCTAAAGGACAGCTCAAGGGCACCTCCCCAGGCAACCCTCCCCAAGCCCTGCGTTCCCAGCACAAGCGCCAGCTTCCGGCTTGCCCTCCCTGTGTCCCAAGCTGCAGCTAGGAGGAGGGGGTGTGGCTCCCCCCAAGTTCCAGCCAAAGAGAGGCGCAGAGCAGACTTCAGCTTCCCGGCACCCACCATGAGACAGAACACATGTTTTTTGTGTTCCCTCCCTCCTCGAGCTCCCAAACATGCTGGAGATATTATTATTATTTATTATTTGCTGAGTGCTGACAGCGTGCTGAGCATCAGACCCAGGAGCCCAGGCCCTGCCAACGCAGCTTGCAGTCAGACACCCAGCACAACACGGCCCCCGGCCACCCAGATACACACACAGCTGCTGGGGCTGGCTGCCAGGGTCCCCAGCTCAGAGAGCCTCCTCTCCTGTCCTCAGACTCCACAGCCATGCCCCTCGGCCTCTCCCCATCCCAGGAGGAAGATGTCTTTAGTCCCAGGCAGCCAGATGCTCCAAGGCAGGGCCTCCGACCCCAGAAGGGGTTCCGGAGGATTCATTTGGAGCTGGGCTGGAAGATGCAGGAAAAGCCCCTGCCACCAAGGCCTACTCAGCCCAGCCCATGCTCACACCTGCCGGGCCACTGCAGCAGATCCCATGAAAAACCAAGATGGCCATGTCACCAGCCCGTCCTCTCCTGAACACCCAGCTCACTCTCGCCTTCCTCCTCTGGAGAGAGGACCAGAGGCTAGAGTCAGCTCCAGCATGGAGATTCCCTGCTCTGTCCTGGGAGGCAGGGCCAGGACTAGGGTGAGCAAGTGAAACTCAAAAGCTAAGGGAGCCAAAAAACTCAGGAATCAAGATAAACAATATTTCCACACAGTATTTGTAAAAATCAAAATTAATGCAAAAATCCATGATGAATAAAACACCAAAATGTTAAATAAAGACAGGATCAGTAGTACTGGTGTTTCCCTTACCTCAGGCTCCAGGGTGGCTTCCATGGCACCGCTGGGAAGGCCACTCAGTCCAGGGCACTCCCTCAGCCCGTCCTCTGCATTGGAGGGGTCTCTGCAACCCCATAGCAGTGTCATGGGTCAACACCCCAGACCTCCTGACTGAGGGCTCCTAGAGAAGGTCAGCACCCACCCTGAGGGTCCTTCCTGGAGAAGAAGGTACACAGAAGTCAGTGGGAGCCTGCCAGCATCTGGGGGTGGCACAGGGAGGAAACGTACCCTGGGGTACCTGTGCTTCTCAGTTGCTCAGCTCCAGCTCCTCACTCAGAAATGGGTCCTGGCCAGGTGTGGTGGCTCACGCCTGTAATCCCAACACTTCGGGAAGTTGAGGTGGGAGGTACTTGAGGTCAGGAGTTTGAGACCAACCTGGCCAACATAGTGAAACCCCCATCTCTACTAAAAATACAAAAAACTAGCTGGGTGTGGTGGCAGGTGCCTATAATCCCAGCTACTCAGGAGGCTGAGGTAGGAGAATCACTTGAACCCCGGAGGCAGAGGTTGCAGTGAGCCGAGATCATGCCACTGTACTCCAGCCTGGGTGACAGAACAAGACTCTGTGGGAAGGGAGGGGAGGGGAGGGGTGGGGAGGGGAGGGAAGGGGTGGGGAGGCGAGGGGAGGGAAGGGGAAGGGTGAGGAGAAGGAAAGGAAAGGAAAGGAAAGGAAAGGAAAGGAAAGGAAAGGAAAGGAAAGGAAAGGAAAGGAAAGGAAAGGAAAGGAAAGGAAAGGAAAGGAAAGGAAAGGAAAAAGAAAAGAAAGAAGGGGTCCCCTGCCTGGGTCCCCAGAAGCCATGGTCTCCCATGGGGATACTCAGTGTGCCCCACATCATCGCAGATCCCTCCCCCACCAGGACTGCAGCCCCGAGCTGAGGCATGCTGCTGAGAAAGCCTGAGAAGGAGCCCTGCCCCGGGGGCTGGGGCAGGTCGAGGAGGGGCAGGCCTCACAGTCAAGGTGTCCCCACCAGAAGTGACCCACGAAGAAGGGTCCTCCACACCCAGTTCTAGCTAGGGGGCGTGGTTTCTGTAGGTTTGAGTCTTGGGGGACTGCCTACCTTCGAAGCCAAATAAGAGTCACATGCTTCTTTGTCCCTGGCTGCCAAGATTCCTGGGCAGAAGGCTTCCCACCCACTGCAAGCAAAGATGTCCATGACCCACTCCCCAGAACCTGCAATGATGTACCTTACATGGCAAAAGGGGTCTTTGCAGACGTGATTAAGTTTGGGAGTCTTGAGATGGGGAAATTATGATGCATTACCTGGGAGGGTCCAATGTAATCACATGGGTCCCTAAAAGTGGAGAGTATTCCCCAGCTCTGGTCAGAGGGAGAAGCAACGATGGAAGGGGGTGTCCAAGAAATGCAGTGTGGCTGGCTTTGAAGATGGAGGAGGAGGTCACAAGCCAGGGAATGCAAGCAGCCTCTAGAAGCTAGAAAGGTCAAGAAAACAGATTCTTCCCTAGAGTCTCCAGATGGAACACAGCCTGACCGAGGCCTTGATCTTAACCCAGGGAGACCATGTCCAGCTTTTGACTTACAGAATTGTAAGATAATAAATGCATGTTGACTTAAAGTCCCTTAGTGTGCAGTAATGTGCTTCAGCGGCAATAGAAAACTAACACTGCCCCAGAGACTTCAGCCATCCTGCCCTCCCCTTCCCCAGGCTTCTTCATGGAAGGGCCTGCCCTTGGATGTTGCTTAAGGAGCTCAGCTCTGTGACTGACACAGCCTGCTTTCTAAGTATGGGCCAAGAGTCCATGCTGAGACCAGCACAAGCCCACAGGTAGCCCTGGCCCCCACCTCTTCCACAGGGGCCCCTGGGCGGGCCCACTCTCCATAGCACAGCCTGCTCCCATTAGCTGCTCAGTCTCCCACTCCGGCCCCAGACTGGTCCAGACCCACTCATCCATCTGTTTGGATGCCACAGCCTTCCTTTACTGCCACAGCCCCTCTCAGACCACTCTGTTGGGTGCATCATCCTGCAACAGCAATGTCGACTTCTCACTGCCCTGCTGCTGCTGTTCTGAAAGATGCAAGGCTTTTTTGCTAGCCCCCCAATGCCATGATGTCCAAACTGTACTCCCAGAACCTTGGGGCCACTGGGGACTTGGGGAGGTGGTTTGAAGGGCAAGTGAATGGGGGTCAGGAACACCCAGCTAGCTGTTCTGTTGTGTACAGACAAACGTTCACTTCAGCAAAGGGGTCTCCAGATAAGTGAAACCTGTGAATACCCTGGCATGAAGGGAGAAGTCACAAACCAGTGGCAAAACTCAGCAAAGAGTGCCGTCCCCATGCAGTATCAGTAGTTTTGTGTCTATTGGTGCGATTACTGGACTGATGTCTGTCTCCCTCTATAGGCTGTGAGCTCCCACAGGGTGGGACCATGTCAGTTTTGTCCCCACCTTGAAACCCCAGAATTAAACATGATGACTGGCACCTTAGAATGAATACATGAATGAATGAATGAGTAAATGAATTAGTGAATACCACACACACACACACACAAACACACACACACAGAGACTACAGCCCAAATCACTTCCCCAGCCTCTCAGCATACTGTCTCCAGGACACAGCCCATCTGAGAGCTGCACTTTCTGGGACTCCCTCAACACGCTCTATCGGAAGTGCTGTGGGAAAATGTGGAGTAGAAAGGCTTTTCACACATCTCCACTCTGCTCAGACCCAGCCCAGCTTAGGGCTGGACCTATCCGAGGTGCTAGCAACATCGACCCAACCTCAGTCATCAGGGCCAATGATGGGCCCATCAGGGGCTCCCTGGGGTCCGTAAGTCCCTCCTTGGCTTCCTCTGCACTCACTGCTGCCTGCATCCTCATACAACCCCCAGGTTCAGCCAAGAGTAGGGGATCTGAGTGTACTTGCACAAGTGTGGGCATAAGTGTTTGCAACAGAAAGGTCAAGTATCCCCCAGGAACCAACACTCACCAGCAGCATCCTGGGCAGTGGGTCCCCATGAGCTGGGAGAGGCTGGTCCTTGTGAGAATGCTAGGAAGGCTGCTGTGGGGGAGGACGACAAGAGCCCTCAGGTGTTGGGGAGGCCACGTGTAGCTTGTCTAAGTGTCTGAGGCCCACCCTGAGCCTCGCATACTTCCATTCAATAGACATCAAACACCTACTATGCACAGGCAGTCTCGCCCCCCCACCTGGCAGATGCCCGTGCACAAAGGCGCCAGCTCACTGCAGCAACTGCTCCCCCAAAAAATTCCCTGGGCCAGGAAGCTGCGTCCCGCACCCTAACAACCAGACAACTCAAGCCTTCACGTGTGTGTGCATCTTCGTACACCAGCAAGAGGCGGTGAGGGCCTGGGAGATACCATCAGGGAGACAATCAGGTCTGTGTAGTGCAGTGATTCACAGCCTGAGACATCCCTCCCGAGGCTACTGCCGAATTATCAGCCCCACCATCTTCAATTACGAGGCTTGTCACTCATCTCCAACCATCAGAAGGAAGTGAGTGAGGAGATTAATGTCTTTTTAAAAACTGCTTTCATCCCTTAAAAGGATTCCTGCACACATGCCATTTGCATTTCTAAGAGGAGAGGCAGAAGAGGCACTCAGAGACTCAGCTGCTCCCCTGGCCCCTCAGCCATCTTTGATCACCCGTGTCTCTCCCGAGGCCCTCCCAGAGCTGTGAGGCCAGGCCAGGAAAGCTTTCCGCTGGAGCCTGGGTGGGCCGGACATCCACGCCTGCTTCCCTGGGCTGCCCTCAACAGAAAGAGGACAACTGAGCCACAAGTCCAGCAATGCCACAGCAGCACCCAGGCATTTCTCTCAGGGAGTCTGTCATGGGTTGAACTGTGTCCCCAAAAAGACATGTTGAAGTCTGAACCTCAGAATGTGAACTTATTTGAAAATAGGGTCATTGCAGATATAACTTGTTAAGATGAGGTCATCCCGGGGTAAGGTGAGCCCTTCGTCCAATATGACTGGTGTCCTTATGAGAAAAGGGAAATTTGGACACAGACACAAGGAGGATGCCACATGATGGAGGCACGGACTGGCATGATGCGTCCACAAGCCAAGGAAAGCCAAGAGTTGCTGGCCATCGCCAGAAGCCAGGAGAGAGGGATGGAACAATGTCCCCGCAGAGCCCCCAGAAAAGAGCCAGCCCTGATTTTGGACTTCTAGCCTCCAGGAAGTGAGAGAATACATTTCTGTTGTTTTAAGCACCTGGTTTTTAGTAGTTTGTTATGGTAGCCCCAGCAAACAAATACTGAGCTCATGGTCATCCTCATCTCCTTCATCTTAAGGCATCTCTACTCTGGCCCCAGTAGGGAAGCAGACACTGAAAACTAAGCACAGATAAGGTCCATGTTGGGTCTCAGAAACAGACAGGCCCCTCTCCTCCTGAAGTGCTCTCAACTACTCAGTCAGCTCATTAAACAGTCACTGCCCCCAGCTTCGACCTCCTCCATAGCATTAAAGATGTTCTCCAGACACTGCACAACAGAGCCTGGACAGACAGAAGGTGAGGGAAGACGTGGGGTCCTTAGAAACGCCTCAGGCCACCCCAGAGCTTGGGATAAATGCAGGCAGGGGTGGGCACCACCTGGGATCTGTGCCAGACCTGCAATGTAGGATTAAAATAATGTGAAGGCCATGCCAGCTGACAAGATCATGCTCCACTGAGGCAGGGACCACTACACCTCAGTGCCTGGGTAGTAAGTGCATCATAACTGCAAGTAAAATAAATGCACATTGTGGAGAGGCAAAGGAGAGGGGACTCCCATACCCTGCATGGCAGGCAATGGGGGTAAGAGAAGGAGATGTAAAAATACACCTGAGTATGTCATTAGGATAGATTCAGGAAAGCCCTTCCCCCTGCGGGCATCCCCGACCACCCCTACACCATGTACCTGTGCAAGGTTGCCAACAACCATCAGCACCAGGACCCACCAGGTTACGGGGTTGCCCTTCACTTCCCAGGGGCCAAATATCACTGCTGTGCCTGGTAGGAAAGAAGAAATATTGTGCAAGTTTGAGAGCCTGGCTGCAGAGGTTCAAATCCCAGCTCATCTGCTTACTGGCTGCATGAGCCTGAACAAGTGACTTAACTTACCTCTGTCTCAGTTTCCTCATCTGTAACATGAGGGGCTAGCCACACCAGTCTCTTGGGTCGAGGAGAACTAGATGCGTTAACGCATGGAAAGCACCTGGTGCAGTGTCTGGCACACGGTACGTGCTTGGTAAGTGTAAACTGACACTATTTGCTATCATTATCCCATGTCCTTACAACTCCAGGGAATAGATCCTTTCACTTGCTTTGTCGGCATTCACTAATGACTCTTCTCCGTATGACAACACCCAACAGCTATTTAGAGAAAATTATGCCTTGTGCCAGGAGCACAGAGGAAAGTTACCAAGGCCCAGTGGGAAAAGCAGACAAAACACTCCAAGAATATGAGATATAAAACATCATCATCAGTCGAGATAGGATGACCTAGGAGGTCATGCTGATGAGGGCATGTCAGACCAAAAGAAATTTGGGTCTTGAGAGTTGAATAGGAGTTTATCTGGTGAGTCTTACCCAGTCCCATAATAGGTATTCCATCAATAAACAGTGACTAAACTGAGGTAGAGTCACAAAAGAAAATTTCAGCCTAAGAGAAATGAGAATGTATGGTGTGTCCAAGAATAGAGAAGGGATAGGCTAGGGTTTAGCTAGAGTAGGGAGCATGTGAGCAAAAAAGCAGGAAAATAGGTTGAGGTCAAGTGACTCAAAGATCTTGAACGCCACACTCAGGGGTCTTGGCTTCATTCACAGCCTCTGCAGAGCCAAGACGGGGGTGAAGGTGAGGGTGACAAATAAGAGCTGGGCTTAGAAAGGTGGCTTGACTTGCAAAGCAAGTGACACAAAGCTGAAGGCAGGAGCCCAGGGAGGAGGCCAGAGCATTCCCGTCTTCCCTCACCAACCAAGCCCTGCTCTCCATTTGCCCTTGAACCATCTTCCTGGTAGAGATGTTCTCAAGGTCACACCCCTGAAGACCTCACACTCCAGCTATTCTGGCGAAGGACACAGTGCCCACAGCTGCCCACTATCAGAAGATGCCCTCAGCCAAGGCCTTTCAGGGAAATGTTCATGTCTCCATGCAAGTCCCCAGTTGACAAATGGAATTTGGCTCAGAGACAAGTTAAAGCCATAAATTGGGAACCCTGGTAGCAGGGTGACTTCTGGAATTCCAGCAAAATGACACTCAGCACTTAAAGCGTGCAGGCGTTTCCTCTCCCTCACTCCCCAAAGGCACCCCCTTCCAGTCTGCTCAATCCAAGGATCCTGGCTAGTGGATTTCTTTCCAAATGCAGGCTGTGATGTTCTGTGTCATGGACACTGAAGAATCCCCCCCACGGCTCTGTGACTTACCCAGCCGGGTCCCAAGCTGTGCTCTGACCTCACCAGCCTGGCAGAGAGGTTGCCGACGCTGCCAACACCACCCTGACCGTCTGCCTGGCAGCTGGGGCCACACTTAGGCAGCTGCCCCAGCATGCACTAAAATTAGGTGGCCCATTAGACCCAGGACATGGTGATCACAGGCACGTTGCCAGCACTGGCTCAGAGGATCATTCCTCCCAGCCCAGGACTCAAGCCAGGGCAGAACAAGAGTAGCCCAGCATCTCCTCTTAGGCCCAGGGAAACTGAGGTCTGGAGAAGAGCAGGGACCACCAAAGAAGTGTAAACTTTGATTTTTGTTTATTTATTCAATAATATTTTCTGAGGCTGAAAAGTAATATATACCTCTAGCAGAAACTGAAAATATATTCCATGAAGAGGTCAGGGAATTGAACAATCAGAATCCCACCGTCTGAGCTAACTCACTTACATTCTGCTGTGTTTCCCTCCTTTGTAGATTGTTTTATACAACAGAAAACTTTAGAGACAATTTATAAAATATTTCTTTCCCCTACTTGTGTCATTTTGGCAAATCATAAAACATTCTTTATACACACTGAGTCAGTTTACAGTATTCCATTTTATTGAGATGCCATAATTAATGTAATAAAAATGTCCTACTGTTGAACATTTAACTTGTTCCTTTTTTTTGCTATTATAAATAACACTGCAGTGAACATCCAGGTGCATGAATCTTCGTCCCCATCTATGATGATTTCCTCAGGATGGATTCTAGCCAATGGAATGAATGGGTCACCAAGAGAAGCATATTGTAAGGCCCTGATACAGATTGCCTGCTGCTCTCCAAAAAGCCAAACCACAGGCTAGCTTTTGATAGCAACCTCAAACACCTCTGCCTGCACTGGGCGTGGCTCCTTACAGCCACAGTTTGCTCGTTCGTGGGATAATTTCTCTCCCAAGGAATCCGGTGTCTATAAAGCCTGCCTGTCTAACACTGCAACCACATGAATCTCTTCAGTGCAAGTCTGCCCCATGGTTCCTTTCCCTAAACTAGCCACAGCATCCAAGAGATACAGGTAGGAATCAAGTCCCAGGCCTCAGGGACTCAGAGGTGCTGCTACTTCAGTGTACGTGGGGCTTAAATTAGGGGTCAATGTGAAACCCATGATTACATCCTTTGAATAGCCCCATGGACCTCTCCTACCTCTCCACCTTTCCCCCAGTTCACCCTGCTGTACACACACCCAGGAAATGATCCCCTTGAGGGGTGCTATCCCTCCCCAGCAAGGTTAACTGATGACCCAAATTATGACACCAGACCTAAGCCAGCTACCCATAAAGCAACTTGGCCAAGAATCGAATTGCCTTTGCATGTCCCAGCAGAGAAACTAAACTCCAGGCTCAGTGTAAATAAGCTGTCTCTGGTCCGACGTCAGCCCCTCTTGCCGGCAAGTTATGGATGGCACTGCGTATCACCCATCATAAATACAGCCCCTTGGCTAAACAAAGTTGACAGCTTTGTGCCAATAACCTTTGAACCACTCAAGCCCAGTGTCAATTGTATTTGTCTTCAAGCTGAGGTTTACTCTAGACTGTTTGCTAAATCAGGGCTCATCTGCAGAGATAATTCAAATATATTACAGGCACCAGGCAGACACAAGGGCCTCCCCCACCTGGCCTCACAAGGGTCGCCACCATAGCAGCCTGCACATCCCCTAACCACTCAGCAAGTTATTCTGGGAAAGAACAAGAAACAAGGGGCAAAAAGAGACACGGAGGCCAGGATCATAACCTTGGATCTGCCGCCAGCTCTCTATGCAACCCCAGCGAAGTCACCAGACCACGTAAAGCCTCTGTTTGCTCCTGAATGAAGGGAGAACCTATTCTCCTAAATCACAGAGAACTTATTTTTGGAGGCCTATTAACAAGTGAAATCAGCCTGCATGAAGGAATCAGCTCTGGAAGTGCAGAAATGCAGAATGAGTTCCCACCTCATGCAGGGGATGGATATGCCCAGAGCAAAACCAAGTCCTGCTGGGTTGAAGAGTAGCCAATGTAAAAACAATCTTACCTGACTTGGGTGGGGCATGGGGAGAGGTTCTAGATAGATATGGTATAATACATAGATACCTTTAACAAAAAGCGCTATTAAAAAAATGCAGGGGGAAGCCACTCTGTGGTCAAGGCAGGTGCAGTTACCATGGCCACCGAGGCTGAGCTAATTTGTACAATTTGCATTTCCCTAGTGCCTGCTGCATGCCAAGCACTGGGCGCTGCCAGAGAGACAGGGACTCAGGCAAGGCTTATGCTCCCACAGCCAGGGCCCCCACCGCACACCCACTCTGACCACCCCACCCACCCATCTTCAAAATCTGGGGCCCTCTCGCCCAGGACTCTGAGTCCCCAGTGCTTCTCACCATTTGGGGAGCTTTGCCAAACCCAGCCACGAGCCTCTCACCTGTTAGGACCCCAAACAACCCCCAGGAAGCGGGACCAAGACCCAGGGAAGTACCCCACTCTGCTTCGTCTCATGACCATGAAGCTGTGGGCTTGACAGTTCCGGAGGTTAGGGTAGGAGGACTAGGGAGTCGAGAGCTGTGTTTAGATTACGTCCCATGAGCTGCTCTTGAAAATGAATGAGAAGAAACTCCACAAGAAAAACTGTCAAGAATGGAAGGGCCAAAGAGTGAACACAGCTGTCAACAGAGGCTCCAGGCAAGCTGGCCCCAGGCACCCAGCACCTATGAGCATCAGTTCCTCTTATCTGTAAAATGGGAATCACATGCTTTGCCCTAGGAGTCACTGCAAAGATCAGACAAAATGGGAACCATCAAAGCCTTCCGCATCCTGAAACACGCAGGAGGGATTATTGCTGTTATGGTTATAAGGTTGTGCTTCTTGCACCCAGTCAGGAGGCAAGAGATTCGAGTTCTGCCTCTGGTTCCAGAATTCTGCCTCTGCCTCTGCTTCAGGAAAGTGTCCACCACCACCCCTAGGCATCACCAGAATAACGAGAGACTTGCACAAGGCAATCTCTAAAGTCTGTTCAGCTCTCATGCCATAGGATTGATTCTGTGATGTGGGTTAACTACAGAGGCCAGCCCATTGCAAGATGCCCCCTCCTCAGAAGTCAGCCCACCCCTCAATCCCCAACAATATGATGGGAGGAAGCTGGCAAGACCAGGGTCACTGTCACCCACCTTTGGGATTCTCACCCCCGTCTGGGATGCCAGACCCCTCCAGCTTCCACATCTCATCTCAGCTGGCACCTGGAAGACGGGAGAAAAAGGTCACCGTGCTCCATGCCTGGACCATCTCTTTACCATCCACGTACCTGGAAGCAGGAAGACAGCAAGGCGGCAGTGCCTGTGCTGAGAAGGAAGGCAGAAGACATTTATAAATGACCCTCTTAGCTGTTTACGAGACACCTTCTGAGAGAAAGCAGAGGAGGAGAAATAAACTTGAAGTAGGGAGACCTGGCGGGCGTTGCGATGCGCTTTGATAAGCCAGCTGTGCCAGCATTTCTCCTCCATTTTTATGACCACCTTTACGGCCCTGTGTTTGGGACTCTTTATCAGGGGCCGGAAGGAGAGCGTGAGCAAGATCCAAGGCAAAGAGGCTTCCCCAGCAACTCCACAAGCAGATACAACCTCATCTGGAGATCAAGATAACCTCTGTTTTACTCCCATTCCAGGCGGCCATACCCCAGACACCCATATCTGAGGTGGACAAGAAATGCCGGAGCACGGCAATAAATCTGCAGATCCAAGCCCTCCTGGAAGCCCTGACTGAGCCAAAGCCACATGGAAACAAAACCAGGGCTGGGGCTGGGACTGAGGTTCTCCTGAGACCTCTTAGCAGCCCTGATTCATCAGGACACTCTGGAGCTGTTGTCCCAAAGCCCACTGAAGTTGGGAAGAACGTTTCAGGGCTCCTCCACCAAGCAGGGTTTGGGGTCACACCCAGGTTGGAGCTGGGACTCTGCCATCTCCACTCCCCTGAACTTGCCAGGATTGTGAAAAGGCTGAAAGCACCAGGGCAGGAAGCTCTTGCATCAGCCAACCTAGGTCTGAATCCCAATTCCTCCCCGTGCTGCCTGAGGCAGTAACTCCCTCTGGGCCTTAGGTTTTCTCATCTGTAAAATGGCCCATGCAACAGTACCTAACCTTGCACGATGGGGCACACAGAAGGAACTCAACAAATAGGAGCATTACATTGGATGACTCGACAAAGTAGCCAAGAGGCCAGAACTCACTACCTGTTTTCACAAACTGGCTGTGCCCTAGAAGCCTGAAACCTTCATACCAGCCTCATCTGAATGATGGTGGCTCTAACCCCTGCCCTACATATGTGGCAAACCATACTGGGCTCCTAACATGTCATTGTGCTTGGGGGAAAGGAAAGTGCTTCAGACATGGAGAAAGGCATAGTTCTGGAACTCCCAAAAAGCCTGTGACCAAAAACAAGCCTACAAAGACAGGACATGCTAAATACAAAACTCCAGGATCATGGCAAGGGAACAGGAGAGTAGATATAATCATGGTCAGGGAGGGAGGCCGGAGAAGGCTTCTCAGAAGAGAGGTATCTGGGCAAGGCCTGAACGGGTGAATAGGAGTTTGCCAAAAGGAAGAGAAGGAAGAGGAGAAAGCCTCCTGCAGTCAGTTAGGCTGGTACTGGGTCCTTGGTGAGTCCCATGGAGAGGCAGCAGAGATGGCTGAGAAAGGGCAGCAGAGGGTGCACAGAAATGGTGGACCAGCATCCAATTATTAAGAACCTTGAATGCAGGCTGGGTAAGCTCAGTCTCATGTTGAAGGTGTTGATCTGGAGTCTGGGGCTGGTAAAGGTGTGGGACAAGGCGGCCACATCAACGTAGATCTAGATAGCTTTGGGGAAACTCCTCTTGGATCACAGCAGAGGGGAGCGTTCCGGGGTGGCTGGCGAAGAGGCCAGAGAGCCCGCGGAAATGTTCGCCTAAGGTCTCAGCTGTGTGGATTCCAGGGTGCCCGCCTTGGGGTAAATCACAGCCGCCCCAGGCGGCTGGATCATTGCACTCACCGCCTGCGCGCGCCTGCACCAGCGCTGCTGGCAACCGCGAGGCTGGGGACAGACGCCCGAGTGCGGCCCTGGCGGCTCCACGGGTCTCCGGTGGCACAGCGGGCTCTGCGACACGCGGCTCTGGACCTGCGCACGAGCACCTGCTGCTGGGCCACCCGGCACCTCGTGCGGAAGAGTGAGGCCGCGCGGACACCCCGAGTGTTCCTCTGAGCTCCGTGCCTCTGCGTCGACTCGCTGTCCCCAAGTGGTCAGAACTCTTACAGTCAAAACCCACACGCGTCCTCCTCGCTGGGCACAGTTCAGGCCCTCTGCGCCCACGTTCTGTGAGATGTGCTCGCGGCCCGCGATCGGCCTGCTGGTCCCAGCAGCCATGCCGGGATGGGCTCCAGCGAGGCTCTGGGCGCTCTCCCTCTGCCTCGCCACTCTTGATCTCCCCCTTCCATCGCCCTAGCCCCTCGCCCTCCTGCCTTTCTCAGGTCCGGAGACAGCTCCTGGTGTGCCATGAGGGCATGCCCGCCGCCCCCCAAGCAGAACCTCAAACTGCCTATTTATTTACAGTTTTAAACGTTTTATTTTGAAATAATATAAATTCACGGGAGTTGCGCCATATTTCCTTATCTGAAGTTATATAGATTCACCTAGTTTTTCCTAGTGACTATACCTTATTAGCACAATAGCCAAACCAGGCAATTGATTGGTATAAAGTGTGCATATAGTTCCATGTCATTTTATCACATACGTAAACTCATGAGATCACCACGGAAATCCAGACACTGAATCAACCCACCAACACCAAGATCTCCCCACTGCTCTCTGGACAGGCACGCTCACCCCCTCTCCCCACCAGCCCCAGCTCCGGGCCCAATCTGTTTTCCACATTGAAATGTTCGTCATTTTGAGGGTGTTACATAAATGAAGTCAGACAGTAAGTGTCCTTTTGAGATTGGCTTTTTTTCACTCAACATAATGCCCTTGAGACTCAGCCAAAAGGAATCAACTGTTTGTTCCATTTTATTTCTGGGTAGTGTTCCATGGTATGGACGCACCAGTTTGTTTAACCATTCACCTATTGTAGGACATCTTAGTTGTTTCCAGCTTTTGGCCATCACAAATAAAACTGCTATAAAAACTCAGGTACCTGTCAGGAAGCTGAGCATCTGCCCCATTTTTAAACTATTCACATTTCTTCAAAATGTCTTTTTTTAAGTGGTTTCTGTTTATGATTTAATTATGTTTACATGTTTAGACCCACTTCCTCCCAAAAGGCTTTAAGATGGCCTTTTCTTAAGTACATACAGTAAAACAAATTTAAAAATCAAATCAAAATGGGGAACGGAGAATGAACTCAAGAGATCCAGCCTGAGACACAGGCTGGTGAAAGGGTCCACACCTAAATGAAGGTGGCTGGGGAAGTGGGGACCACTCTTCACCCATCCCAGGCCCACCAGAGAGTGGAAGGCAAAATAGAAGCGTGAGCAGGAAGCAGGGAACCCAGACGTATGGACCCAGAACCCAGCAACAAGCTCCACCAAGGCCCCAGCCTGCATTCCTCTGTCCTCCAGGAGGGAGGGCCAGTCACCAGCCTTTCCATAAAGCAGTCCCCACACACACTGGCAGCCCCTCTTCCCCCTCTTTGTAGGCTAGGGTGTGGGTGGCTAAAGAGGGTTTCTCCATTGCCATGCTAGAGGCCCAGATGGACCCTTGGCCAGGTGGGAACCCCACAAGGCTGCTGGAATGAAAGAAAGTACCTGACCTGGGGTGAGTCCTTCCCATCATAGGCACTGAGGCCCCAAGCTCACCTCTAAAGCAAGGTACACAGCCGGGGAAGCCTGGGCAAATGGTGACAGTTCCACAGTAATTCTGGGTGGGCCTGTGACAGAGCCCAGGATGGGGAAAGCACCCGGACTTTCTCTACGAAGTCTCCTGGCCAGCTCCCCTCTTCCTGAGGGCCCATGGAGTGGGCGCCTTGAAGAATACTGGACACAGGGCATGGAGAGCCAGTGGGAAGCATGGAGACACAGACTGAGGCATGGAGAGCTCAGGCCACATCCCCGGTGGGGGGTCCAGGGGCCAGAGCCTAGGGATCTGGACCGTCTCCACTTAGAAAAAAAGGAGGCCCAGCCTTGCTAAGTAAGCCAGATCATCAGTGAACTAAGGAATTTGGCCTTTCCTGAGCTCCCCCTGCCAGGACACCTCCTTCCCAGCTCAAAGGAGAAAGGCAGGGGCCCTTGGTAGTCCTCCACTGGTCTCTCATCCAGACCAGCTCAGCCACCTCTTACCGCCCCCCTACCTTCCTAGAGCAGAGCCCTGCTCAGGCCATTTCCCAGCTCAGACATCCTTGCCTGAGATGGTCCCCAGGGGGTGGGAAAGGCACCTCATCACACCCCCATGAGCACTCTGGGCTCTGCCACCCTGAACTCGACTGAACCTGCAGGTCCCCAAACAGCCCATCTTCCCCAGCTCCACGTGCTTGCCTATCTGTGCATTCTCCTAAACACCCTCTCACCCGCTCTGAAGGAAGTTTTGCCAGGGTCTCGAGCCCCAGTGCAAAAGGTATCTCCTCTAGGCAGCCTTCTCTGATGCGGGCCCTCACCTGATGCTCACAGTAACAGGGGATGAGAAGGTGGGGGATCACAGCTGGCTGGCCAAGCCATATTACAGCAAAGAAACTGAGGCCCAAATAGGCAAAGTGTCTGGTCTTGCCACCCTCTGCCTCCTGCCCTGCCCTCTTCCTTTGAAGAAGTAGGTGGCCATATTTGTCTGGAATATGGGCAGAAAGAACAAGGTTCCCTTGAGCCCCCCAGTTCTGGGGGCGGGAGTATTGGGACCCCTCCTAGCCTGAGTATATCCAGGTGTCACAAGCTCCCAGGTCCCAGGACTAGATCAGCTCTGCCTCTTAGGAAACTTTACCACGGTTGACTTTAGCCAAACTTCCTGGTTCCTACAGGAAGAGGGACCCTGGGATGTACAGGTCACACTGACCTCCCAGCCTGCCAGGCACCTCAGGTGACCCAGCACCCAGGGACTCCCAGGGAGATGCAGCTCGTGGAGCAAGAAGGTTGCCACCAACATGGTCCAAGCTCTGGCCAGCTGGCCCAAAGCACGTGGGAGAGGATGATGGCAGCTTTGGCAGAGGACACAAGCCTGGAGACAAGGTCCCATGGAGCCTTCAGGCCCAGGCCACTCCCTTTTCCTTGCTATTTATGGCCCCTTGGAGGCTGCTTTCCCCTTTGTTCTGCCAAACAAGCTCACTCCTGACTCCCAAGCCAGCCAGGGACTTGGCAAACATTTGTCAAGACTCGTCCCCTCACTTTGTGTTTGTCTACGCGGCAAAGATCTGGGCTCTGTGCACAGACAAGTTTCCCCTCCAAGGCTCAGGGGGAGCCCCCATCCTCAGTGGCCCCAAGGCCCCACTGCAGGTATACCAAGGTAGGAGCCTCTCTATCCACCAAAAGTTCAGCGTCCCTTCACCCTGCCTGAAATGCCACCATTGTTCCTCAGTACCATGCATTCCCCCTGGGGCAAGAATAGCATCCAGGCCCTGTCACTCAGACAGTCACACGTAAGTATAGGCACTTGAGGAGTTTTGGAGAAGGAGGTGGGGGAGCCTGTGAAGACTCAAGGCTTGAGGTGGAGGGCCGAGGGTGAGCTAGAATCCAACAGGAGGCAAGGGAAGGGGAGACAGGTGCACCCCCAGCTCCAGCCTCCATGGGAGGGGCTGACCCCACCCTGTGTCCTGGACTCACCAGGATGGTTCTGCCCAACCAGTCGAGGTCAATGTGCCCTGATTCATGCTGCTAGACAGGCAGACAGTCCCCAGTAAGGCAAGGTCTCTGGGGAGACGCCAGGTTCTCATTTCATAGTCGATGCCAGGATGAAGAAAGATGGAGGTCAGTGCCAGATGGAGTCCCAGAGAGCAGACACATTCCAGGGAGAGTGAGTCTCTGGGCCTCAGTTTCCCTGCATATACAGTAGGAACACAGAGGGGAGCCCACTATCCTGGAGGCCGTGGCTGCAGCTGCCTCAGATTCCCCGGCAAAGGGCAGGAGGGAGGGAGCAGCCCCAGACACAACCCAGACACCAGGCAGCACTTTCACCTCCCTGCAACTTGACTTCTTTGATCCTTGAAGATGGAAACAGTCCCTGCTCTACAGATTCGCTTTGAGAACTAAAGGAGCTAATGTACAGGAAGATGTTTGCAAAGACCTGACACACACCTGGGGGCCTAATCCATGCGAGCTGGTGTTATTATTACTGTTATTTGGGGCTTTAGCCATGTCAGCGAGCTTCAACCAATTTGAGTTCCTCGTGTAAAATAAGCTGGCAGCCAGTTGTGATGGGGAAATAGCCTGATACAATGAACCCACTTCAGACCTAGCACAGAGCTGGTGCTCAGAAAGTGTTAGCCCCTCTGCATGCATCCAGTAGGTATTCAATAGATGCTTGCTGACTTCAATCACAAACGGCTAACAGGACATTTAAAAGGAACAAGAAACAGGTCCCTGAGGGATAAAGAGGGAGGCTGCCTTGGCTATCCCCAGGGTCCAGGACCCTTGGAGGCTGGGCTGGAAAGCCTCTAAAGGGGCTCCTACAGTTTGCAAACTATGGCCTAGGGAGCTCTGGAGCTCCTCGGGGGTATCTGTTGCATCTGAAGGGGCTACAGGGGAGAGCAGACAGCAACCAGGGCATCACTTCATTCCTCTGTTTAGGGGTCTTAGTAAAGTTTCATCTGAAAAATGTGCCCTGTTGCTAGAACTAACCTCACTTCTAATTTTTTAGGTGAGAAAATAAAGCCCAGAGAGGACGATCAGCAAGGAACCCAGCACCTTGGAGCCATGGAAACCCTTCTTGGTGCCTCTTTAGGCTCCTCATGGTAGCAGGGGCAGGAGGGCACACAGGGTGTTGTGCACCTAGCCCCAGGTAGATAAGAACATCCAGATGCACCTGCCCTTCACTAGCTTTGTCATGGCCCTGCCCCCATCCCAGCTTCAGGGTAAACCCCTGCTACCCTCAGTGCTCAGCCAGCAGGTCACTTCCTCCAGGAAGTCTGCCCTGACCACCAGGTTAGTTTTGCTCTCCTTGTTCTGTGCTCCCATGGCTCCAAACCGGCACCACTTCTAAAGATGCATTCATCTTTGGATCTGATCCCCTGTGAGGGATTGCATCAGCATTGTCCATCACTCCTGAGTCCCCAGCACCCCACCCAATGCCAGCACATAGAGTGGGTACTTAATAATTGCCTGTTGAATGAACGACTGAAGTATTGCCTCCATTTTCCTCATCTGCAAGATGAATAAATACCACCCTCCAAGGTAAGAAAAGTGGGCCCCTCACTGGGCTGTCTGGTAGGCTGGCAAGCCAAGAGCTCAGACAGCAAGGGTCCTTCTCCTGCTGCCCCTGAGCAGCTTCCGAGGTCAGGCAGCCAGGCAGGAACCACCCACCAGTTTCCTCTGCCATGGCGGAGCCTCAATCTAATGAGCAAAGGCCTAGGCTGGTGGGCATATGGGGTTCCTTACCAAGACTCTAGGGCACCCCACCCACCAGAAATGCCTGCCAGGCTGGCACAGACCCTCCTAGCATGAATATTTATTTAGGATTTGCAGAGAAGGGAAAAACACAGACTACTACAAAGCATCTGCAGAGGAAAAGAGACCACAAAGCCCCGGGGATCCCGTAGGGGCTCCCATAGCCAGCCCTGGCCTGACCCTAAGATCTACCAAGGGCTGCTTGGGATGGTCTCGTGAGCTGTGGCTGAGGGCCAAGCCCTCCGCATATGGGCATCTCTGTCCCTCACAACCCTGCGAGGCAAGAACTCTGCATCCCTCATTGAATGGCTAAGAAAACAAGGCTCACAATGCTAAGGGGGCAGAACTGACGCTCACACCCAGGCTGACTCCTGGGAGCCTTGAGTACAGGGAGAATTGGGGCCAGGAATAAACATAGAGCATCTCAAGTCCCCAGGTTCTGTTCCCTCTCTAGTACTAGAGTGAGACTGGAGTGCCAGGGTGCACAGCATGGAATGAGGCTATAGCAGTGCTGGCCCCCAACCACCCTTACAACTGCACAAAATGCACTCCTATCTCCCCACAGGGAGGTGACCCAAGGACCCCCAGGAACAATGGCAGTCACTGTGAAGCCACCAGCCCCGTACTTCCAGGGTTCCCAGGCTAAAGGGTAGCAGCCCACAACACTGAGGAAACATAAATATTTCATGGGCCACTCCCTCCCAGCCTCCAATCCTGTGTTCAATTATCATGAAACAATTCAGAATTTCCAACTCAGGGCTAATAGGCTGCCATCAGCCAGTCAGCCAGTGCGGGCAGGGGCAATTACTTTAAAAGCTCCCGACAGGGTTGTTCACTGTACTGGCTCCCCGAATTGTCTATCTGTGATAGTGGCTGTGCCCCTTCAGGCCCTGAGCACTCTGTGTCCTGTGCAGGAGGGAGACATCTGGAGGGAGACCAAGGCACTGGCTGCAGAGCTTGTGATCATGAGACTCACCAGGCCTACAGATGGGTAAGCTGAGGTCTTCGAGGGGCAGCTCCAGAAAGGCAGGGGCCACAATGTCTCACCTTCACATTTCCCATGCCAAGCTGTGGCCTCCTGCATTCATGGCAGATGAGTGGACAAAGGTTGATGGATTGATGGAGAAATGAAGGGATAGATAGAGAAGCTGGGCAGCTCAGCAAATGATGTTGCAATAATATGCTTCCATCTCACCTCAAATCCATCCTCCCCTCTCCAGGCAGAGTGGGCTTTTAAGATACACATCTGGCCAGGTCTCTCGCTGTTCAAACCCTTCATCTGCTCCTCTTTGCTTTCAGGATAACATCCCACCCTCCTATCAAAGATTATGGAGCCCTGTGGGATCTGGTTCCCACTTGATTCTCCAACTTCCTCTTCCCCTATCTGTTGCCCTGCCTTCTCATCTGTTCCAGTGCTATTATGAAGCCACACTGTCTTCCTTTATTATCAAGCATACCACAGTTTATCTCACTTCAGATCCTTTGCACATTATATTTTCCTAGGGAGGGGTCCTCAGGTGGTAGAAAAACTGTTACAGCCAACTCCTCTGTGTGTCAGTCAAGACACTTCAACAGCAGGCTGCAGATTTCTCTCCAACACTGTGCTCCCACTATGTAATGGATTTCTGTGTCTGCCTCCTTGACTCAACCCAAATGAACAGGAGCCACCTATCTCTGTATCTCTGCAATCACAGGCACAAAATAGGTGCTCTCTACATTTTTTTCGACCTGAGAGGCCATTCTAGGAGGGTCTCAGGACAGGGTTCTGTCCAGTATTCCATGCAGATGCTGAGAGGACTACAATGAAAACAATACTTCAGATGCCCAAATAGCTTCTCATTTTGCTTTGACTACCAATACTTGCACAATGCAATAGAATAATGCTCAAATACATTAATATCTTACCTGATCCTAGGGGGTCCTCTCTACTTTTAAAGCCTCAAACTTCCTCCCTCTCACAGATAAAAAAGGGAGCACAAATACATTCCCTTCCTTACTCTGTGGATCCATTCCTACAGGTAATCAAGACTCCGAGCTTCCCCTCCGACTTTCTGGCAGTGCTTCACCTCTCCCCACAGATGAGTGCAGGAACAATTCTGATGGACTTCAGACTCTCCCAACAGAGCCAATCCCTCGCCATCACATTGGACTGGACTTGCTACCCATACCATCAGCAGCCCCCTGAGAAATTTCACAGGGCAGAGTCTTCTTTGGAAACCAACCCTTTCCCTCCACCAACTCAGAGAACTTGTTCCAAATAGATGCCAGGACTCTTGGAGGAGCATGGTGACTCTGGGGTGCAGCCTCTGACCCTGGCCAAGCAAAGGCCTGAGCCACTCTTCCCCCACAAAGTGATTGGCGCAGGAGTGGGCATGTAAGCTGTACCCAGTCAATCAGCATAACTAAATCCCTTGCCCACTCTGGGGAGGGTCCTATAGTTGTTGCCAAGAGATGCTCAGCCCTGTTCTCAAGAAGCTTACAACTGGTAGGGGCAACAGGTTTTAATCTATCATTACACAAATATTTAATTTCAATACTGTTGCAATAAGAGCTATGAAGGAAAAGAATACTCCCCCTAGTTTTACTTGGTATTAAGATTTGGGAAAAAAAAAAAAAAAAAAACACTGCCTGAAGAATTGTTATGGTCCTCTGTATAATAGTGGCTGCAGACATTTGCTCATTATGTTCAGCATGAACCCATGTAACAAATTCATCAAAGCGTTTTGCACTAGGGAGAAAAATTTATATTAGAGGAAGCACAGTAGTTTGGACTGAAACACAAAGAAAATTCAGCCAATTCTGCTGACCTTCTTTGATGGGGCACCTGGAAGCTGAAAAGTAAAGTGATATTCAGGAATAGTGACTACTACTTCTCTTCCTGGTGAATCCTGCCCCAAATCTCTTCTCTCTCTGATTCCCGATTCCACTGTGCCAGTGGGAATATATGCTCCCCAAGATGTCAAAACTAAAGGGAAATTGAAAAAAAAAATCTTTTTAGAGAAGGGAAAATAAGATTATAAAAAGTGTGTTTTGTACCCCCCAAGTTTCACTAAGAACTTCCTGACTTCCAGGCCCTGGTGTGCCCCACTCACCAGCCTGGCCAGCTTTCCTGGACCAAACTTCCTAGCACCTAAGCAGGGGATGAGGGCAGATAAACTAAATCAGAAAAGGGATCTGTTCCTCCTAGACTCAACCAACATGACCACCGTGGAGAAAGAAGGAAACAAAAACAAGAGCAAACTCTCTTAAAGAACAACCTGGCATCTATCACCGTTAGCATTCAGCCCCTCTGTCCACAGGACTCAGGACCAAGCCTCTCACCTTCATTATCTCATCCATTTCCCAAGAAGCAGGAATTCTTTTTCTCACATTTCACAGATGGGGAAGCTGAGGCTAGGAGAGGTTATGTTATTTGCCAAAGTCACACAACTAGTAAAAGCCACTGACAAGATTCAGGCTCAGACCATCAGGTGCCAGAGGCAGCATTTTTTGGCACCATAGGCCCTGCCTGGGGACAAGAGCATGCAGAAAATCTCGTAAGAGATGAGAACAAAACTCGGAAAATTGCTAGCATGCAGGGAGGCGGCATGCAGGGAGGGGGGAAGGTGTGATTTCCTGCTACAGACGCCAGAGTAAAAGCCACCCCAGGAGTGCCTGTGCAGCCCTCCATAGTAAGGTCCAGCGGTTGCATTTATGACCAAAGATGCCCCTGGTGCTTGGAGTGGAAGGAAGATTCCAGAGACAAGATTGGAAGCTTCTCGGCTTAGCAGTTCTAGGGCTGGACCCTCCAACAAGCCATTTTACACATACAGCAGTCAATGGCGGGGAGTGGACGTAGGGGGCTAAAATGCCCACAGCACAGGGTCCAAGTCGGCAGACTGCACTTTCTCCACGTCCAGGGTCCGCTAGTGCCGGCATCGGGGACTCAACCCCGGGTGCACAGAACCCGGCACACACCACTGGAGAGGGATTCCTGCTGTTGAGGGTTGAGAGGAGGGTATGGAGTCCCCCGAACAGCACGACAGGGTTCAGGGGCCACCTGGCAAGGCCTGAATGCCGAGGCCTCTGTGAGCTTGGGTCGGGCCAGCTTCCCACTTCGGAGGTTGGGGAGGGCGTCGTGGGCCTCTGCGTTCCCAGGCCAAGCCGCCCTGGAGGCACGGACTAGCAGGACGCCGAGGTGGCGCGGGTCGCGGCCTCTCCCGCAGCAGCTGTCGGCAAGAACCAGGCAGGGAGGCGCCGCTGCTGACTGCACCTCATGAAACATTCACGCCCGGCTGCCGCGCTGCCATCTCCCGGCACCTTGCGCCCGAAACGGTCGCTCTGGAGCCCGTGGCCGTCCGCGGCCGTCCCTGAGAGGGTCAGGCCACAGCTCGACCTGCCCTGTGGTCCCATCCCAGAATCCCAGCAGCAAGCAGGCTCAGGCTGGGCACTTCGGGGTACCAGGAGTAGGTTCGGCCAACTGGTTTCCCCCATGAGGCTTCGCGCACAGGGTTATCTGGCCACGGGGCAACGCTGGGGAGCCCTGTGGCCTGAGGGTGGGCAAAGGGCAGGCTCCCAGTTCCCTTGCGTCCAGCCCATCACCCAGTGGCAGCCAGCCAGGAACAGGCCTGCGGGGCCACGGAGGTGGAGGCGTCACCGTTCGCAGGCCCGGAGCAGGATGGCCGCTGGGGGATGTGCAGGCATAGGGGTTGGACAAGGGGCCCCAGAAGTGTCTGTCCTGAGGGGTTGGTCTGCCCTTTCCTCACCAGCCCAGCCCCTGAGGAGAGAGAAGGAGGCAATCCCCCAAACAGGGCAGGTCGGGCGGTTGCCCCTCCCTAGCACCCCCTACTCCCAAACACAGAAACCCTGGGGTCTGTCCTCAAACCTCCCTGGCTGCCACGCTCTGGGCAGCGGACTCTCCCTGCCAACACGCAAGACCAGCTCCCTCCCGCAGGCTGAGCAGAAAGAAGAAAGGTCCAATCTCAAAACCCCCAACTCGACCACCAGCCCCTGTCTAAACGGAAGTAGGGCCAGCCCCTCACAAGTCAGGTGGGAAACTGGGCCCAGGGAGAGAAAGTGCGCCAGGGCCAGGCTGGGACCCGCTGCGGCTTGGTCCGCATGCGGCGGGGCGCCTCCACGGAGGTCCCAGGGCGAGCTCCCGGGCCTCGACACCCGGCCGCCAGCCACGCGGACCCCAGCCTGCGCCCCGAGGGAGGCCGGGACCCCTAGCCGGCGGGACTGCGCGCCGCCCCTCTCCCCTCAGGTCCCGGCGAGCGCCTAGCTTCCCCTCCCCCGCTTCCCGCCTCCCGGCCGGTGTCCCCGCCTTCCCCGCGGGCGACGGGCGGCGGCGGCAGGAGGAGCGGGCCGAGCCGAGGCCGCCCCGGCCTCGCGCGCTGGGATGTAGCGAACCAGCAGGGGTCGAAGAACCGTGCAGTGCCAGAGCCAGAGCTGGATCCGGGTCCCACAGCCGGAGCCGAAACCTGAGCCAGAGTCCGCGGCGGGCGAGCCCGGAGCCAACGAGCCGCAGACACAGCGCTGCCCAGGTGGGGTAAGAGACGCTGGGCTAGGGGCGCAGGGTCTCCGCGTTGGAGGGGCGCAGGGAGGTGGCGGCCGAGTCCTGCGCAGTTTGCTTCTGGCGTGTGTGGGTCCAGCCGGCAGCGCCTGACAGCGCAAGGCGCGGAAGGTCAGGAGCCTTCGAGGCAGCGCGAGGAGCTCGTTCCTGCACCCAGGGCACAATCATAGCCGCCGTCACCGGGTGCTACCCCACCTAACTGGTGGGATCAACCCTCTGCTTTAGATCCGGACACCCCAAGAGGGTAGCAGCCTCGGGGGCATGGGCCACGGCCCCGCGAAGGGCACAACCTGGGAAGCCCGTGGCAGCCCCTCGCGGCGGCGCAGGACGCAGGGCCCCCATCCCCACCCCCAGGAGAAGTGGGCAGGAGAGAGGGCCGCCTGCTGCTCCCCGCTGCGTCCAGCGATAGAGTGCCCCACCACCCATGGAAGTGCTGGCCCCTCTGCGTGGCCCGGGACTTCGGCCGTGGCTTCGCTTCAAGAGGGTATTTTTCCTAAACGAAACCGCTTCATTCGTTCGTTCGTTCGTTCGGGCAGCAATGCCGCAGAAAAGCAGCAGACGTCGGTCCGCGCCCTGGCTCTCTTCGCCCCGGACCCAGACGTCCCGTCGCAGCGCTCGGAGGTGCCCCCAGCCCATGGCGGCCTGCCCTCGCCAGCACAGGTCGGGCTTTTTCTTCCCAGGAGAGAAACCCCAAATTTCCTTCGTAACGTCCAATAAAGACATTCCCGCGGCTTCTCCCGGGTTTGGTTGTTGACGCAGGGTCCCAGAGCACTGCAGCCGCTTCTCAAGAACCGGGTCTCGGATTTCTGAAATTGACCAGCTTCGTAAATTGGAGCCTATTCTCCCGCAGCAAAGGGCCCCAAAGCTGGTATCGCAGTAATGGGAACCCCAGGCTGGAATCCGGGTCCCAAACTTTTCCGATTTAGGAATTCCCTGAATCTACAAATATTTAGTTCACTTTTCTGAAAAACTAAGGCTTGTGTATTCTCTTGATATCCCTGTGACCTCTGAAAGCCACCAGGGTCAGAGGGAGGAAATCCCAGGTTGCTGTCCACTAGGGGAGGATTCAGGTCTAGGGTTCAGGTCTAGGGTAGTCAGAGCAAAAGCTACAGGCAGCAGGGGCAGCACAGAAGACCTGCTGTCCCCGTACCCTTTCCTGGGGCTGCTTTGGGCCTCCCGCCTCTCTTCCAGGGAAAGGAAAAGAGGTGGGCTGGGGCGTGGAGACCAGGCTGTCTGGACTCTAGGATGCAGAGGCCTCCAGACAGGCTCAGAGTGCTCTTCTCTCATGAAAGCAACCGCTGGGAAGAGGAGGCTATGGTGCATCCATAAGTTGCCCCTGCTCCCCAGTTGTGCGACCAGCTGCTACGTCCTTCCTAGTCTTCTTCCCCCCAGCTCAGCCATTCTCAGGAACCAGACAGCATCCATGGACTTAGGTGAGAGATGGGCTGGGGAGAGCCATGGGTCCTACCAGCCGCTGACTGAGGGGCCCACAGCACAGAGTCCTGAGTTCCATACTCCCATCTGTGCTTCACTGGCGGCAGTCCTGCCCAAATACATCCTGGCTGTCCCCAGGACAGGCTGGGGATCCCCAATTGGCAGGAAGCCTCAGACTGGGGTCCCAGGAAGCCTAAAGGAGCCAGTGAGGTCTTTCCAGCCCCTACCTGAGCACCCTCCTCCCCACTTACCCAGTAATTGCTGTATTCAAAGAAACAGGAGCTTTTATTGGGGAGGGGGTATTAGATCAGGCAGAAAGAGGTAGGTGGTCCAAACCTGCACTCCCAAAACTGGGTTTTCAAGTTTGAACTTCTCCACAGACTAAGAGGCTTAGGGCTGGAATGTCCCAGAGAGTCATGGATAGCCCTGGTGGCAGGTCATGGCACATTCCTTCCTTTTTCCTAAAATACCTTGATTCTGGGAGCAAGGATTAGAGCAGGGTGCCCCCATGGGTGGGTAGAAGGATGGCCCCCACCTATAAAAGCCTTCCAACCACCCTGCCCAAATTACATTACTAAACCATTCTTGGGCACAGGCTGTTTTTAGTGAGCTAGGCTTCAGGAAGGGTCCTCGTGGTGACTACTTCAACCCCACAACAGCCCAGGTTCTTCTGCTCAGCCCAGCCAGGACCCTAAACTCCAAAATTCTTGAACATCACAGAATCATTGCTGGCTTTGTGTGGTCAGGGAGGGGTGGGGAACAGGGCACATGGTTCCAGCTCCACTAAGCCCCCTTCCCTCCTCTCTTCCTGTCCCATCAGCAAGTGAGCTGGACACTGAAGCAGCAGGCAGAGTCCGGTGTTGGACGTGGGAACTGAGGCTCAAGGCAGATCAAGTCTTTACCTTGAGGCAAACACAGGTCACCCAGCGCAGCTGGGGGAACACAGAGCCTCTGCTTACTCCTGAAGGAGTGCTGTTTTCTGTCCTGTGTGTGTGACACATCCATGAGTGTGCAAGAAGCCCCTATCTTGACTGGGACAATGACCAGTGAGAGAGAGTAGCTGGGGAAGAACAGAGAGCGTGTCCAGGTCCCTTCCCCGGCCAATGCCCAAGATCAGGCCACAGCCTCCTCACAATCAATTGCCTCCTCACTCCTTGATCACTCCGTGCTGCCCAGGCCCAGCAGAACAGACTCTGCCAGCAGGCCCCACTAGCCCCAGCCCCTCTTTGGGTCTCAGGTCCCCTGAGGATACGGGGCTTCACCTGAAACAGTCTGAGGGCTTTTCCGTCTACACAGCAGGCATCAAGATTACCAAATAAAGGGACTATTGTGCCTGCCTGGAGCCCTGCCAGAAGTTTGGGCCCAGAGGGGCACACAGCAGGTGCTCAATAACTGCATTAAATGCACTAACAGTGAGGATACAGCCCCTCAGACTAAGCAGTGAGTGCTGCTCACAAAACAGTCCCCATTGGGGGATGGCCCAAAGAGTCACTTTGGTCCCTCTGGGAAGTGAGGGGGCTATGAGTCCCAACCTCCTCTGGATGCCCACAGACAGATCATTCATTTCTAAGTCTCTGCCCAGAGACGCACGGTGCTTCCCACCTTGGCCTGACATGTGGCGGGGTTAGAACACACCTCCTATCCCATGCCAGCCGGTGTTCATGCCAAGTAGCACACATATGCCTAAACTCAGCGCTTCCATAGTGCAGTGAGTACGTGTGTGCACAGCATCTCCACATGGATATATAGGATGTGCGTGTGCGCGCGTGCCCCCATGCTGTCTGCACTCAGGCTGTTCTATGGGATAAGACAGCTAAAAGGAGAATGGTGTGTGAAGGGACACTCCCCAGCATGCTGCAGCACCTGAATATCTCCTTGAAAGGAGGGATCTTCTACTGGAGACTCCAAGAAACGTGGTAAAGGTGGGGCTGAGGACAAATGCTGGGCAACTGTGCTTCCCCATGTTCCTCCGCCCATGACCAAGACTCATTTCATGGAGGGAGATCTCAGCTTGGAAGAAGGCAGAAGTCACTGAGCCTCCCCAACCCAAACTCCTGGGAAGTGTCATCCCTCTGGCCTCAGACCCTGCATTCTATGGTCACAGACGCACAGTGAGAAAGGGCCAGGCCCTAAGGAGCTGTGCTGTCTCTCCATGGCCCAGAGTGGGGGATGGGGGCAGGGGTGCTTTGGACTAACATGGAGGGAATGGAAGGCAGGCCTGGTTCCAGCCTGTGTGCCTGCCCCTGGCCCCAGCAGCCCTCACAAGGAGCTCAGCTGACCGTGGGTGTCTCCCTGTGATGGGAAGGGGTAAGGCAAGGACTCAAAGGCAGAACCTGCAGAGTGCCCCAGACGCCGACACCTGCGCAGTCAGTGCCACCCACCCAGGAGTTGAGGAGGCACTGGGTTTTGGGGTGAGGACACTGGACACCTCCCTGCTTCTTTCCCAGACCGACAATCTCCCTGGCGCTGCTCCCTTGGGTTGCTGTGTCTGGTGGAGCTGGTCACAGGTGAGGGGCAGAGGGCAGTCTGGGGTCCGCCTATGGCCAGAGAAGCAGGTCAGGGCGGTGCCTTGCCGCCCCAGCTGTGGCCTGTTTGCTCAAGACGCTGAGGTCTTGGGGCCAGCTAACAATTGTTGAGCAAAATCCTTCGACAAACTTCACCTACGTGCAAGGACTTGAGGAGGGAATCACTCTTGGGAGTGGGAGAGTAATGTCTTTGCCTGTGCCCAGTGAAGGCCCATTGGAGCTGCAACTCAGCTACCACTGTGTGGGAGAGAAGCTGGAAGACTGAGGGCTTCCTGGGCTGCTGGCCCAGGGTTGGGAGACAGCAGTCACCTGGCCTACCAGGCCTGTGCCTGAAGCCCTGGGAAGCCAGGATGCAGGCCCCAGGCTGGGACAAAGCTACCCTGAAGGAGGGCAAAGGCTGCCAAGGCCAACCCCATGCCTGCCAAGGCCAGGCCTGGCCCATTTGGCCAAAGCGTAAGGTGTAAAACAAGGGGAGAGGTAGAAGAGGCTGTGGGGCCTGGCTGGGATTCTGGGGTCTTCCCTCTGCATTCTCCAAACGCCTAGAGCCAGCAGAAACGTTTCGTCTGATTAGAAGCCATCATTTCTATCCCAATCCCGGAAAATTGACTGCGGTGCAGAGAGGGAGGCCTGAGAAGCAGCCTTAGGGGAGAAGGTCCAAGCTAATTAGGAGGCAGCATCCGGGGGCCCATTAGAGCGCAGGCTGCTGTCACTCAGCCGGGCTGAGTTCCCGGGAGAAGAGGCTGGAGAAGGAGGGGCAGGCGGCCCCTCGACGAGGACACCGCTGGGAGCTGCCGGAACGGGCCCCGGGCTCTGCCCCCGCCCCGGCGCTGGCTCGAAGGCGCCCGCTCCGTGCGATCCTGCTCGGCAAACATTCACTCATCCTGGGCTGTTCTCGCCAGCGCTGGGGACTTCGAGGCGGCCGAGACGGGAGTTGATTCTAGGCGAAACAAGTCATTTGGGGCCTGAGGTGGGCACGAGCCGCCCGGGATTTGCAGGCCAGATGCGTTTCTTTTGTGAGGCCGAGGGAGAACTCGGTGTGTCACCGGGGAAGGAGGGAGAGGCGCGGCGAGGCCGCGGGGGGCGGGGAGGCGGCGGGAAGGTGGCTGCGGAGGGGGAGGGCGCGGGCGAGGCAGGGAGGGAGGGAGGGCGGCAGAGAGGGCGCGGCGGCGCGGGCGGCTTGGGGCTGGATTCCGCCCGCGCTCCCTCGCTCGCTCGCTCCCTCCCCAGCCCCCTCCCACCCAGGCCCACCCCACCCAGCACCCCTGGCGCAGGGACTGCTGGAACCTGGCTGTGCGCGCTGTCGCTTTAAGACAGACTCTGCCGGCGCCGTCCGGAGCCTTAGAAACCGGCCCCGGATCGCGAGCCGGAGCCGGAGCCGGGGCCGGCCCGGCTACTGAGGCCCGAGCGGCAGAAGCGCAGCGCAGAGCGCTGAGCCAGGCGCCCGGTCGCGAGAAGCTGCCGCCGCCTCTGCCCGCCCGGCCCCGCAGCCCCGGGCGGTCCATGGGGCGGGTACGGCGTCGCTGCGGGCGCCGGCAGCCCTGGAGGGCAGCTGCTTAGGCGCTGCGCTCTTATCCCCGCAGGTCGCAGCCAGGGCGGCGGGGCGCGCCCAGCCCCGGCCCCTGGAGCGCCCGCCGCGGTCCCCACCTCCATGGACGCCTTCAAGGGGGGCATGAGCCTGGAGCGGCTACCGGAGGGGCTCCGGCCGCCGCCGCCGCCACCCCATGACATGGGGCCCGCCTTCCACCTGGCCCGGCCAGCCGACCACCGCGAGCAGCTCGAGAACTCCGCCAGCGAGTCGTCTGACACGGAGCTGCCAGGTAAGCGCCGTTCCCCGCGCGGCGCGCACGGAGCCTACTTGGGCGCGGGGCACGGGGAGCTGGGAGCAGGGCCTGACGCCCGCGCCGTGCAACCAAGCTCCCTCTCCGCCCCAGAAGCGTCAGGAGCTTTCTTTTTCCCGTTCTCGACCTGACGGTGAACGCGGAAACTTACGCACACGCGAAGGCACTTCCACGCGGTCCCCACGCGCCAAGAGACTGGCAGATGCATGAGCCTACAGCTAGAGGGTTGGACTGACAGCCCCTCTTGATCAGGAGTAAATAGAACGGGGGAAAATTGGATTTGCGCAACTGGGCGCTAAGAAGCGACTCGGACGAAGGGAGAGGAGCAGACCGAGAAAGGAATGGGGGTGACGGGCGAGAGAACGCGCTCAGAGAGACAGAGAGAGAGGCCAACACCGTGACAGTAGGCGACAGAATGAAAGAGAGAGGCCAAAGAGAAGGGGCGGGCGGGAAGGGTAAACGGGGAGAGGGGGTCATCAAGTAGAAGGAAGACACAGAAGACGGTGAGGGCGAGCGGGCCAAGAGGCGCGGCCGGACTCCCAGCAAGGCCAGCCCGAACCCCCATCGAGGGATCCGGCCCACGTGTGCAGCCGAAGCCCGGAGCTGCCCGGCCCTGGCCCCCACCCCGGCTCCGGCGCGTCTCCCTCCGCGCTGCCTTTTTGTACGAGCTGGAGCTTTTTTCCAGCAGCGAACTGGGCCCGGGGGTGGCCGGCGCGGGCAGTGGGGTAGCGAATCCGCTGCCCAGCGCAGCCGCCCGGGTCCCCGAGGGGCTCAGAGCTCCCCGGCATGGGCGCCTCTTCTGCTCGTTTCTTCTGTTCATTTCTTAATACAGCTGAGTGTTTCTTTACACTTTCTTAATCTCTGTTTGTTTCTCTTTTGCATCCCTAAGTGATTTTTCTGAGAGGTTCTGTTTGCTTGGTTAAAACACAATCAACGCTGAACTATACTTTTGTTTTCAAAAGTTTTAAGTGCGGTCTTTGGTTGGTTTTATTTTTAAAACCTAGAGAGATATATAATCATAGATTGATTTTTTGAACCAAATCTATGAGGATGAATTAACAATTTTAACTTTATCTTTCGATTTTGAAAGAATTAATATACTAAGTGTAGGTCTCTGGAATTTAAAATATCTACATGCAACATTATTCTTCCGGAGATTTTAAAAAGTCAATCCAAAATGGCGCGTTTCTCCGGAATTTTCTCAAAATCCATTTACAGTGGTGTTATTTGGGGAATTTAAGTTATATAACTATAATGTGTTTCTCTGGGATTTAAAAATTATCTCTGTAAGGGCCTTATTGGGAGGGAGTTACAAATCTATTTACAACGGTACATTATTTTTTTAAATCCCAAAGAAATAAATGCTTCTGTCAGCCTGGAGTTTATACACTTACAGGTCTGTATTTAGTTAGGGGTGTGTTTGTACCGAGCTTTCTGGCTTCTTAATTTACATTTGCTCTGTGTTTCTTCCTGTCTGATTTTGAGAATTTGTGGCCCTTTCTGTGTCTTTAGGCATAGAGCTGTGTGCTTTTCTGGGCTTCTGTGTTTTGTTTTTAAACTCTTTTTCTTTATGTATCAATGTTTCTATGGCTGCGTGTGTTTTGTGTAGCTTCAGAGAGACAGACTGAAGCCCGAGGTCACCTAGACAGAGTCTGTCTGTCTGGGCTGCAGTTGGTGGGGTTTTCTAGGCTTTGGGACTGGAGGCCTGGAAGCAAGGCCGAGAACCGGCTGTGTTGTGCCTGCCCAGTGGGGCTCCCACACATCCCTGAGGAGAAAAAGGTGGAGGAGTTTAGGCTGGAAAGATCTGCTCCTAGTTCAGAAAAGCAGAGACCCCCTCAGATTTAGACCCCCTAAGCGCTCGCAAAACAAACAAAACAAAGCATACATTTGCTCCGAACATCAGCAGCAGGGCAGTCTGAGCCGAGCTAAGGGTGCAGGCCCTGCCCAGCCAGGAACCCAGGCCCGCGGCTAGGGCTCCGATTCTTGGGCTCTTCTCCGCGGTACACCAGACTAGAGGTGCCTACTGACGACCAGCACCCGGCAGGCGCTTTCCAGTGGGGACAGTTCCCAGGGACCCTGGAGGGAGGGAAGGAGGGAAGACCTCCAGCGCTGGTGGCTTGGCGGGCGCTTCGGTGGAGCCGGGACGGGGTGCAACGGGGCGTAAGCCCAGGTGACCTGCTCCACGTCCTGCCTACTGCAGAGAAGGAGCGCGGCGGGGAATCCAAGGGGCCTGAGGACAGTGGCACGGGAGGCACGGGCTGCGGCAGCGCAGACGACCCAGCCAAGAAGAAGAAGCAGCGGCGGCAACGTACGCACTTCACAAGCCAGCAGTTGCAAGAGCTAGAGGCCACGTTCCAGAGGAACCGCTACCCCGACATGAGCATGAGGGAGGAGATCGCTGTGTGGACCAACCTCACCGAGCCGCGCGTGCGGGTGAGCAAGGGGTGCGCCTAAGAGCACCCGCGCAGAGGGCTCCCGGGCCGCCTCTGCTGCAGCCCTCCAAAGCTCAGACCCACAAGCAGACCTTAACTCTCCCACCATTCAGAACTGGTCCCTCCCACACCCGCGATCCCCACCTTAGGCCCTGGCCCACCTAGCGTCTGCCAGGCCTCCAGGCCGCCATGGACCTCCAACCCCTCTGACCGTCATCCTACCTGATCCTCGGACTAAGGCAGCCCCAGCCCAAAGACCTGTGCCCTCAGGGGACTCCCCCATGCCCTGTGGGGCCCAGGACCCACTTGGATGTTAACAGGATACCCTGGGCCAGAGACTGGGCAGTGGATTCCCTGCCGCTGGGGACTTCGGGAGCTGCTGGCTTTACCCCGAAAACGAAAGGGAAAGGCAGGTCCTGCCTGGCTGCCTCGGAGAAGCCAGAAAGGTGCCTGGGTTTGGGGCTCTCAAAACTTCCTGGAGCAGTGGTCCCATCTCACAAGCAGATTCTCTAAAAGCTCAAGATATTCTCCACCCTCCCCAGCCGTCAGTAGGACCCTTTGCCTTCTGCCTTTTCCAGAAGGTCTCCTGTCTGGTGAGGTGGGGGGTGGCTCTGGGACCCAAATGTCCTTCCCGATCCCTTTTGGGATATGCCATCTCAGACCCAAGACCAGCCTGCATTCTCCCTCTTCTCACCCGTTGGGTTTCAAGTAAAAGCAAGGCTTTCCTGCCAGGGTAGCAACAGAATCATTTCTTCCCTGGGGGCGCAAATATTTAATCAGATATTGGGAGCACCTCCCAAGTCAACCGAAGTCCCACCTGGCCCACAGACTCCTTACCATAACCCGCACCCCTCCCTAGGCAGGCTGGCCAGCCCAGTGGGACTTGGAGTGAAGACACAGCACTCAGTAATCCTGAACTCACTAATCCTGCCCAGGTTTATGGTGGTAGGGGTGAGTGGGGGTGGAATCAGGCAGTGTCAGTGCTGGGGACTAGGGAAAGCTGAGAAGCAGGGGTCTGGCAAACTAGCTCAGGAAACTTCACTCAGAACTGGAGGAAAATCCGAGAGGGCAGAGAGCATGCGGTAGGCAGATAGGTAAGGATGGGGAAGGACTAGGAGGTTGTCACCAAATTTGGGGGGAGAAAAGGAAGGGCAGGAAGATTAGAAGAAACTAGTAAGAATAGAAAAAATTAAATATTTGTGGAGAAAGATATTTGGCATATATTTAGGCGGCAGGAAAGAAATTAGGAAGCAAAAAGATCAGGTATTTGAGAAAAAGAATCAACTGTTTAAGGGGAACAGTAGAGGTCAGATATTTCGAAAGGATGAAAAAGCCTAATATTTGGGGACGATTCAAAAGGATCAAAAATGGGGGATAAACAAGAAAACAGACTGAGGGAGAAGAAAGAGGTTCAGACAGCGGGATGGACTAAACGAAAATAAACATTTGGAGCCGAAAAGAAAACATCAAATATTGCCGATAAAGATGATAGCAAACTATTTGAGCGATGAAACAGATCGAAGAATTGGGGGAGTCGGAAAGTCCTATGTCTCAGGGAGGAAAAATACCTTTTGTATTTGAGGGAGAATAAAAAGACTGAAATATTTAGTAGAGTGAACCCGTTTGGGGGAGAAGTAGAGTGAACCCGTTTGGGAGAGAGAACTGGTTGAGAGAGGAAGAAAGAAAACGAGTATCTGTTCAAATAAACGAGAATCTGTATTCGGAGAAGAAAATGGATATAATTTGGGAGAGAGGATAAAGATCGGAAAAAGAAAATAGTATTTTCTGGGGACAGGAAAGGAACCATTGTGGAGGGAATGCAGGAGCGGAAATATCGGTAGAAGGAGAGAAACGACAGTTCGGAGGGCAGCGGGCGGATGGAGGGCTCCAGGCGGTGGGGAGCCAGGTGGGGGCCCTCCCGGCCCACAGCAGCCCTGACCCTTCTCCCGTCCCCTCCCCCAGGTCTGGTTCAAGAACCGGCGAGCCAAGTGGCGGAAGCGTGAGCGTAACCAGCAGCTGGACCTGTGCAAGGGTGGCTACGTGCCGCAGTTCAGCGGCCTGGTGCAGCCCTACGAGGACGTGTACGCCGCTGGCTACTCCTACAACAACTGGGCCGCCAAGAGCCTGGCGCCAGCGCCGCTCTCCACCAAAAGTTTCACCTTCTTCAACTCTATGAGCCCGCTGTCGTCGCAGTCCATGTTCTCGGCACCCAGCTCCATCTCCTCCATGACCATGCCGTCCAGCATGGGACCAGGCGCCGTGCCTGGCATGCCCAACTCGGGCCTCAACAACATCAACAACCTCACCGGCTCCTCGCTCAACTCGGCCATGTCGCCGGGCGCCTGCCCGTACGGCACTCCCGCCTCGCCCTACACCGTCTACCGGGACACGTGCAACTCGAGCCTAGCCAGCCTGAGGCTCAAGTCCAAACAGCACTCGTCGTTCGGCTACGGTGGCCTGCAGGGCCCGGCCTCGGGCCTCAACGCGTGCCAGTACAACAGCTGACCGCCCCGCCGCACTACGCGGGCCGGCTGCCGGCACAGGGAAGGGCTCGGGCGCGGAGGACGCACGCGGGGCCCCCGGCTCGCAAGCCCCGGCTCACCGCTTTGCGGACCTCGCGCCTGCGCAGCCCCCTCCTCCCACTTCCTACTCCGGGTTGGTTTTGTGTTTGCTTTTCCGGATCCCACTCTGCCCTCCAAAAAGACAAAAAAAAAAAAAAAAAAAAAAAAAAAAAAAAGCAAAAAGACGTCGGAGAAAAGTGCCGCGAAAAAAATGGATGAGTTGCAATTTCCCTCGGGATGGCGCGGGTGGTGTGTGTGTGTTCCCACGGGCCCCGGAGGCCCACTCCGCGGAGGGGACGCGGCGCGGTAGGCGAGCGGGCCCCCCCCCACTGGCGGGATGCCCAGCGGCCGGGGGAGGACGCCCTCGTAGCCCGCGTCCCCGCCGCGCTGGACCCATACTGAGCGGCCGGGCCTGCGGACTGGATGTGTGGGACCTGGACTTGCCTGGGATTTCCCGACCCCGTACAAACCAAGATGCCCTCTCCAAGCTGGGCCCGGCCGAGAGCGCCTTAGCTCAAGTCGGGATCCGCGTTGGGGCAGGCGTTGGATTGGGGGTGACGGTGCCCCAGCCCAGGATCCGGCACTTGGTGGAGCCGCACTCGGCTCCGGCGCGCCTGGTAGAGCCCCGCTGGCCCTGCGCCCCGGAGCCCTATATTGAGGCCACGGAGCGGCAGCGGGCAGTGCGGACCTGGCGGGAGGAGGGGGAGGTCCATCTCAGAACACCCCCAGCCTCGAGCTTAGCCGCAAGCGCAGGCCCTCTGCTCTGCTCCCGGGCTAGGAGGCGGCCCCCTGTCTAGGCGAACAGTCCCTTCCTCACCGCCCGCCGTGCAAGAGTCGAGCCGGTAGAGCAAGGGGCGCGGCCCCAGGGCCCTGCGCCCACTTTGCACACCCGCTCTCCGGCCCGCGCCCCTGTTTACAGCGTCCCTGTGTATGTTGGACTGACTGTATAGAATTATAAATCTGTCTATATCGACTTGTCCATGTACGTCTATTAAAACCATAGTCCGAGCGTGCTAAGCACTGCTGAGCCCCGACTGCTTCATTGGGCTGAGGAGGGAGGCGGATAGAAAGGGAACTGTGGGTAGAAAGGGAACCGGGCCCCTTGGGTAGGAGGGGAGCACCAAGGCAGCCCCCGCCGAGGTCTCCCTACCCCGCTTCCCCACCACCATTCTTGACCTGCTCAGCCTGGCTGCCATGAAGGCACCGACCGACGTTGCGAGCCCGCCCGGTGCGCGCCCGCTAAGCTGCGCCTCTCGGCGTTGTGCGCGGGATGCCTTAGCAAGAACCCCCTCCCTCCACGGCTGCCGAACTGTGCAGGTTCTTCCCTGGTGACCCTCGAGGCCCCAGGGTGCGATGGGGTCCTTGCCTGCCCAGAGCGTTCGGGCAGGGGGCTGCTGAGAGCCTCTTTAGACCTGGGGTTGCCTTTTCTTCTGTGGGTCCGGCAACAGCCCCTCTTCTCTCCTCGGAGCCAGGGCCAGGCTGTTCCAGGACTCAGGGAGCTGGATCTATCAGAGTCTAGCGAGGGCCTCCCGCTGCCTTTCTCCCTAATGCCCGCAACGTGCCGAGGGCCCACCCAGGGGCGTGCGGCTGTGCAGGAGAAAGTGTCCGTCACACAGGACTCACTTCTCACTTCCAATACATCTCAACTTGTGGGGACTGCTGGCCGCCTCCGCCCTCCCCTGGCTTTTGGAAACTACTGAACAAGACCAGCCTGTAAACTGCCTGTAAAATTCTGCTTCCCTTAAGTAAGTCATTTCTAATGGCAAAACAAAATGTTTGCAGCTGCAGTGGGGGAGGAAGGAGGGGTTGATATTCTGCTTTAGAATCACCTTATGATGGGGGTTGGCACTGCCCTGGACTCAGGCGAGCCCTAGCTAGGAGTGGGGCACAGCCACAGGCTTAGTCACGAGCTGACAGCTGGAGAGCCCTGTGCACACATTCTCAAGCCAGGTCAACACAGCCTTTGAGGTCAGGAGTGTTGTCCCTATTTTATAGATGGAACCAAGGCTCTGTAGCTGGGCCAAGGTCACACTGAGCCAGTAGGTTTTTAGATTCCAAAGCCAGGCATCTTTCCACTGATTTTCTCACCTTCAGATGAGGAATGAAGAGGGGTCCTCTCTGGAGGATGGTCAGCCTGATGCTGTGAGACCTGGAGTGTGGAGCTCTGAGATGGACAGTGCCAGATACACAGGCTAGTGGGGGTGGGGGTGGAATAGGGCAGGGGGCTGGAGCCAGACCACCCCTCCCCCAGCGGCTCCAATCCAGAGCGCCGACCCACTCTCTGGGAACATAAACACAACTACATCTGGACTTGGAGGGCCTCCCTCAGACTCACACATTTGCCAAGGCCAGAGGGCCCTGGTCTCAGCTGAGGGCAGGAGTCAGGGGAGACCTAGAAGGAGGTGGGCTGGAGGAGAGTGAGGAGCAAAAAGGAAGCCTCTCTGAAAGTCAGGTCTAGCACCAGGTGTGAGGGGAGCCACACAGGGCTCAGGTGGAGATGCAGTGTGGCTGTGGGGCCACAGGCCAAACAGCTGCAGACGGGTCAAAGGGTAGAAGTAGTCCCAGAATGACCCCATCATCCATCAAGGACTGTGGCCAACCAGGTGAGTGAAAGACCCAGCCGCAGGCCCCTCCCAGCTGTTCCCACCCAGCTATTCTGTGGCTGGCAGAGACTACAGCATGCAGCCCTTTGCCGCTGCTTCGGCTGCAGGGTCATCACTGAAGGGGGCTAGGGACTGTAGGGGGCTCTGAAAGCCCAATCCTCTGAAAAAAAAAAAAAAAAGGGCAGAATTCCTCGCCAGCTCTGCCTGAAGAAGATTGGGGGAGGGGACCGCCATTCATTGAACATTGACCGTGCCCCTGCTCTCAGTGCTAGGATGGAGCAGTGGAAACAGACACAGCCCCTGCTCTGCTGGACAAGTAAACAGACGTGTGTAATTACAACCTAGGCTGAAGAAAAACAACAGGGTGCTGTGAGAGTAAATGGGGTCTTGCTTTAAACAAGGTGGTCAGGCAAGGCCCTTCTGGGGAGGCGGCTCCATCCCTATGTTCAGTACCAAGCTCCAATGCTGACTGAACCTACACAAGGCCCCAGGCCCCAAGCTAAGTGTACACTCCTCATTCATAAGCCCCTTTACCTGCACACAGCCCTGTGAGGCTGGTATGGTTATTCTTTTATTAAAGTGAAATGCCCTGGCTCTCCTCTTGAGGTCCTATTCCCTGCTTTCTGCATTAATAGGACTTCCCTGTCAAAATTTCTCAACAGGTCACTTTAGATGTCATTTGGGGTTTTCCCAGCTCAGCTTTCCCTCCCTGCCTCTGCAGGGTGTCCTGAATATGAGTCATGATTGACAGTCCTCCTAGCCACACCCCCACCCCACCCCAGGAACTATCCTAGATGCTGGGCCCTCGGTCACCCAGCCTATTGTCCTGTGGTACAATCTTCCCATCATCCTCTGTGGGCCAGGCCCTGGGAGAGGAACCAGGCCCAATTCCTGCCACCCACTGGGCCTCTGGGGAGAGGCAGAGCCCAGTCAATACCCTAAGAGATGACAGGACGCAGGGCCGGGGGGGGGGCGGGCAAAGCAGGGGTACTCACCCCAGCATGCTCTTCTAGGGGTGTCCTGTGCCATGGAGCAAGGATGCCTGGACACTTCTTTTTGTTTGCATATCATGTTATGAGTAGCTAACAGCAGGCTCTTCCTGAGCACCAGGCCCCAGCAAAGCTCCTCATAGCAACTTCATGACGGAGGGATATGTTATCCTTATTTTTCACAGGAAGAAACTGAAGCTCAAAGGGAATCAGTAACTTGCCCAACATGGCACAGACAGCTAATGAGAGGTAGAGGCAGCACCTGAACTCAGACCCTCTGACCAGAGCGTGCGCTCGCACCCACCGTGCTGTATACTCCCCTTACATGAATCACATTTGTATTCAGGAGAGAAAGGAAATAAAAAATTAGATTTCTCTTCAAGAAGCTAGACTCAGCTGGGCTCCAGAACGGAGACAGAAAAGGCCCCAGGGCCTAAGATTTGCCCTCCTAAGCTCCAAGCTATGTGACAGCAGCAGAGGGCACAGGTAGCGGGGACAGAGGAAGCCCTGGGGTGGGGGCAGGCAGAGGCACAGAGCAGCTTTTTGGTGAAGAAAGGGCCCTGAATTCTCAATCAGGAAATCCAAGCTCCCACGTCAGTCCGGATTACAAGCTTCCTGTTTCCGAGATAGGGAGAACCCCCCCACCCCGAGGCCACCTCCCAGCCCCTGCTGGTGCCTGCCTCCTTGCCCCTCCCATCAGGGGAACCCCACTCTTCACACTCCCACGTTGCTTTTGCAGGTTCCTGGGTCCTGCCTCCTGACTGGCTGGTACTGCCCAGGACAGGTGCCTACCTGTCAAGCAGCTGCAGAGCACTCAGGAGACATGGCCACTGGAGCCCTGGCTGGAGGGGCTGCAATTCCATGAATCAGACCACTGCAGAGGAGCAGGTCAGGGTACAGGAAGGTGCTCGTGGAGCAGGGAGGAGGCAGAGGGCAGGATGGCCCTCACATGAAAGCTGCTCTGGCTGGCTGAGGCACGTGTGTCACTCTGTGCTGTCCCCCACTGCACTTGACATGTTTCATTTATCTTATTAGCTTCATTTTATAAATGGGGAATGTGGAGCTCAGAGAGGTCATGTAACCTGTCCTAAGTTGCACCACACCACTTTAGGGACTCAATCTCTAGCCTGACTGCAGAGTCTATGGGCTGTGACTATAAACACTGCCTCCCAGAGGCTGGCCCTGGCAGCTGGACAGGATCAGTGTACTCAGAGGGCCAGCACAGTGAACTGAGTCAAACAGGTATAGACAGCATCCCCTCAGAAGTGTCTGCACATAGTAGATGCTCAATCAACATTTGTTAAATAACATAATTGAGGCACTTTGGGAGGCCAAGGCAGGCAGATCATGAGGTCAGGAGATCGAGACCATACTGGCTGACACGGTGAAACTTTGTCTCTACTAAAAATACAAAAAACCATTATCTGGGTATGGTGGCAGGTGCCTGTATTCCCCAGCTACTTGGGAGGCTGAGGCAGGAGAATGGCGTGAACCCAGAAGGCAGAGCTTGCAGTGAACCGAGATGGCGCCACTGCACTCCAGCCTGGGCAACAGTGCGAGACTCCATCTCAAAAAAAAAAAAATTTGAGGGATGGCCGTCCCTCACCCCAACACTCCACAAAACATATCTTGACCCTTTCTCCCTCTCTGAACTCCTTTCTGTCCTCTATCTTGCATCTTTCCTTCTTCTGCCACTCACTTGCTCACTCCTTTTCAGCACAGGCAGCTCTTGGCACCGTTTTTAAAAGTGTTTCGGAACAACAAAATAACCAAATTCAAAAATGGGCAAAGGACTTGAATAGACGTTTCTCCAAACAAGACATACAAATGACCAATAAGCACATGAAAAGAGAATCAAAATTGCTAGTTATTAGGAAAATGCAAATCAAAACCACAATGAGATACCATCTCACACCCATCAGGATGACAATTATCAAAAAAGATAATAACAAGTGTTGGCGGCCGGGCGCAATGGCTCACGCCTGTAATCCCAGCACTTTGGGAGGCCGAGGCAGGCGGATCACCTGAGGTCAGAGTTTGAGACCAGCCTGACCAACACAGAGAAACCCCGTCTCTACTAAAAATACAAAATTAGCTGGGCGTGGTGGCACATGCCTGTAATCCCAGCTACTAGGGAGGCTGAGGCAGGAGAATCGCTTGAACCTGGGAGGCAGAGGTTGTGGTGAGCAGAGATCGCACCATTGCACTCCAGCCTGGGCAATAAGAGTGAAACTCCGTCTCAAAAAAAAAAAAAAAAACAAGTGTTGGCAAGGATGCAGAGAAATTGGGACCCTTGTGCACTGCTTGTGGGAATGTAAAATGGTACAGCCACTACAGAAAACAGTACGATGGGCCGGGCGCGGTGGCTCACACCTGTAATCCCAACACTTTGGGAGGCCGGGGTGGGCAGATCATTTGAGGTCAGGAGTTTGAGACCAGCCTGACCAACATGGTGAAACTCCATCTCTACTAAAAATACAAAAAAATTAGCTGGGCATGGTGGCACGTGCCTGTAGTCCCAGCTACTCAGGAGGCTGAAGCAGGAGAATTGCTTGAACCCAGGAGTCGGAGGTTGCAGTGAGTCAAGATCGTGCCAATGCACTCCAGCATGGGCGACAGAGTGAGAGTCTGGGTATATACTAAAAATAAACGAAAGCAGAGGCTCAGAGAGATATTTGCATACCCATGTTCGCAGCAGTAGCTAAAATATGTTTACCGCAATAGCCAAAAAGTGGTAGCAACCCCAGTGCCCATCAGCAGATGAATGGATAAACAAAATGTGGTATTTACATATGGTAGAATATTATTCAGCCTTAAAAAGGAAATTCTGACACAACTACAACATGGATGAACCTTGAAGACATTGTGGTAAGTGAAATAAGCCACTCACAAAAGGACAAAGATTGTGATTACACTTATATGAAGTTCCTAGAAGAGGCGAATTCATAGACAGAAAATAGAATGGTGGCTGCCAAGGGCTGAGGGATGGGGAATGGGGAGCTACTGTTTAATGGGTACAGAGTCTTCGGAAGGATGAAAAAGCTCTGGAGATGGATGGTGGTGACGGTTGCATAACAATATGAATGTACTTAATGCCACTGAACTGTACAGCTTAAAAGGTTAAAGTGGTAAATTTTATGTATATTTTTACCTCAATTTTATTCAGAAAGTATATCTGTGTTTATGCCCTTCGTTACCCAGAGAGGCATTTAGAGGCTGATTCCCAGGACTCCCAGAGGCTGTGTTCACTGTTTGGCAAACCTTTCCCTAGAATCCTCTTCAACCAGCAGCCCCTTGGAGGCCCCAGCAATAGCTGAGCCCTTGCACGGCCCTCATCCTGACTTTTCATCTTTCTATGCAGCATAGCAGTGGGACCCCAGTAAGGACACTCCCTTTACTGAGCGTCTACTATGTGGCCACGAAAGAGTAACCCAGGGTGGATGACTTTTCTTTGTAAGTTTAGCATAAAATTAAATGTAGATTCACTATTGTCCTTTTTTTTAACCGAGCTTCTCTGTCAAAAAGGCTAAACTAAGGCAAGCAACAAAACAGTCTTAAGCACAGTACCATTTTTGTTCTTATACATGCACAGAGAAATGTATGGATATGTACAAAGTGTTAATAACAGCTACCTTTGACAGGGGGAAAATGAACATTTTTAAAATTTGTCCCTTTCAAGGTCTTTTTGCACTGACAATGTATCAGTTTTGCAATGATGAAATAAAATAATGATTATTTTAAAAATACAAAACCCTGTGACCCGCAGGGGATAACCTTCTGCCCACTGCCCCTGTCCTCCCACTGAGGTGCCAGTCATCAGCTACCTGGGATGCAGCTTCATTTGAGGGAGGCCGGTATGACAGCTATCAAGTAAACCTTTACAGATTTTGACAGAAATGAAATTTTTGTTTTCAAATACATTCTTCTTTGAACAGGTGTCAAACTAGTAGGTGCCATTAAGAGTGTTCAGTGAGAATTTGTAATGATCTTTGATTACGAAGCAAAAGAGTTCAGAGTTTGAAGCAGGTTCTCCTAAGAGGGAGTCCCTCCCTTTTCCTTCCATCCCTTGTTGCACTCTCCCCTCTCCCCAACCTCCAACTCAGCAACCGATCTGCACCCCTACCTTGCCCTGACACACACACAACACACACACATAGTGTGTGCCTGCCAGCCAGCATGATCATGGAATCTTTATTAAAGAGGTCCAAATTACCAAGGTTTTACTACACTACTAAAAATAGTCATGCTTACTTAGCCTGTTTAATAAGCACACCATTTCTAATTTTTCTGCCTGAGTAAACTGAAACATCATTCCAGAAATACATTTTTCCTGAAACAAGAAGGCTCGCTTTTTTCTTCTTCATCCATACACCATTCTCCCTCTTTCCCCCTCCTCTGCCTCGCCTCCTCTATCTGTCCCCTGTGTCCCCCTCAGCTCCCACACCTACCCTTTTTTAAGTTTCCAACATAAAGGGTAAAGTAACAGTAATTTGAACTTGGCTTTCACGCAGAATGGACCAATTTTTTTTAAGTGTTGGTAATTTGTCCTGAAAATGGATATCGGGAGTTGGGCTGGAAAGGCTTTGAAGAATGGGGTTTTATGAGTGGAAAACACAGCCTGAGCATGCGGGAATGTGAGCTGCACCCCCCTCCATGCCTGGGACAGTGCAGCACGTGTGATAATTGCAGCTAATAGCACCATTATTGCTATTATCACATTATATTACTATTCTTCATCAAAATCAGACAATGCTTATTAACCCATTTAATTGAACCAAGGGTTTAACATCCCAATGACTTCACAGAAAGTGCTTGGCAAACTCTCTAAGACATCGTAGCCACAAAGTGGCTGGCCACTTCACCGCCTGCCAGACTGTGGCAGGGCCCAGCAAGGGTTTCCCCAAACTGTTCCCTCCTGTGGGCTATCTGGGAACTTTCCAGGACACACTGGGATGGATGCTCATCCCCACCCAGACTCCAGCCTCTTCATGCACACACATGCCCACACAGGCGCACACACACACACACACACACACACACACACACACATACACCTCTCTCCCTCTGGGTAAATGCAATTCAATAAAGGATACCCTTACACAAAAGACCCCACCCCAGGCACTGTGTGGCCAAGGATCCTTCCTCCATCCCCCAAGCTGGCATTCCTATTGTGTCACCAAGGCCGGAATGAGTACAGGCACACACAATTCATGGTGAACCCCTGGCTTCTCCCAATCTTGGCACTAACTCCACCAAGGCCTCTCAACTCTCCCACAATCCAGAGCCCACAGTGGGGCTGCTGAAGCCCACCGAGCCCCCCAGGCTCACAGAGACTCACCCAGCCCCTCCAGGCAGGGATATCCACTGAGCCCAGGCTGGTGGAGGGGCCTGGAGGAGGGCACGATCCCCTCGAGGAGTCAAGGAGTCCAAATCCTAGCCCGTGGGCTGGGCTTGCCCAGGGCATGACCTCACTTCACAGAGCCCCAGTTAACCCTCTGTCAAGCGGGCATTGAACACACCTGCCTACCTCTACCTCTGAGGGTTTCCTGTCAGGGTTTGAAAAGACCCTGGATGTGACCATTAAATATTGCTGTCAAGTGGCCTGTTGCTTCAGAGGCACAAAATTACTCGTTTTCATCTCACTGACCTCGTATTGCTGGAGGATTTCTGAGTGAAGACGCTCTTTCTTGATCAACGTGTCCAGCCTCCCTCCCCTCCAGACAGGTTCCCCAGGGAAGCCTCTTGCTTTGCTTCCTTGGGAGTAGTGGCACTTCCAAGCCCCCAGCAGGGATGCTACACTGCCCCAGATCCTCCACCAGGTCAAGAGCTCCCCCTTGGGTGAGAGGGAATCACGTCCCTCTCTGAAGTCCCTTAAGTCCTGAGCTTTCACCAGCCTCCTGCTCTGGCCAGCAAGGCCTAGGAAGGCCCTGCCTCAGCCCACCCAGCCCAGCCTACCTCTGGGTGTGGTGGGGAAGTGAGGGCCAGAGACAAGATCATGGAGGTTAAGAGCACGAACTTTGGAGTTAGGCAGAGCCTGAGTTTAACTCACAGCACCACCACTCAGTCACTGCCACAGAACTTCTCTGAGCTTGTTTCCTCATCTGTAAAGTGGGGAAAATGTGAAAAGTTATATATGGTGTTTGGCACTGTGCCTGTGACAGGCATAAAATAACTGCTGAGTCTCTTTGCTGCCCTCCCCCTCCCTCCCTCCATCAGGATTCTAAAGCTGGCATATCTCAGGCAGGCTGATCACTGGCGTCCAGGTGTCAGGGATGACCCTGCAGTCCACAGCCCTCCCCAGCTGGTGCTAGGAAAAGAAGTATCTATGTATAGAGGAATTAAGGTCTGATTCAATGTAGGATACAAAAGATCAAAGGTGAGAGTATGAGAAAGGAGAAATCAAGGCTAATGGGAGCAATCTGGGAAGGCTTTCTGTTAGAAGGAGCCTGGTACTCTGCCTTAAAAGACAGGCAGAACTGGGACAGGTATGCAGGAGCAGAGGTGAGACTGAGCCAGGCAAAGAGGATCCCTGGGAGGCATAGGAAGAGGAAGGAGAGACAGAATAGGGAGAATAGAGGAGCCTTAGATGCCAACTGCAGGGGATACAGCCACCCTCAGAGGCAGTGGGAATGAAATCTGGCCAGGTCATTGCTTTGCTTACCACGATTCCATCCCTTAAAGGCCAAACTGCCCGGCTGAGCGTGTAAGCCCTCAGGATCTGGCTCCAGTCTACTGCCCTAGCCTCCAGCCCCTCACTGCCCACCCCACAGCATAGGCTGCAGCCACACTGATTTCTCGGCACTCCCTAAACCCTCGCTGAGCTCCTGCCCGCTTTCCTTTGTGTATCTGGTTCCTTCTGCAGAGAATGCCCTTCCACCTACCAAGGGGACACACATACAATGTTTTCAAGGTAAAAACTGTTGTTTTTCCTGATCATAAAATACATACTCATTCTTAAAATTCAAAAAGTTCAAAAAAATGTGAGCACAAAAGTCGAGATCCCACAAACCACTATGAATATATATATATATATATATATATATATTTTTTTTGAGATAGAGACTGGCTCTGTCACCCAGGCTGGAGTGCAGTGGCACAATCTCAGCTCACTGCAACCTCCGCCTCCCGGGTTCAGGTCATTCTCCTGCCTCAGCCTCCCAAGTAGCTGGGACTACAGGCGCCTGTCACCACGCCCGGCTAATTTTTTGTATTTTTTAGTGGAGATGGTGTTTCACCGTGTTAGCCAGGATGGTCTCGATCTCCTGACCTCGTGATCTGTGCGCCTCAGCCTCCCAAAGTGCTGGGATTACAGGCGTGAGCCACCGCGCCCAGCTCACTATGAATATTTTTATGATTATCCTTGCAGACGTCCTTCATCAGACATATATGTCTATATGCTCATACATTCTATATGCTCACTCACTATTACATAAAGGATGCCAGATCCCATGATGCTCTAGAAAGCCATTTTTTTCACTCAATAAAATACCAAGAACATCTTCTCTTATCAAGAAATCATTACTTTTAATGGCCACAAATATGGATTCATAATAATATAGCCAATTCCTCACCAATGAGCATTTAGGTGATTCCTTATATTCCTATTATAACAAGCCACAGTAAACATCCTTATCCATGCATCTCTGTGTATTTGATATTTATTTAACTCCCTGGAATAATTTCAAGAAGCAGAATGATTGGGTCCTAGAAACACACATATAAAATCTAATCCACATTGCCTTATGAGAAGGCCACACTTATTTGCATTGCCAAAAGTGGACAAAGGTGTGCATTCTCCACACCCAGGCCTATCCTAGGTTTTTTGTTTGTTTGTTTTTGTTTTTTGAGACAGAGTCTCACTCTGTTGCCCAGGCTGGAGTGCAGTGGTGCAGTCTCGGCCCACTGCAACCTCCGCCTCCCGGGTTCAAACAATACTTCTGCCTCAGTCTCCCAAGTAGCTGGGACTACAGGCGTGCGCCACCACGCCCAGCTAATTTTTGTATTTTTTTTCAGTAGAGACTGGGTTTCACCTATTGGCCAGGCTGGTCTTGAACTCCTGACTTCGTAATCCGCCCACCTTGGCCTCCCAAAGTGCTGGGATTACAGGCGTGAGCCACCACGCCCAGCCTGATCCTAGGTTTTGTCTATCATCTTTGCCACCTAAATGAGAAAAAAACAAAACCTCTCACTGCCACTTTATGTGTGGTGTTTTATTTATTTCTCCTTTTTTTTTTTTCATTTTAATGCAGATGGTGTCACATATGTATAGTTCTGCAGCTAGCTTTTCCCACCTGATAATGTTTTCTCTCCTTTTCCACTTGCCCTTTCAAGGGTCAGATTTAAAACTCCAGCCAAGAGTCTCTCAAGGCACCCCTTCCAGGTGCCCACAGCTGCCACTCCTGCTGATCAAGTTATGAGTGAGTGCAAGAGCAGGCGGAGGGAACTGCCTGAAAGTCGCCACCCTAGGGGGCCAGCCTTGTGGGCATCTAGACACCGACCAGGCTGGTGCATCCTGCCTGCTGTGACCAAATCACGCCTGCTCAGCACATCCCATCTGCAGCCAAGCCTCCATGTGGGCCTGCTGTACTGAAGCCCAGGGAAAGGCGATGTCAAGCCAAACCTCTCTCTCTGCCCAGGCTGTAATTTCCTCATTAGGCGCCGCAGTCACCACCCTTTCTGCACACACTGATTGCTTCCTGCCCTCCTCCCAATCTCCAGGCTCCCGGGGCTCCCAGGGCCAGCAGACTTCAGAGCCTGGACTAAGCATTGAGAAGGTGCCAGTGAACTCACTGGCCAACCGAGAATCGTCTGTGCAACCACCGCCCCCTTTTCAGAGTCAGGCCCCTCTCAGAAGGGAATCATGGCTTGGTTTTTAAAGTTGAAAAAATAGCTGCTTCAATAAGAAAGAACAAGATTGCTATGAAGCAGTAGAGCAGAGGGGCCTGTGTTCGAATACTGACTCTGCCCTGTAATGATGACCTTGGCCCAGTGAGTCTCTGAGTGCTGGCTTGCCTGCCTATAAAAGGGGACAACAATTCCTTGGAAGATTGTTGTGTGGCACCACAGCAGTGGCTAAAGAGCCAGACACACTTGGTTGTGAATCCTGGTTCTTTCCCCTTAGCTGTACAACCTTGGGTAGGTTACATCACCTCTTCAAACCTTAGTTTTGCCACCTGTTTAATGGGAATAAGTGTTGTTATGTGATTGAAGTCATACATGTGAAAAAATCTTATAAACAGAAATACTGGCAAAACAGAAGGCAGTATTTCCACAGTCAGTAAGGAGAACAGGCTGTGCCGTTGAAGCTCTGGCCTGACCTCTGTTTGGATCCCTCCTTCTCTGGGCCAGTGTCAAGTTTTCTTTTTTACATTTTAGAGATGGGGTCTCACTATGTTGCCCTGGCTGGTCTCAAACTTCTGGCCCCAAACTCCTCCCGGCTCAGCCTCTTGAGCAGCTGGGATTAAGGGTGTGAGCCAACACGCCCACCTCCAATGTCAAGTTTTGAAGAGTTCTTTTTATCTCAGGCCCTGATCCCAGGCATTGAAGTAGCACTGGAGAGAGAGGAAGTCAGGGGCAGTGGTCCCCAAATGCCAAGCTGGAGGGCAGCCAGGTTCTGCTGCTGTGAGAACACCACCATGGTCCATCACCAGTTCACACAGCTCTCAGTTACTCTGCAGTTTCCCAAGAGTTTTGAAACAGGCTCTTCATCACCTTCTGGTTTCTTGCACACTTCTCTTCTGATACTTTAGTTTCATCTTGCAAGAAGACAGTCATACCTGGTGCCACCACCCTCTGGTATGCTTCACCTGGAGGCCCCTGATCCAGCTAAGGGCTCAGTCCATGGAAAGCCCTCTTATCATTTCCCACTGTTAACCCAACAGGTCCCTATTATGCAGGGTGATCTTTTATATAACCCGAATATAACCCAGAATCCACATGCTCTAATCTATCCATGGGGCTTCATTTTTAAAAGGTAGAGCAATTAAAATAAAATTTAAAAATAATTTTAAGATAATTCCAATCATCATTTGCCTCTCTCAAAGAACACCTATAGGGATCCCACTGTTAACCCACAAGGACACTTAACCCCCTCTTTTGTCCTATCTCCAGGGCACACCCACCAGCTATGTCATAGCTGCTGTCCACAATTCCCAGACTCTCAGTCCTCAGATTTTGCGTCCTCCTTCCCTCCCTTTTCCCAGCTCCCTGTTGTGTTTTCATCCAGCCTCGCTGGTCTTTTAATTTTCCCTCTGTTTTGTCCATTACCCCAATTGACCAGCATGGAGGAGAATGCAGGAGCTGGCTGAGAAAGTACAAATACTCCCCTTTCCCTCCAGCTTTGCAGGCGTGGCTCTCCACCATTCTCCTAATGCCACATCACACAAAGCCTACAATAAAGTCAAACATAGAACTTGGGGCAGGTGCAGCCTGTGGCTGACCAAGCACAGACAAAATTCTTTGTAGCACAGTATGGGGAAGAGTGGGGATGCCCATGTGTTGACAGATTTTGCACCATCACATTTACCTCCTTCCCCTCTTTCCAACCCCTGTGACGATAATCAGAGCAACCACCTCTCCTTTCTGAGTAGCCTAGACAGGAATTCAGAACCATCTTCTCTCTTGAGGGCCTGTAGGACGACACAGCAGACCCATTTGGGGCCAGGGACAAAGCCTGACACAGGCAGAGATGCCCGGAGAGCCAGACCTGACCTGCTGAAGGCCAGTTTGCTCTAGGAGGTGTCCTAAAGCATTTGAAGAAAGCCTCAAGGGGCACAGTCTCCAGAGTCTCAGTATCAGATTTCTAGGGGCTGTTGGAATGGACAGGAGCATTCACATTATCAGTCACTGCCTCGATCTCCACAATACAGGGCCTGCTTCCTGCTGGTGGAATGAGAAAACAGTTTAAAAAAAAAGAAAATCCGGCCACCTTCCAAACACCTCCAGCCTTGAATTCCAGATCCGTTCCACAAGAACTGGGGGAGGGCTTGGGCATGACCAGAAGGAGACTCGGGCCCCCAAACCATCAGACTGGCAGGCTGGAGATGAAGGAGCCATTCAGGGTCAACCCTACTAGATTCCAGGGTCAGGGGAGGATGAGGAGGATCCTGCTTTCCATAGCCAGGCATGGGTAAGCAGAGCCACTTCTGCCCCAAGCAAATCAATTAAAGGTCTTGGCCAAGCCTGTTTAAGTTGGTGAGAGCCCAAGTGGGGATTCCAATCTGCCGTGTTTGCTCTGCAGGCTAATAGAGCCAAGCAGAAATGCTGCTTTGGGACTTTGTGCCAAATATCCATCAGCTTGCTCTGCCAGCAGTGCTGGGCCGGCCCTGTGCACATCACCTCTGCCCCCACCAGCTCTTTGCTGTCTGAAAGCCTTCTTGTGCCCTTAAAGGCAGCTTGCCTTTTGATATAATTTGGATGTGTGTCCCCTCCAAATCTCATGTTGAAATGTGACTCCCAATGTTGGAGGTGGAGACTAGTGGGAGGTGTTGGATCATGGGGGCGGCTCCCTCATGACGGGCTTGGTGTTCCCACTTCGTGATGAGTGAGAGCTTACTCTGTTAGTTCACACGGTAGCTGGTTGTTTAAAAGAGTCCGGCAGCCCTCCTCCCCTCTCTCATGCTCCTTCTCTCACCACATGACACACACGGGCTCCGCTTTGCCTTCCACCATGAGTAGAAGCTTCCTGAGGCCTCACCAGAAGCAGGTGCTGGTGCCATGCCTCCCAGACAGCCTGCAGAACCATGAGACAAATAAATCTCTTTTCTTTTAAATTGCCCAGCCTCCAGTATTCTTTTAGAGCAACACAAGATGGACTAATGCACCCTCTCATACCACACCCTGGTGGCTGTGCCCAAAGTCGGCCTCCCTAGGCATGGGATCTAGGCCTTTCAGATCTGACGTGCCATCTGCCCATTCTGAACCAGCTCCATCCTGGGACCCATTCATACCCCTGTGCAGTTCCTGACCTCTGCGTCCTGCTCTCAGCTCCGTACTTTCCCCACCAGCAGCAGCATCAAGCTGGCCTCATCCCTCTCAGCCCCTGACCAGCACAGCCCACTACAGATGCCCCAGCAGAGGTGAGGGCTGACAGTGGGGAAGGGTGAACCATAAGCTGACTACCTCTTTTCTCACACCTTACAGAGATTTGATCCTTGTACCTGGTCAGTTTTATCATCACATTTCTCACAGGAAACAGGTGAGGCGTGAAGGACCAGACACTTTGCCCAAGGTCTCCCTATGAGGGAGCACAGGTCTCCCAACTCCAAAACCATGGCACTTTCTACCTTGCCCCACTTCAGCCAATTTTTACATCTCTGTTCACTCTCAGATGCCTAGGGCAATTCCCAGGATTCCTGATGAGAGTAGCTGGATATGTTTTAGCGTTCCCGTGGCTATGCTGGCACACCCTGTGTGAGCAGCTGGCAATGTCTGCTTTGCCCTGGCCCTGAACTGGAGCCACTGCCTGGGGCCTGCCTGCCCTGCTAATGGGGCTGCACCCACAAGAGCACCCCTGGAAGCCCCGAGCCTGGCGTCTTCCCTGGACATGTCAGACCCAGAGCAACTCCCCCTGTCATGAGGGGCACAAACACCCTATCTACCCCAGCCCAGCTTCAGGGCATGGACACAAAGCTGTCTCCATGCAGGAAGTGGCCAGGCTGCATTTCCTGCCCTCAGAGGATTCCCCCACAGCACCTCAACAGGTCTCACCCTGAAGAGCCATCCTTCTTCCACACTGTTTTCATGTGTCCCTGATTCTCTCTACGCAGTCCCCCCACTCTGAATTCAATGATTGTCCCTTCCTCAGTGGCTGGATGACTGTCTTCCCTACACAACTGTGAGGTCCAAGAGGGCCAGGGCGAGACCATGGGTTTCTCATCATAGAAGCCCCAGCACCCAGCATAGCTCAGTAGATAGCAGTCGGATGTATAGATGAAACCAGGAGGACAGGTTCCTACAGCCTGTGGTGGTGGCTTCAGGGGTGCCACCACCCAGGCCTGACTCTTTGTGTAGCCACTCTCCATGCTACCCCATGCATTTTCTGCTAACCTGAATCCCCAGTGTGGGGATGGGGCCTTTCTGCACCCAGCTACAGGTGCCAGTCCCAGAATACACCTCCTCCTCTGTATGAGGTGGCACTGCCAAGGTGACAGCCTCAGGCATACTCCCCAGCAATGGTGTAGAGTGGGCACTGCCAGGCCTCTGGGCTGGCCAGTCTGGAGCAAGGAGTGTCATCTGTGCTGTGTTGCCCTGCTGGGGCCTTCAGATGGCTCCATCATGGCTAAGCCAGAGTGGTGCCAGGGCGTTGATGGCCCTGGTAGTCATATGGCTAGGAATAACAGAGAAAATCCCACCTTTTAAGTGAAGAGTCCTACTTAACCATATGAGGCAGCAGCACACAGTGCTGATGAAGCAACCTTCCCTGGGCTCTGTGCAAGGTGCCCTGGCATTGCCAGCAGGCTACTCCCCCAGATTGAGCTCCAGGCCCACACAACAGAATCCTGCCAGTCTTAGCAGCACTCCTTGGGGTCAGTCTTGGGGAAATCAGTGTAGCCTTCCAAAGAGGGGTCTCTGCAGCAGTGGGTCCACAGAGAGAGATGTGACTCTGTCAGTATGAGAACACCCGCAACCAGATCAGCAGGGCCACACCAGTTCAAGGGGGCCATGTGCCTTGGAGGGTGGCTGGAGGTCCTCTTGGTCTGTGGTCCTCAGGCAGCTTCCCCAGGTCCTTGCTGCTAGGTCCAGGGAGCCTAGACCCAGCACGGGCCCTGGATATGGCCTCTGGCCAGGACAAGCCTTGAGCCTCCCGCTCCCCATTCCCTAGGTCTGCATGTCCTGTGGTGGGGGATGGGGGATTGGCTCTGGGGAATCACATTTCATAAGCACCTATCCAGGCCCGATCTCAAAGGTGGGGAAATGCCATAATCACAGCAACTCTGGAGAGGACAACTCAGAAAGCCTGTGTTTAATAGGGACCTGTCATAGTCTGCAAGGCTCTCAGCACATGGGTGTCCCCATGACCAGCTACTTCTCCTCCACCTTTTCCAAGGACTGGGGCTTCTCTTGGGGCAAGTCTTCCAGCATTAGGCCCAGCACATGCGCGATCTCATAGTACAGCTCTTGAAGCCTGCAAAATGGAGCAGGAGGAGATGAGATCTGAGGTCAGGGGCAGGCTCCAGGACCCCCTAGCCCCACTGACCACACGTTTGCACCTGCACAGGTGTAGGGTCAAAGAAGAGCAAGGACTTCAGGCCAGATCAGGCTGGGTTGGAATCCTGGATCTGCCACTCTGCCTGGGGTACCCTGGAGCAAGGGATTTTACTTCATGTGTCAGGTTGGAAATAAATTCTTAGGTCCTGAGAGAAGTAACTGTGTGGAGTTGCCCAGACAGTGACTGACCCCCTATTGGGCCAAAAGTGGGCATTCCCCAACAACTCCTTCCTTTTTGGTTTCGCCCATCTCTAAAGCCCTCCAAGCGGCTTTCATTGAGAAGCCAGGCTAATTATATCTGTCCTCACTGAAGAGCCCACTGTAGCTCCCTAGTGCCCACAGCCCACCATAGCTCCTGATGCCCACAACCTGTCCAGCCATCAACCGGTTTTTACATCCTTCCTGCTCAGTAATGGCTGCTCATAGTCCCAGCTGACTCACACTGAGCACAAGCCCTGGGCCAGGCCAGGTTCAGAGCTTCACATACACTGTTTTCATTGAATCAGCCCAGCAGCCCCTCATGTGACAGATGGGAAAGGGGCAGAGAATTGCCCAAGGCCACACAGGAAGGTAGTGGCACAACCAGGCCAGAAGCTGAGACTACCCGGTGGTCTTTCCTCTGCACTCTGGAAAGGGGTTAGTGAGGAGAGGCCTGGAGACTTTAAGGAGCTGGCATTTACACACAAGTCAAGGTGGGTTGGGGAGGGGCAGGAGGGGCAGATTCCCCCAAGCCACAGCCTGTCCACACAGCAGCCCAGCCCCTGTGTATACATGGAATGCTGTACCCCCAAGAAAGCCATGTTCCACCCACCCACTGCCCATCAGCACTTCAGTCATCATCCCCCTCACTCTCCCTGGGCACCTGACACAGCCCGACCTCGAGGAAGCCCCAGGGACCAGGGAAGGCTAGGGCTGGAACTGACTTGTGGACAGTTGTGTCCTGGTAGTCCAGAGTGGAAAAGTAGATATCAATGAAGGGTAGGCTAGTGCCAAAATCATCCAAGACCATGGGGTCAGTGTGGTGCAAGGTCTTCTTAAAGTTCTCCACCAGCTCACTGAAACTTTTGCAGTCAGCATTTTCCTAGAGAGGAAAGCATAATGAGAGAGCAGTGATGAGAAGGTGACAGTCGAGCTGCACAGAGGCATGGAGACCCTCCAGGATGGGCCGCAGGCAGCGGCCTGACCCTGGTCCTGGAAGGAAGCTTCAGCCTTGTCACAACTTCATCCTGACCGCTTCTGAACCTGGACTCCTGGATGAGGCGGTCACCATTGAGGACAGGCAGCACATGAAGTCCAACTGAGGCTCAGCGCAGCCTCTCCCAACCCTGGGCAAACCTTGGCACGGTGAAGACAGGCACATGTCTCCACCCCAGAGAAGAGGCCAAGGAGGGATGCACCCAAAAAGGGAGGGAGGCCTAGCAGAGCACCCGAGGCTCAGCATGGGAGGCTCAGAGCACTCAGGCTCAGAGGGAAAATTCACCCTGGTCCCTCATGGTTGCATCATGCTTGACAGAAAATCTCCAGCCTGGTTTGCTCATTCTTGCTCTGGTTTAAGGAACTTGAGAGAACGAAGGTTGTCTGGCACTCTATCAGAGCCTCCGCATCCTTGTCCACTCAGTGGCCTGGGGCCATGGCTGCCTGGCACCCAGTGAGCCCTCAGGAAGAAGCCTCAGCACAGACTGCCTGGCCCCAAAGGGCCCAGCAGCATAGTTCTGCCCACAACAGAGGGAGACATTATAATCACAGCACTCAACACTCTGAGAGGTCCAGAGAAACACAAAAATGCCAACAGTAAAGGCTGATTCTATAAAACATGGGAGGAAGGCGGCTGTCTTACCTAAGGTTGCAGGTGCCTGAGGCCACCTGCTCTCTACACAGGCACCACGGCCCCTCCTCCTCACCATCCCATCAGCCTGATGATCCATCCACCCATCTGTCCACCTGCCTGCAGGGGCCACTCACCTGTATGTGCATCAGCCTGCTGATCTCCTCCTGCTGCCGCTGCAGAATCACCTGCTTCTCTCCCATGAGCGTCACCTGCCGCTCCAACATCAGCTCTCGCTCAAACTTTTTGATGGAGTCCTAGAGAGTCAGACAATGGAGGTCAACTACAGGCTCTTGCTACATGCCCAGACCCAGTCTTTCCTCTTCCTCAGCCTTGCACCACTGCTCAGGCCCTCAGCAGGAGCACTTTTCCCCACACAGTGCCAGCCCCCACTCAAGCTGCCAACTGCAGCTGCAGAGGCTTCCTAGGCCCCACCATCCTGTTGACCACCATCAGCAGGCAAGGCAAATGCACTGGCTCAGGGAGGAGAGTTGGGCCGGGTGAGGGACAGGCCCAGCTGGCCTCTTCTACTCCACTTCATTGGGAAGACACAGCTACACAGCTCCGGGTCCTCCCTGGAGACTTGCCCTACAGCTCCACGTGCCACACCTGCCCTGACCTCCGATCCTCACAGGCGGGGCCTCACCTCCGTGTGCATGATCATCACACCCACGAACATGTTGAGGAAGATGAAAGAGGCGAGCAAGATGAAGATGATGGTGAATGCCCGGCTCAAAGCAAATTCCCGATTGTCCAACTGCTTCTGCAGGTCTGTCCAGCCATCAACCTGCTCAGACAGGGCAGAGTATGCTGAGGGCCCAGGCCCAGTGGCACAGGCCTCCTCTTCACCTACACTAGGGGAGTGCCAGGCCCACTGAGGAGGAGGGTGGCTCTTCTTCCACGTCATCCCCTCAACACCTCTCAGTCCACTGGCTCCAGCACATACGTGATGGCCTGGGAATGCAGAGCACACCTGGCTGGGGATGCTACTGACCAACATGCCTCGAGGTCTCTTTTCTCAAGGCCTCCCAACCCTCCCAGAAAGACACTGCCTCTCTGCCAGGCCCACCTTTGAAAAGACCCCACTCTTTCCAGAGTCCAGCAGAATCTAGATTTCTAGATTTGGGTTTTACATGCTTCTTCTAGGTGGATTTGTGACAGCCGGTTCCCCAAAAGGCTATGTGACATGGGTTTCATTTATAAATCAAACTGAATCCAAATGAATTATTATTTGAGAACTCTGCAAAGTCTGATCGCCCTGTGAGACATGTAGAAGCACTCTAAGGAATCACAGGCCTAGAGAGATGGAGCCCTGTGCAGGGTGCTGGCTTGTGATGGGGAACAGACCCCAGCTTCCCTGGGCCCAAATGAGTACCTGGACATGAGGAAAGCCCCATGTGAGGCCCCACATGTCCACACACTCACACCAACTAGGCTGTCCCTTCCCAAGGCCCCTGCCCTCACCACTGTTCCCAAACACAGTACCGTGGCCAAGCTGAAGAGGGTGAAGAAAGCCGCAGCCAGGTTCCCCCAGTTATCATGGTCACCCTTGTCTGCAGATCCGAACAGGCAGAAGCCCAAGATAGCAAAGATGTACATGAGGAGGAAGAGCAGGAGGAGCACAGAGGCCACAGTGTAGACTGTCTGTCCCACAGCAATGATCAGCGTCTACAAGGCAGGGACACTGTGGTAGGCGAGGGTGCTGCTGGGCTGGGTGGGCTCCAGGGACAGAGGTCCATTCTGCCCAGTTCACAGCTGTCCCCAGCAACTGGTGCCATGCCTGGCACAAGGCAGATGCTCAATAAGGGTAGGTGGGTGGGTGGGTTGGTTGGTTGGTTGGATAAACTAATGAATTAATGAAGTGAATCAGAACTGTGCCCAGACTGAGGGCTGGATCCATTTAACAGTGCTTCACCAATGTCTGACATCCACTCTCAGTCAATTCTCTCAGGTCTGAGGTGACCACTCCACTTGAACCCCAACCTGACTGTGTGGTCATCTCAGGGCATCCTGCTCCTGCTTCTCAGCTGAGGGCCAGCCCTGAATGCTCTCTGCCCCAGGCCCAGGAGGAGTAGGGGAACGACCCTGGGAGTGAGTATACAGAGGGCCGAGAGGAATGTGGCTCCCTGGTCCTTGTGGGCCCCGTCTTCACAGGTAGGTCCCTGTCTTGTAACCTCAGTCTTGCCCCATATGAAATGGGCATTTGTCTTATCTCCCCACTACATTGCCCATTTCTGGGAGCACCGTGTATGACTCCTTATTCATTCTTCCTGCTCTGGAGTCTTGCATGCAGTAGGCACTCAATGCATGTTCACCTACCTAGACATTTCACAGACATAACCTCAAGGTAGGTAGGTGTTATCATTCTTCCCATTTCAAAATGAGTGGTCACAGGCTCAAAAAAGCAAACTGTCTTGGCCAGGGTCACACTCCAACACAATGGCAGAGCTGTGACCAACTCTCAAGGCCTTTGCCCCATGCCACCACCTTCAACCACCAATGACCCTGAGCACAGAGACTGTTTACTGGCTTAGTACTAGGAAAGGAGGTCCTTAGAGCTAAGAAACAAGGCAGTACAGTTTGAACAGTTTGGGGTAACCTGGGAAACAGAGAGACAGTCCAAGAGTCCCAGGCTGCTCTGCGTGCGGAAAGGTTTGGCGCTGCCTGCAGGGGTGAATGCACACCAGATGCCTCCCATCTCTCCTTGGGAAAAGAAAATAAGTGTTTTTGGATTAATTGCAAAAGAGCTGAGATTTTTTTTTTTTTTTTTTTTTTTTTTAGAGAGGGTCTCGCTCTTTCGCCCTGGATTGGGGGGGTTGGGGGGTTTTTGGCTCCCCGAAGGCTCCCCCCCCCCGTTGCCAATCTCCCTGCTGTGCT